>NC_054482.1:32128039-32470446 GCF_017639515.1 Carcharodon carcharias | reverse complement strand
AGTTAAATGCATGGCTCAAAGATTGGTGTGGGAGGAACGAGTTTCAGTTCATAGGGCACTGGCACCAGTACTGGGGGAGAAGGGAGTTGTTCCAGTGGGACAAGCTTAACTTGAACCATCCTGGGACCAGTGTCCTGGCGAATTGAATAACTATTCGAGAGGACTTTAAATTAAATAGGTGGCGGGGGGGGGTAGGGTTCTGGAGAGGGGATATGTAGGCTTACAAAGCTCAAGGATATGGTAGCATTGCAGAGCAGCTATTTGGATAATGATACCCAGAGTGTGACAGGAAGAGATAGAGTGTACAAACATTTAAAAAAAAGCAGCAAATAGGGTCAAAGGGGGAAAAAATGATAAAAAGGCAAAATTAATGCCTTTTTACTTAAATGCACGTAGTATTTGGAACAAAATAAATGAATTAGTGGCATAAAAAGAGGTTAATGGGTATGATCTTATAGCCATTACGGAGACATGGTTACAGGAGATCAAAGCTGGGAACTAAATATTCAGGGGTATGTGACTTTTCGAAAGGACAGGCAGGAAGGAAAGGGTGACGAGGTAGCTTTGTTAGTACGAGATGGAATAAGTACGATAACAAGAAATGATTGGAAGATGTAGAATCCATATGGGTGGAGGTAAGAAATAACAAGGGGAAGAAGACACTAGTGGGAGTAGCCTATAGACGTCCTAACAGTAGCTATGCTGTAGAGAATAAATCAGGAGATAATGAGGGCATGGAGAAAAGACAGTACATAAATCATGGGTGATTTTAATCTTGTAGATTCGAAAAATCAAATTGGTAGAGGTAGACACAAGCAAGAATTCATAGAGTGTATTCGGGACAGTTTCCTCGAACCATATGTTGTGGATCCGACCAGGGATCAGGCTATTTTGGATCTGGAATGTGTATTGCAACAGGCTTAATAAATGATCTCAGAGTAAAAGATCCCCTAGGAAACAGTGGCCATAATGTGGTGGAATTTAGCATTCAGTTTGAAAGTGAAAAACCTGGGTCAGAAAAATAATGGTAATTACAAAAGAATGAGGGCAGAGATGACTGGAATGGGAAAGGAGTTTAGCAGAGAAGACGGTTGATGACAATGGCAGACTTTTAAGAAAATAGTTCATGACTCACAACAAAGATATATCCCAGTGAGTTAGAAGGATTGTAGGAAGGGGATAAACATGGTTAACCAAGGAAGTTAAGGATAGTATCAAATTGAAAGAAAAAACATACAATGTTGCAAAGATTAGTGGTAAGTGGAAGAATTGGGAAAGTTTTAAACACCAGCAGAAGATGACCAAAAATATAGTAGAGGGAGAAAATAAACTTTGAGGGTAAACTAGCAAGTAATATAAAAACGGTCATAAGAGCTTCTTTAAATATATTAAAAGGAAGAGAGATGCCAAAGTCAGTATAGGCCCCTTAGAGAATGAAGTTGGGGAAAAAATAATGGGAACCAGGAAATGACAGGAGTTGAATAAATATTTTGCATCAGTCTTCACGGTAGAAGACACTAATAATATACCAAAAATACTAAATAATCAAGGAGCAAAAGTGGGGGAGGAAATAAATACAATAACTATCGCTAGAGAAAAAGTACTAGGGAAATTAATGCAACTAAAGGCCGATGGGTTGCATCCTAGAATATTAAAGGAAATAGCTGCAGAGATAGTGGATAATCTTCCAAGAATCCTTAGATCCTGGAAAAGTCCCAGAGGATTGGAAAACCGCCAATGTAACACCCTTATTCTAAAAAGGGAAACAAAAAAACGTGTAACTATAGGCCAGTTAGCTTAACATCTGTCATTGGGAAAATGTTGGAGTCTATTATAAATGATGTAATAGGGCATTTAGAAATGCATAATCCAATCAAGCGGAGTCAGCATGGCTTCGTGAAGGGAAAATCGCTTGGGCCCCCTGCTGCTCCACCTGCCCCTCTCTTCCCCGCAGCTCTCCACCCCCCCCCCCCCCCCCCCAACCACCACTGCCTCGCCTGGGCTTTGTTCAATTTTGGGAAATCCAGGGGAAGGACAAAGTTCTGTAGCACAAGTTAAAAGGAAGTGAAATGGAAGATAAAAATAAAGCAGAAAACCATGATCCGGAGTTTATCTTTTTCAGCACTCATCAGCCAAAGATCCCCTGCAGCACCTTCAACAACAAGCACCAGTGGGTAACTGTATACGTTGTTTGATTCTGAGGGTTGAAAAGTACATTGTTCTAAACCTTGGGGAACTCAACCCAGACAAAGCACTGTTCTTGTTGTTATTTCTAACAGAGTGAATCAAATTGGTGTCAGCAGTGCTGTGTGTTAGATATGGAGCTTCCACCCAGCCCTAAACACTACCACACCAAGCTCACCAAATGGGTCAGATATTGGAAATTAGCAGAAGTGAAGCAATTCATGTTGTCTATGCGATTTGTGGAAGATTAGGCTGCTTCTGGGTTAAAGTGCAATGGAATTGTAGGGAATTGTGTGGAAGAATAGTATACACTAATTTGGAGACCAGAAAACCGAGCCAGTGATCACCGTAAAAATGTGCAATATACAATTATCAGACGTACCTCTATTTAGTGCAGTGAAAAATTGTAATGTTGCATTTATTTTGCTTGCCATAATAATGGTCCAGTAGCTATCAAGTGCTTAAAATGAAAATGATTGCAAGGGACAGTAAATAGTAATGTTGAGTTGATTTTTAAAAACAAAGTGGTTTGAAGTGAAATTGTCTGTCGCTATTACACATGCCCTGTGGAGCCGGTGTTACTATAATCCAATCCAAATTGACAGCAGAATTTATATTTAGAAAGCATCTTTAATGTAGTAAAACTTTCTTCATAGGAACATTATGAAACAAAATTTGATGCCAAGCCACATAAGGAGCTATCAGGACAGATGACCAAATGTTTGTTCAACGCAATAAGCTTTAAAGAACGTCTTAAAGGAGGAAAGAGATATAGAGAGGCAGAAAAGTGTAGGGAGAGAACTCCAGACCTTAGAGCCTTGGTAGCTGATGGCACAACTGCCAGTGTTAGAGCAGTTAAATAAAAATAGAAAATGCTGGAAAAACTCATTAACTCTGTTTCTCTCTCCATGGATGCTGCCAGACCTGCTGAGTTTTTCCAGCATTTTCTGTTTTTACTCAGATTTCCAGCATCCTCAGTATTTTGCTTTTATCTTAGAGCAGTTAAAATCGGGAATGCTCAAGTGGCCAGAATTGGATGGTGCAGATATCTCAGAGGGTTGTGGAGCTAAAGAAGATTACAGAGTTAAAGAGGGGGAGGCCAGAAAGCAAAGATGAGAATTTTAAAAACAAGCATTGCTTAACCAAAAGCCAGTGTAGATCAGTGAGCACGAGGAGTGATGGGCGAGCAGAACTTGGTGCAAGTTAGGACACAAAGAACAGAGTTTTGGATGAGCTTAAGTTTATGGATTGTTGAACTTGGGAGGTTGACCTGTAATGTTTAGGAGTAGACATGTATAGAGGTAACAAAGGCATGGATGAGGGTTTCAACAGTAGATGAGTTTTGGCAGGATAGAGTCTGGCTGTGCTACTGGAGTTACTTTAAATTAGGTGAAGAGCAACTGTAACTGGATATAACCACTATTTCACAGGCACAGTAGGTCTATTAATTGACCACTGCAATGGCACGCAACAGGGCTTTGCTTGTACTGTGGGCTTTTTTTGGTAGTGTTGTTATGATTAACATACATCAAAGGGTGAGGCTGGGGTTTATGCAGCCCTGGGGAAATCGTCAATATTTTAAGTGCAAAATTATTCCATCCAATGCATGTTATGAATATAAAAAAACTATTTGCAATCATAATTTCTTATTTAATTTTCTTAACTTATTAAAGATGTTTTAAATTTAATGGAGTTAGAATTGCCTGAGGTAGTGTGCATTCAAAACAAATGCAGACCCAAGGTCCTCCACAGCATATACTGCACCCTCAGGAAATAAAACAGCAGCTGCATTTGGAGCTTCAGCGTATGCTGGAGACATGGGGAATTGTGTATGTGTTTTCAAGGGGAGTCAGTAGGGAATGAGATTGGTGCACATTCCTGCCTCTAACATAATTCTCGGCATCGATTCTCACACCTTCCTCTCACATTCCTACTTTCTCCATTTTTTCCTTCTTGTTTTCATTCTTTCCTTCATACTTTCCCCTCTGTCCATTTTTCTTTTCTGTTCTTTCTTCCCCTTTGTTTCTCTTATTCTCTCGCCTTTATCTAGCCCAATTAAGTCTCCCATCCCTTTGTCTCTCTACCCTTCTTTTTCTCCCATGTTCACACTCTTCCTCCTACACACTCTTTTGTTCCACTCTATTACCCCCTTCACTCTTCCCGCCCTCTTCCTGCTTTTCTCCCTGCCGCCCCATTTCCCTCTTCCTTTCCCCCTTGCTTCCAAAATCGACATCAGTGCCTCTGCACTAAGAAGAATCAGCCAGCTGACTTCAGATTACTATCCAATGACTTCTACTAAAAAGTATATGTATATTATTGAATGAGGACAGGATTGAGCTGTGATGCCTTCCATTGCTGATTAGTCTGCTAATTCTTCTGATCAAGGGTCACGCCTGAGAGTGATGCCACTAGCATGAAGTGCCTGGACTGCTGACAATGGTGATCTGCCCCAGTAACACACTAATCATGCCTGGGGGATTACACCAGCTCATGGTGTTGGTCTTTATCCAGTAGTTCTGATCCCATGTGCCTGCCCTATTCCCATATCACTATCTGTTCAACCACTACTGTAAACTACAGAGTCTTAAAAATTGACATGGTCTCTGCTTCAGTTGCTAACTCCATTAGTGAATTCCACAGCACCTCAACCTTCCATGTAGAAAACAGTTTCTCCTTTTTGTCCTAAATCTCTTGCCTTTAACTGTGTCATTAATAGACCTTATTCTAGACCCCTCAACTACTGGAAACAGTCTGTCTCCATCTATGTGTCCTATCCCTTCAAAATTTCAAACACTTGTATGAAATCACCCCTTCCCCTCCTCTGTTTCAAGAAAAACAGCTTTAATTAGTTGTTGGACACATTAAATAAGGTCTCTGACTCTAGTTGAGCATGTTACTGTGGGTTTCTTCATGTGACCTTCTTTCTGCTACCATCCCAGTCAAACAGCTTTTATTTCTGATTTTCAATAATTTTATAACTAAGAAATTAAAATGTTCAAAGAAAATGAAAGAAACACTTTTTTCAAAACCCCAATTATTTTTCCCCCCAGGTATTTTACTCACAGGAGTGTCCGGGTGATAAATCTTTAATCTCTGGAGACTCCAGACAATTGGAGAGGGTAGGTCACCCAAGCATTAACCCTGGCCTTAGTTCCAAAAATTTGAGTTGTAAGCCTGAGAAATTGCATTGCTTTTAGCCGTCCACTGTGGGATCATCCATTTTGATCAGGATCTGTAGGTGTCAATAGTCTGTAATACATTCACGGAAGATTGTTCTCGTAGATGCTGTGGTGAAGAGAGATGTGCTGAGGGGGAATAAAAGGAATTGAGTGCTTTTTGTAATTGGTTTTCTGAAAGGCCACTGTGGCAGCTGGCTGGGTGCAGAATTTCTAATAGAGTGTAATAATGCACATTTACAAACAATGGCAAATGATTGACAGGCCAGTAATTGTATGAATTGAATGCACTGTACTTTGCTAAAAGAATACAAATTCTACAAAAGCTGATGAGCTTTTCTATGGGCTTCAGTAATCTATTTAGCCAGTAATAGATTACGAAGGAGAGGAACAAACATCTAAAGAATTGAGCTAACCTTGTACTGTTGAAGTAATGTTATTTTTCCACTGAAGTAGAGTTGTTGAATAGCAGTTCCAAAGAGCAGTCATTTTTGCTTTAATCTCTCCCAGTTTTTGTCACCTCCTCTGCTGATGTCTCGTTGTTAGGATAAAGTTTCACTTGTACTTTTAGCTCTGCTGCATTACCAACTGCTATTACTTTCAGGTGGAGCAATACCCTAATAAATGAGTGCACCTTAGAAGTGCAGTCCTATAAGGAGTGAGGGAGAGCAAGGATGATAATCAAATATAGAGTGGAAGGTCTTTAACTGTAGCTGTTTTCTTCCCCCATGTAAACGTTTTGAGAGGTTAGAAGCATTGAAAGTATGTTTCAGAAACCATGGCTGGGATTTTCTGGCCCTGTCATGGTGGGACCCACCGCAGGAGATTTGGTGGCCCAGCCAAAAGTCTATTGACTTTTGGCAGGACCAGATGATCCCCGTGATGGGCAGGACTGGAAAATCCCATCCCATGTCTTTCAACAGCTCTTTACTATTAGAAACTACCCAGACACGGGGATTATTTTCATGTTTTGTCAGTGATATATTTTACTTCAAAAATATGTGCCTGTGCTTAAATGTATTTAAGCAAATAGGGCCACTGCAGTATTCGGTGTCAGAGATGGCTCCATGGTAGCATTCTTGCCTCCCAGCAGTTTATGGGTTTGTGTTCCACTGCAGAGACTAGCAAATATTAATTTTGGCTGACATTCCAGTGCAGTACTGAGAGAGTATTATATTGTCAGATAAAAGGTCAAATTATGGCCTGATCTGCCTCACAGGTATTTGTAAAAGTCCCCATAACACTCTTCAAAGAAGAGCAGGAGAGTCCTTCCTACTGTCTTGGCCAATATTTAACCCTCAACCAACATTGATTTTTTTTTAAAGCAATTAAATTGGTCATTTATCTTATTGCTGTATGTAAGATTTTACTTTGCACAAATTGGCTGTTGAGTTTCTCTACATTACAACATTGACGATTTTTCAAAAGCAGTCGTTGGCAGCAAATACTTTGGAACATCCTGAGGTCATGAAAGGTGCAACATGAGTTCAAGTACTTCCTTTCTAAGTAGAATTGTATAATTTCGATCACTTCCAGCGTAATATATCAGCTGAGTTGCAAGGGTGTTTGTTGATGAAATATAAATTACTCCATAATGCTGAGTAGGAGAATGAATCTACTTCACGTAGATCTTTATTGGAATAGGCAAAAGATCAGGAAGCAATCACCCAACTCTGCTGGTCATGTTCCTTCTCTTCCCTTACCAAGGAATGTGATTTTCCCACCTTTCATACTAGTTCAACATATCCCACCTTTTTTTTATGACCTTTTACACCACAAGTGTGACATTTGGAAGGAGCCTGGCTTCACTTTTAAGCTCTAAAGTGATGAGGCCATAGCACTCCAGCACTTTGAGCCAGACAGGCTACCTCAGAATGGAAGGTATCTTCCCGACTGTTCCCTGAATTGACAGCAAAATTCCCAACTGTTCAAGCAGGAGCTTTTGGGATGTATGTCGAGGTAATGCAAATCAGTTTAGCTTTCAGAGAGGTGGCGAAACAATATAGTGCAGTACACAGAATACCATTCTGCCTGTTTCAAAAGATGTGCAGCTGTGACCACATGCTCAGTAAATCCTTGTTTTTAAATTCTTGTTCTCTTGTGTAACCCGCTCACTGAAAGACTGATCATTTATCTCATTTGCTGCTTGTGGAATCTTGCTGTGCATAAACATTTACCATGTTTGCCTGCCTACATGAATACACTTCAAGCCTAATTCATTGGCTGTGTGGTGCTTTAGGGCATTCTGAGAACTTTGAAGGTGCTCCATGAACGCATGTTATTTTAAATGAGCAAGCATTCCATATATTTTAATAAAATTTACTTGGAGTCTATGGGAAAGTTATAGATGAGCGCACACAATCTGAAGGAATAAATGATAAACCTCATATGAAAGTTTAGCAAGTATTCCTTTAATCATCGCATACTTTTTGTGGAGCTGGAGGTTTAACAGAACCCGTATCTCCATTGGTTCGTAAGACTACACTTGATTCACCAGAGTTCATAGATTTGGCTGTCATAGATTCTACCACAGATGTATCCGGTCAGGGAAGTATAAAGTGATGCCTTCAATTGTGTGACATCATTTCAGTTCTTAAAATAGTGTTTTTGTGTAAAATGTTGTCTGTTTTTAGAACTCTGAAGCTTTTAGTTAAAAATCATTTACTTAAATAGATTTTAGCTTTCAAAACTGAATCACAAACCAACTACAATTACCAGAAATAAACATTTAAGAAGCAGTGCATTCTCCACCCCCACCTCAATGACCCCATCTAACAAGATGCTGAACCATGTAACCAAAAAGAATTCAGCTTTGATCTGTGGTCAGTGCTTAGTTACCTGCTCTCAGCTGGGACTGTAGTAGAGGTTTTGCAATTCAGGAGGTGACCACGTTCCCCATTGCTGATCTGCTTGAAAGTAGAGGACAGGGTTCCCCTGCCAACACTCGGTATCAAGAAACGTGCAGGAATAATGGGCACTTGAACAAAGTACTATAGGATAATGGGCGTCTGTGGAGCAGTGTCCATCAGGGTGTCAATGACTTCAGCAGGGGAGAGTGAAAAATATTTGTTTTAAAAAATGAATGTCAACTTGCCCCTAGGACAATACAGTTTTTCAAAGCAGACTCCCAGCTGTAGCACAAGGTACACGCAGAATAAATCACCCTTTTTATTCCACTTAATCAACCTAAAGCTCTAACTTCGGCATCACATTTTCCTACATTGCGGCAGTTCAGTTTCGCAGACCAGTCATCTATGTATGGGTGATTTGCCAATTTCAAGTAGGAAATACATAAACTTGGAACCAGCAGAGGGAAGAAATCTTCTGTTTGGACTGGATTTGAATCCAGCTCTGAAAGGACATTGTGCCCAAGTTTCTCCGGTATAATATCAGTTTGTGTTCAATGAGTGAACTGAACCATTCCACCTGTGACTTGTTAAAAAGTGATATGGGAGGAGGTTGCATAATAAACTCTAGTCTTACGGTCACAAACCTTATTCATTGGCTGTGGGCTAAGTGCCACTCTGCTGATTTAGGAAAGGAAATGATGGTGTATGCTGCTAACTTGTTGAGTAGTGACTCCAATTGACTTTCAATTGTTTGAAACTCTTGTCATTTACATAAGGCTGGCAGTCTCTGATATTCCTGTCTTTGAAAACCTTCTCTGTTGCCCAAATGTTCCCAGAATGGGATTTTCTTAATTTCAGAAAAAAACCTCACTGCGACTTTGGGGTAACAGTCTCACCTATTTAATTGCATGTCTTGGTTGCCCTTTCTAATGGTATATTTTTTATTTGATATTTTTATTGTTACTGCACATAACAAAACAACTGTGATTACTTGGTACTCATGGGATGTTGTCCACATCCAGCAAGTGACAACACAGTGACTGAGGCAGTGTTGTGTGAAGGGATAGGATGATGAAGGGAAAGGGGAGCAAGGCTGTACCTATAAGCTGTTGTTGATTGACATCTTTTTCTGTTGTTCCCATAGTTCAGAGTCTTCACAGCTCCATTCCACAAGGTAGAGTTTGCAGATTTTTGGCTGGCCGACCAGTTGAACAGCCTGGCTACGATCCTGATGGACTTGGAGTACATGATCTGTTTTTATAGCTTTGAACTGAACTGGGGCTTGAGTGAGGGACTACTCAGTACTCCAGGTAATGTATTGTGCTAAATAGTAACAGTGAGGCTCCAAATCAGTATGGTTTCTGCCATATTGTCTACACCTAAAACAAATAGCAGCTGGTAGAAATTAGTGGTCCAAGGTTGCAATTAGCATCAGGACTTCCCTTTTTAAACTTTTTGAGGCACCTCTAACACCTTGGCATGAGCTTATCTGGAGTGCTATGTTCAGTTCTATACCTCATGAAGAATATATTGGCCTTGGAGGAGGTGAGCATGTATTCTTCAGGATTATACCTTGGTTTAAAGGATTAAATTATAAATACAAGTTGTATAAATGTGTTGTATTCCCTTGAGATTGAAAGTTTGAAGGTTGATCCGATTGACGTGTTTAAAATGAGAAGGATTCAGTGGCGTAGAAACAGAGAAATTAATTTGAATAAAGAGCCACAGTCTTAAAATTGGAGCTAGACCGTTCAGGGTTGAAGTCGGGAAACACCTGGAGGGTAGCAGAAATGTGGAATTCTCTTACCCAAAAGGCTGTGGGTACTGGGTCAATTTAAATTTTCAAGATTAAGATCAACAGATTTTTTTCTTAGGTAAAGGTATTGAGGGATATGGAGCAAAGTGGGGTAAATGGAATCAAACTAAAGGTCATCTAAAATCTAATTGAATGACAGAACAAATTTGAGGAGCTGAATGGCCTACTTCTACTCTTAGTAGCCAAGTGTACTTCGTGATTTGTTTTGTAACTACTGAAGCCAGCAAAGCTCCAGGTTTGATTCCAGCCCTTTCTGAGTGAGTGGGTCTTGACTAGGGTGTTAGGATGGGAGTCCGGAAGCAGCTAGGATTCCCACTATTGGTTGCTGCGTAGTGAAATGCACAATTTGTTGAATAAGTACAAAAGTAAGCTTTACTATGATGCAATATACAGTGGAATAGCCTAGTTGGTACTCAAATGAAGCACGACTATTTGGCCAAAGTATCAGATGGCTACAGATACCTATGCAACCATACCCTAGGTTGATCACCTTCAGGAGAGGAGGGAATGAAATATTTTTCCTCCCAAAGTCTCCAAGGTGAACCATTGTTCTGTGCATATTGAAACAATAAGAAACTGCTGACTGTTGGCCAATGTTCCCAATAATTTTTTTTTGTTGTCTGCGGCCTATTCCTTTAAATGTGTGGGCCCTTTAAATTTTTTTGCACAGCTGTGCACACCCGGTAACTCAGACTTGTGCTCAGCATGCACAGGAGCTTTTGGGTTGCTACACAGATTAGACGGAGTGTCGGTGCTCCTCCATAACATGACTCGGAGCTACAAGCATTTTGCATTCTGTAAGTAGCAGGCAATCCTTTGTGCTAGAAAAGGGATGATGCAAGGAAGCTTAAGAAAAATACAGCTTTAGCTGCTTAATTCATCTTTGCAGTCCTTCAAAAAAAAAAATTCTGAGCTAGTGCTTCCAATAATTCTATTAAGAGTTTCAAATGGAAGGGTTTGTGAATTGCAAGGGCAAATTTGATTTGGTTCAACCTATACAAAAAGATTGTTTTAATATGTAAATGTCATTAACACATAGTTATTTCATGCTTAGTTTATTTTACTGTTGTTAAGCATAATCTGTTCAAAATTGTGGGAGCCAAGGGAATTTACATATTTACATATGTGGTCAGATTGCAGAGTGCATCTAGAAGATATTCAACTATCTATTATGAGAAATGCTCGAAATTGGTTTTGGATGTAAGCATTCCATTTGCATTATCCTATTACATTTAAATTATGCATTTGAAATACATGATATGAGTTCACTAGGAATTTTTTCAGTTGATCCTTGGGTCTCAGGGAAGTGACCTACATTTTGCTATGAATGTTTCATTAGAGCCAGCCTATGTGTGGGTTAACTCTGGAACCAGAAACTCCTTGACCTGCAAGCCTGAACCGAACAAGCTATTTAGAAGATTGCTGAATGCACCAAGTATTAATGTTGCGACATCCATAAAATTGAAGTTAATTTGGAGAATGACCATTTTGGGCAGGCATCACAGGACTTTGCATGTCCATGAAACCACACCCCAGTGTAACAGCATCTTTGGTTGGTCATGGATTCTTTCCCTAGATTTAACATCCTCTTTGTATCTTTTTTTGTTTCATCTGTTGCTTTCTCCTATTGTGGCTGAAGTGTATCCAATTGAAAACCTATTCTGACCCCTTTAAGCTTTAGTGACACCTATTTTAGGAAGATATACAGAGTAGTTTAATGATTACATGATTACACAATGCTTGATTATCTATTGATATGACGGTCAAACAGTGTTGGACAATGGCATAAACTGAGAGTGACGGCCTCCATCATCTGGCATAAGTGGCTGATCGTAACGGGAAGATTTGGATATTTTGTGTGAGGAAAGTATTGTCAGGTTCCTCTCTGGTTGGGTCAGCTTTCCAATTGTATAAGTTCCCTCGATGTGTAAAAATCAATTAAAGTCATTGCACATATCTTGAGTTCAAGCATTAGGTAGTTATAGCAAGCCATTGTTGAGATTGGCGGTGGCAGCAATGCAGTGGTGATCTTTATGGTAGGAAAGAGTAGTCAGTACAGATTTCAAATGTCTTTGTTTAATATGGCCACCTATTGATGTTGTACTGGCATCCTGGTCAAAATATAAATAGAATAGTTAATCTACAACCAGACTAAAGGGGGCGGGCAGAGACAGACAGTGAAATATTTGAGACCTGATGTTTATGCTGCTGCAGTTATTGATTCTATTTCCCTTTTGCTCATCACAGGTGATCACGTGTGCCACAGCTACTCCTATGGAGTAAGAGCCATTATCCAGTGTCTGCCCGCATGGGTGCGCTTCACCCAGTGCCTGCGCCGCTACCGAGACACCAAGCGAGCATTCCCTCATCTGGTCAACGCTGGGAAGTATTCCACCACCTTCTTTGTGGTGACCTTTGCTGCTCTTTACAGTACACACAAAGGTAAGGTCGTGAGGAACAATTGCTTCCCCTGCCCTATGCACTAATAACAATTTTCAACCTGACTGAAGGCAGTGGTTTAAGAACATGATTTAAAGAAATGTGATGGTGAGTGGAATTCAATAAATTTCACAGGGCAAGTATAACTGATTTTATTGTTTCTCAGATATTGTGCTCTTCAAGTATAATGTGAACAGATTCTAATCTGCTATTTCTCTCACTTCCCTTAGCAACCTCTGTCTCTCAAATCCACTTTCAATATGATGAAAAGCATTTAGTTTAGTGCCTGTAGGCAGATCTGATGTATATAGGTTTCTCTCATGGTTTGCCCCTTGAGATCAGAATAAAGGAATTGTGTAAATGTATAATAAAACACCAGAAGTCACTGGGCTAATGGGAATTTCTTACTGCAACTGCAAAAGCATTGCAAGTCTGTACTTGCATGCCATTTTTACATATCATGTTTTAGATTTGTGGTAAATCTCAAATCTTCAATCTTCATTGTACTCTCCACCTCTGTTTTTATCCAAATTCAAAAATGTTCAATAAAAATGGGAAAATTAATGTTTTAACTGGCAGGCCAGGTATTATTTGGTTAGAGTAAATTTGTACCCTAGCAATGTGCTTCAGCCCCACACTCAGAAGATGGCTCCTTTTGTACCAGTGTGCCATTGTGCCACTTGTCATTTACACCATCCTCTAGCTTATGAACTGGAACCAAAACAAGAAATATAAGCAGAAAATTACAGAAATGGTCAGGCAGCATCTGTAGAGAGAGAAACAATTAACATTTCGGTTTGATGATCTTTCATTATTATGGAGTGATTACAGATTTAACAGTTTTGCTCAGGCTGTTTACTTGCTAATAAACTGATAAATCTCTAACTTCTTCCAGTTCTGATGATAGTTATCAATTGGAAAAGTCAGCTCTATGTTCTCTCTTAACAGAAGCTGCTAGATCTGCTGAGCATTTTCAGCATTTTCTGTTTATATTTCGGATTTCTGACAACCGCCACTCCAGGTTTTTAAACAGTGGGACCGAATGAAACAGGAATAAAATTCGGGCTTATTTTATGCAGAAGACTTGCATCAACGTCCTTGGGTTCATCAATGACCAGAAACTGAACTGGACTGGCCCACTGCGACTATAAGAGCAGATCAGAAGCTGGGAATTCTGCGGTTAGTAACTCATCTCCTGACTTACCAAAACCTGTCCACCATCTACAAGGCCCAAGTCAGAGTGTGATGAAATACACACCACTTGCCTGGATGAGTGCGCTTCCAACAACACTCAAGAAGCGCAACACCATTCAGGGCAAAACAACCTGTTTGATCAGCATCTCATCCACACCTGAAACATTCGCTCCCTCCACCAGCAGCACACAGTGACAGCAGTGTGTACTATACACAAGATGCACTGCAGTAATTCGCCAAGCTTCCTTTCACAGCATATTCCCAAACTGGGACCATTACCACCTGGAAGGATAAGGGCAGCAGATGAATGGGAACATCACCACCTACAAGTTCGCCTCTAAGTCACACACCATCCTGACTTAGAACTGTATCACCAGTACTTCACTGTTACTGCATCAAAATCCTGGAACTTTCCTAACAGCACTGTAGGTGTACCACATGGACTGCAGCAGTTCAAGAAGACGGCTCATTACCATCCTATCAAGGACAATTTGGGATGGGCCACAACTGCTGGTGCTGCCAGCAACACTCACAACCCATGAAGGAATCAAAAAAACCACAGAGGCAACTTTGATTCCATCAGGCTGGACCAGCTTTGAAGTCAATCCCTGAGGTGATAAGCCAATGTCTAACCATTGTACCATGCAATGCCTTGGCATAGAAAACAAATTAACAGCCTACTGAAGACCTGAAATGGTTAGTGTTACGGTTATGACTTCGGAGCTCAAGTATTAGATGTACTGAGGATTGTGTATGTTAGGTTCATATATAATATACAACTGTTTACAATTCACTTTTGCTTTAAGTGACGCAGTACAATACACTTAATGGTAACAGTGTGTTAGATTATATGTATACCTGTAGAAACAAGCTGTTTTTATATAGTGCCATTAACATTGTAAAATATCCCATGATGCTTCACAGAAGTATTGGCAGACAAAATTTGAAACCAAGTCACCTAAGATATTAGGTTGGCTAACCAATAGCTTGGTTAAAGAGCTAGGTTTTAAGGAATATCTTAAAGGAGGGAGAGAGGTAGAGAAGCTTAGACAGGAAATTTCAGAGTTTGCAGCCTGGGCAGCGGCCATTGAAGGAGCACTCAAAATCGAGGATGCACAAGTGGTCAGAATCGAAGGAGATCAGATATGTTGCGGGATTTTATGACTGGAAGAGGTGATAGAGGTAGGGAGGGTGATGTCCTGGAAGAATTTTAAAACAAGGTTGTGAATTTTAAAATTAAGATGTTGAAGATATAGAGAAGAGAAGAAAACACACAAGCAAGTGCTGGAAACCTGAAATAAGAACAGAAAATGCTGGAAATATTCAGGTCAGGCAGCATCTGTGGAGGGAAAAACAGAGTTAATGTTTCATATCAGTGAAAGGTCAACGACCTGAAACATTAACTCTGTTTTTCTCTCCACAGATGCTGCCTGACATGCTGAATATTTTCAGCACTTTTGACTACAGAAGAAAATGTAAGTCTGCCAGCAGAGAAAGAATAATAGTAATGGCAGCCCCTCCACCCCCTAGCGTCCTCCATCAGGGATAAAAAGTGAACATCGTCCATCAATGGACAGGGGATTAACAAGGTGTGCAGAACAGTCTGAAATAGCCAGCACATTTAATGCCCTCCTTTTATTATTATAATTTCCAATTAGAACAGGGAATGTTTTATCATGAGCTGCTATTGTTGCAAAGACGAAAGAAACATTTAAAAGAGAATTAGCAAAGGATTTAAAGAATAGGCATAGGTACAGTGGGCTGAACAGCCTCCTTGTGCATTGTAAATTCTGTGATCCTATGAGTCAGTGGCGACAAGAGGGGTGAAAATGAGAGAAGTGAAAACAAAATGAGAAAAATAACTCTTGATGCTAACTGCAGCCTCCTTCCTTGAAGAATTGTTTATGGCTTTGTTGCTTATGTGTTGCATTGTCCTAATTTGTAGAAATCAAAATGCTGTCACTCAGTTCTCCATGAGTGTCCTCCATTAGCAGCAAACATGAACCCACACATGTAGTAAATGTAGTTGTTCTCATTTAATTGCATCATTTAGGCTTGTTAAGGTTGTGCTTAATTTGAAAAGGCACTATATTCATCTGCTCAGCACTGGAAAGGTTCAGACCATTTTCTCAAGGTCTTGCTCTTTTCTGTGACATAATTAGAGAAGAGGATTTTTCATCATTATTTTCAAGCTAATTTGACAGTTGATTTCCACTTGCTTTTTCAAAGAGCCTCATGGCCTTGGAGACAGTAGATGCAGATACCCATGCACAGTGATCTGATGCTTGTTGCAGTTGTTTGTGAGGTTTTAAACCCATATAACGCCAGGGACTGGGTGTGTACTTCAGAGCAAATCATCCTGTCGGCTCTGGATTCAAATTGAGCCAAGGCTAATGGGCAAGGCCACAGTGACTGAATGAGTCAAATTCCATTTTCTTTACACAGGATTGTGAGATTACCACCAGTATTTTGAGGTCACATCCTGGGATTCTGTCCTTTTTTCCATTAAAAAGGCAAACCAATGATTTTGCTAACAGGATGAAAGTCTCTTATCTGTTACATAAAATGACTTGGGACAGTCTGAACCCAGTTTTCATTCGGCATATTCTGCAACACAGAACTGTAATTCACCAGGAGTCACATAATCATATAGATGGATGGAGGTGTGGAGTGTCGTAAGATTGACACTAGTGTCCAAGGGGCTTAAGTCATATTAGCATAAAATAAATTGAGCTTTTTGCTACATTTGGCTTTAAAATAAGTGACGTGAGAATGCTTGACCCTGACGCTGATTTGAAAAATTATTTCATTCATTGCATCCATGAGTACAGCAACTTTTCAATAGATATAAAGAAACAATCCATAATGTAACTGAAGGAACTATCGTTGCATCCAATTTTAATCTGTCATGTGGAGCCAACCAAATGGCACATGGACAAGGCCTGTTGCATATATGTAATGGATTCTAGACATGTTTTGTATCTGTATCATTGATGAGGATGGAAACAAAAATACTTGCACGATGGTCAGTTTCTGCATATGTTGCCACTGTTGCAAATAAGTTGGTTGTGGAGGAAGATTTGTTTAATGTATAGTCCAAACTCATCCATTACTTCTGGACTGTTATACTGTTCATGCATGCCATGAAGGTCTAAGGTTTAAGGCATGGTCTGCACAGAGGGCAGCAAGAGTGGCTGCTGCAGTTGCCATTGATGTAAATGCATCCTTTTTGCACATACTGTACAATACCTTTCTCCCTAGAGTGGTCTAAGATTGCCCATTTGTTTTCCCATTTTGATTTAGTATTGGCAACAATCTCCTAGATGAAAGTAAAATGAATGTTCACTGCTGCTAAGAGAATAACCATTCTGACTGAATCCCATAGGCCACCACTTAGTATAGATTTCACTATTTAATATTTTTTTTTTCTTTCCCCGTTTTATATGTTTGGTTCAATAAGACAGTGCTTTGCCATGACCTACATGTGGGATTTGTAATCTAAGTCTGTCTGTTGGAGGCTTTGGTTTAGTGTTTTTTTGCGCATACTGGTTTTCATCACTCCACTATTGGTGGCCATTGCTTCAATTGGCTAGGCAACGCACTGTGGAACTCCCTCCCCCACCACGCCACCGTCTATCTCTTTAAAGGCACGCCTTAAAACCTGCCTCTGGCTAAGCTTTTGGTCACCTGCCCTACTATTGTTATGTGACTCAATGTCAAGTTTTGTTGGATAACATTACTGTGAAGCACCTCAGGACCTACATTAAAGGTTCTTTCTAAATGACTTCCAAACCCATGATCTCTACCACCTAGAAAGACAAGGACAGTAGATGCGCAGGGGCATCACCCTCAAGTTCCCCTCCAAGCCACTCACCATCCTGAACTGGAACTATATTGCCGATCCTTCACTGTCACTGGGTCGAAATCCTGGAACTCTCTAATGGCACTGTCCAACACATGGACTGCAGCAGTTCAAGAAGGTAGTTCACCAGCACAAGGTCAATTAGGGATAGGCAATAAATGCTGGCCCAGTCAGTGACGCACCACATTCCATGGATGCATTAAAAAAAAGTTGTTTTTCTTGTTTCTGGTGTTGAAGCAGAGTTGGATCCAAATAATAACTCATTGTGTCCTTACTTGAAAACAAGCCTGTGTGTGAAGGGCAGAATTTTTCAAAGCGTACTGTTAATGCTAAGGGAGATATGTTTATAAATTAGCATACAATCTCGCTTAGCAGTTGCTGCTGTGGGTGACACTGTGCAGATTTGTACAGAGTGATGTAGTTAATAGCTGCCAAGCAGAGGTCAGTCATCTCCCAGTGTGATGGGAAAGAAAATTGAAGGGAAGAACCATGTTCTGTTTCACTATCCTCGGATCTGGTTTCAGAACAGCATTGAGCAAAGAGGACCACAACAATAAGCAACTGAGAAACAGGAGAAAATAGATGGAGGCTTGCCTTTTTTAAATCCATTCTTTTTCCTGCTAAACATGCTGTGCTTGCTTATGTACAGGTCAGGGGGCATTGGTTGCCTCTAGCACCTCCACTAAGTGGCTGTTCTTTGTGCATTAACCTAGATCAGGCTTGTCCAACTTTTTCACATAGGGGCCACATTTCAGTCTTTCTCTCACTTGGGAGGTGGATGAGCAAACTCCAGGAAGTTAAGTTTTGGCACAACGTTAAGCATGAATTTCAAAAAAATGTTTATATATGAAAAAAACTTGCTGAATCACCTGCCCCCCTCCCTCCCTCCTTCCCACTCACTCACTCACTCTCATTCACTCGCCCACACTCGCTCGCTCGCCCGCCCTCACTCACTCACTCGCCTGCCCACCCTCACTCACTCGCCTGCCCTCATTCACTCACTCGCCTGCCCTCACTCACTCGCCTGCCCTCACTCACTCACTCGCCTGCCCTCACTCACTCACTCGCCTGCCCTCACTCACTCGCCTGCCCTCACTCACTCACTCGCCTGCCCTCACTCACTCGCCTGCCCTCACTCATTCACTCGCCTGCCCTCACTCCCTCACTCACTCACTCGCCTGCCCTCACTCACTCACTCGCCTGCCCTCACTCACTCGCCTGCCCTCACTCACTCACTCGCCTGCCCTCACTCACTCGCCTGCCCTCACTCACTCGCCTGCCCTCACTCACTCACTCGCCTGCTCTCACTCACTCATTCGCCTGCCCTCACTCACTCATTCGCCTGCCCTCACTCACTCACTCGCCTGCCCTCACTCACTCACTCGCCTGCCCTCACTCACTCACTCGCCTGCCCTCACTCACTCACTCGCCTGCCCTCACTCACTCACTCGCCTGCCCTCACTCACTCACTCGCCTGCCCTCACTCACTCACTCGCCTGCCCTCACTCACTCACTCGCCTGCTCTCACTCACTCACTCGCCTGCTCTCACTCACTCACTCGCCTGCCCTCACTCACTCACACTCGCCTGCCCCACTCACTCACTCACTCGCCTGCCCTCACTCACTCGCCTGCCCTCACTCACTCGCCTGCCCTCACTCACTCGCCTGCCCTCACTCGCTCACTCGCCTGCCCTCACTCGCTCACTCGCCTGCCCTCCCTCGCTCGCTCACGCGCCTGCCCTCCCTCGCTCGCTCACTCGCCTGCCCTCCCTCGCTCGCTCACTCGCCTGCCCTCCCTCGCTCGCTCACTCGCCTGCCCTCCCTCGCTCGCTCACTCGCCTGCCCTCCCTCGCTCGCTCACTCGCCTGCCCTCCCTCGCTCGCTCACTCGCCTGCCCTCCCTCGCTCGCTCACTCGCCTGCCCTCCCTCGCTCGCTCACTCGCCTGCCCTCCCTCGCTCGCTCACTCGCCTGCCCTCCCTCGCTCGCTCACTCGCCTGCCCTCCCTCGCTCGCTCACTCGCCTGCCCTCCCTCGCTCGCTCACTCGCCTGCCCTCCCTCGCTCGCTCACTCGCCTGCCCTCCCTCGCTCGCTCACTCGCCTGCCCTCCCTCGCTCGCTCACTCGCCTGCCCTCCCTCGCTCGCTCACTCGCCTGCCCTCCCTCGCTCGCTCACTCGCCTGCCCTCCCTCGCTCGCTCACTCGCCTGCCCTCCCTCGCTCGCTCACTCGCCTGCCCTCCCTCGCTCGCTCACTCGCCTGCCCTCCCTCGCTCGCTCACTCGCCTGCCCTCCCTCGCTCGCTCACTCGCCTGCCCTCCCTCGCTCGCTCACTCGCCTGCCCTCCCTCGCTCGCTCACTCGCCTGCCCTCCCTCGCTCGCTCACTCGCCTGCCCTCCCTCGCTCGCTCACTCGCCTGCCCTCCCTCGCTCGCTCACTCGCCTGCCCTCCCTCGCTCGCTCACTCGCCTGCCCTCCCTCGCTCGCTCACTCGCCTGCCCTCCCTCGCTCGCTCACTCGCCTGCCCTCCCTCGCTCGCTCACTCGCCTGCCCTCCCTCGCTCACTCACTCGCCTGCCCTCCCTCGCTCACTCACTCGCCTGCCCTCCCTCGCTCACTCACTCGCTTGCCCTCCCTCGCTCACTCACTCGCCTGCCCTCCCTCACTCACTCGCCTGCCCTCCCTCACTCACTCGCCTGCCCTCCCTCACTCACACTCGCCTGCCCTCCCTCACTCACACTCGCCTGCCCTCCCTCACTCACACTCGCCTGCCCTCCCTCACTCACATTCGCCTGCCCTCCCTCACTCACACTCGCCTGCCCTCCCTCACTCACACTCGCCTGCCCTCCCTCACTCACACTCACCTGCCCTCCCTCACTCACACTCGCCTGCCCTCCCTCACTCACACTCGCCTGCCCTCCCTCACTCACACTCGCCTGCCCTCCCTCACTCACACTCGCCTGCCCTGCCTCCCTCACACTCGCCTGCCCTCCCTCACACTCGCCTGCCCTCCCTCCCTCACACTCGCCTGCCCTCCCTCCCTCACACTCGCCTGCCCTCCCTCCCTCACACTCGCCTGCCCTCCCTCCCTCACACTCGCCTGCCCTCCCTCGCTCGCTCACTCGCCTGCCCTCCCTCGCTCGCTCACTCGCCTGCCCTCCCTCGCTCGCTCACTCGCTTGCCCTCCCTCGCTCACTCACTCGCCTGCCCTCCCTCACTCACTCGCCTGCCCTCCCTCACTCACTCGCCTGCCCTCCCTCACTCACTCGCCTGCCCTCCCTCACTCACACTCGCCTGCCCTCCCTCACTCACACTCGCCTGCCCTCCCTCACTCACACTCGCCTGCCCTCCCTCACTCACATTCGCCTGCCCTCCCTCACTCACACTCGCCTGCCCTCCCTCACTCACACTCGCCTGCCCTCCCTCACTCACACTCGCCTGCCCTCCCTCACTCACACTCGCCTGCCCTCCCTCACTCACACTCGCCTGCCCTCCCTCACTCACACTCGCCTGCCCTCCCTCACTCACACTCGCCTGCCCTCCCTCACTCACACTCGCCTGCCCTCCCTCACTCACACTCGCCTGCCCTGCCTCCCTCACACTCGCCTGCCCTCCCTCACACTCGCCTGCCCTCCCTCCCTCACACTCGCCTGCCCTCCCTCCCTCACACTCGCCTGCCCTCCCTCCCTCACACTCGCCTGCCCTCCCTCCCTCACACTCGCCTGCCCTCCCTGACTCACTCGCCTGCCCTCCCTGACTCACTCGCCTGCCCTCCCTGACTCACTCGCCTGTCCTCCCTGACTCACACTCGCCTGCCCTCCCTGACTCACACTCGCCTGCCCTCCCTGACTCACACTCGCCTGCCCTCCCTGACTCACACTCGCCTGCCCTCCCTGACTCACACTCGCCTGCCCTCCCTGACTCACACTCGCCTGCCCTCCCTGACTCACACTCGCCTGCCCTCCCTGACTCTCACTCGCCTGCCCTCCCTGACTCTCACTCGCCTGCCCCCACTCACTCACTCACTCGCCTGCCTTCACTCACTCACTCGCCTGCCTTCACTCACTCACTCGCCTGCCCTCACACTCACTCACTCGCCTGCCCTCACACTCACTCACTCGCCTGCCCTCTCACTCACTCACTCGCCTGCCCTCTCACTCACTCACTCGCCTGCCCTCTCACTCACTCACTCGCCTGCCCTCTCACTCACTCACTCGCCTGCCCTCTCACTCACTCACTCGCCTGCCCTCTCACTCACTCACTCGCCTGCCCTCTCACTCACTCACTCGCCTGCCCTCTCACTCACTCACTCGCCTGCCCTCTCACTCACTCACTCGCCTGCCCTCTCACTCACTCACTCGCCTGCCCTCTCACTCACTCACTCGCCTGCCCTCTCACTCACTCACTCGCCTGCCCTCTCACTCACTCACTCGCCTGCCCTCTCACTCACTCACTCGCCTGCCCTCTCACTCACTCACTCGCCTGCCCTCACTCACTCACTCGCCTGCCCTCACTCACTCACTCGCCTGCCCTCACTCACTCACTCGCCTGCCCTCACTCACTCACTCGCCTGCCCTCACTCACTCACTCGCCTGCCCTCACTCACTCACTCGCCTGCCCTCACTCACTCACTCGCCTGCCCTCACTCACTCACTCGCCTGCCCTCACTCACTCACTCGCCAGCCCTCACTCACTCACTCGCCTGCCCTCACTCACTCACTCGCCTGCCCTCACTCACTCACTCGCCTGCCCTCACTCACTCACTCGCCTGCCTTCACTCACTCGCCTGCCCTCACTCACTCACTCACTCGCCTGCCCTCACTCACTCACTCGCCTGCCCTCACTCACTCACTCGCCTGCCCTCTCACTCACTCACTCGCCTGCCCTCTCACTCAATCACTCGCCTGCCCTCTCACTCACTCACTCGCCTGCCCTCTCACTCACTCACTCGCCTGCCCTCTCACTCACTCACTCGCCTGCCCTCTCACTCACTCACTCGCCTGCCCTCTCACTCACTCACTCGCCTGCCCTCTCACTCACTCACTCGCCTGCCCTCTCACTCACTCACTCGCCTGCCCTCTCACTCACTCACTCGCCTGCCCTCTCACTCACTCACTCTCCTGCCCTCTCACTCACTCACTCGCCTGCCCTCTCACTCACTCACTCGCCTGCCCTCTCACTCACTCACTCGCCTGCCCTCTCACTCACTCACTCGCCTGCCCTCACTCACTCACTCGCCTGCCCTCTCACTCACTCACTCGCCTGCCCTCTCACTCACTCACTCGCCTGCCCTCTCACTCACTCACTCGCCTGCCCTCTCACTCACTCACTCGCCTGCCCTCTCACTCACTCACTCGCCTGCCCTCACTCACTCACTCGCCTGCCCTCACTCACTCACTCGCCTGCCCTCACTCACTCACTCGCCTGCCCTCACTCACTCGCCTGCCCTCACTCACTCGCCTGCCCTCACTCCCTCACTCACTCGCCTGCCCTCACTCACTCACTCGCCTGCCCTCACTCACTCACTCACTCGCCTGCCCTCACTCACTCACTCACTCGCCTGCCCTCACTCACTCACTCACTCGCCTGCCCTCACTCACTCACTCGCCTGCCCTCACTCACTCACTCACTCGCCTGCCCTCACTCACTCACTCACTCGCCTGCCCTCACTCACTCACTCACTCGCCTGCCCTCACTCACTCACTCACTCGCCTGCCCTCTCACTCACTCACTCGCCTGCCCTCTCACTCACTCACTCGCCTGCCCTCTCACTCACTCACTCGCCTGCCCTCTCACTCACTCACTCGCCTGCCCTCTCACTCACTCACTCGCCTGCCCTCTCACTCACTCACTCGCCTGCCCTCTCACTCACTCACTCGCCTGCCCTCTCACTCACTCACTCGCCTGCCCTCTCACTCACTCACTCGCCTGCCCTCTCACTCACTCACTCGCCTGCCCTCTCACTCACTCACTCGCCTGCCCTCTCACTCACTCACTCGCCTGCCCTCTCACTCACTCACTCGCCTGCCCTCTCACTCACTCACTCGCCTGCCCTCTCACTCACTCACTCGCCTGCCCTCTCACTCACTCACTCGCCTGCCCTCTCACTCACTCACTCGCCTGCCCTCTCACTCACTCACTCGCCTGCCCTCTCACTCACTCACTCGCCTGCCCTCTCACTCACTCACTCGCCTGCCCTCTCACTCACTCACTCGCCTGCCCTCTCACTCACTCACTCGCCTGCCCTCTCACTCACTCACTCGCCTGCCCTCACTCACTCACTCGCCTGCCCTCACTCACTCACTCGCCTGCCCTCACTCACTCACTCGCCTGCCCTCACTCACTCACTCGCCTGCCCTCTCACTCACTCACTCGCCTGCCCTCTCACTCACTCACTCGCCTGCCCTCACTCACTCACTCGCCTGCCCTCACTCACTCACTCGCCTGCCCTCACTCACTCACTCGCCTGCCCTCACTCACTCACTCACTCGCCTGCCCTCACTCACTCACTCACTCGCCTGCCCTCACTCACTCACTCGCTCGCCTGCCCTCACTCACTCACTCACTCGCCTGCCCTCACTCATTCACTCACTCGCCTGCCCTCACTCATTCACTCACTCGCCTGCCCTCACTCAACCAATGAACCGTAATAGGATGATCACCACCTCACCCTCCAGCCTAATAATCTGGAAGTAATAATTTATTGAATATAAGCTGACTCGAAGTCAAAATTCAATGTAATGCATAGTTGGTGTTTCAAGTGCTGTCATTGCAATGTGCATATTGGGAGATTGAGTTTTGGGGTGGGAGGAGAGGCGACTGACTGGATGCAGATGGGAGACCAGAGTATAGAGAGAGGCGAGTGAGAGGCCAGGTGACTGAGAGAGGCAAGTGCAGGGCCGGGGGACTGGGAGAGGGTAGTGGGATGTCAGGGGACCGAAAGAGGAGATTCAGTTGGATGCCAGAGGACTAAGAGAGGGGATACAATGGGATGCCAAAGAATAGAGAGGGGAGTAGGACGCCAGGGGTCTGGGAGAGGGGACTCTGGGATGCCAGTGGACTGAGAGAGGGGACTCTGGGATGCCAGTGGACTGAGAGAGGGGACTCTGGCATGCCAGTGGACTGAGAGAGGGGACTCTGGGATGCCAGTGGACTGAGAGAGGGGACTCTGGGATGCCAGTGGACTGAGAGAGGGGACTCTGGGATGCCAGTGGACTGAGAGAGGGGACTCTGGGATGCCAGTGGACTGAGAGAGGGGACTCTGGGATGCCAGTGGACTGAGAGAGGGGACTCTGGGATGCCAGTGGACTGAGAGAGGGGACTCTGGGATGCCAGTGGACTGAGAGAGGGGACTCTGGGATGCCAGTGGACTGAGAGAGGGGACTCTGGGATGCCAGTGGACTGAGAGAGGGGACTCTGGGATGCCAGTGGACTGAGAGAGGGGACTCTGGGATGCCAGTGGACTGAGAGAGGGGACTCTGGGATGCCAGTGGACTGAGAGAGGGGACTCTGGGATGCCAGTGGACTGAGAGAGGGGACTCTGGGATGCCAGTGGACTGAGAGAGGGGACTCTGGGATGCCAGTGGACTGAGAGAGGGGACTCTGGGATGCCAGTGGACTGAGAGAGGGGACTCTGGGATGCCAGTGGACTGAGAGAGGGGACTCTGGGATGCCAGTGGACTGAGAGAGGGGACTCTGGGATGCCAGTGGACTGAGAGAGGGGACTCTGGGATGCCAGTGGACTGAGAGAGGGGACTCTGAGATGCCAGTGGACTGAGAGAGGTGACCCTGGGATGCCAGTGGACTGAGAGAGGCGACTCAGTGGGATGCCAGTGGACTGAGAGAGGGGACTCAGTGGGATGCCAGTGGACTGAGAGAGGGGACTCAGTGGGATGCCAGTGGACTGAGAGAGGGGACTCAGTGGGATGCCAGTGGACTGAGAGAGGGGACTCAGTGGGATTCCAGTGGACTGAGAGAGGGGACTCAGTGGGATGCCAGTGGACTGAGAGAGGGGACTCAGTGGGATGCCAGTGGACTGAGAGAGGGGACTCAGTGGGATGCCAGTGGACTGAGAGAGGGGACTCAGTGGGATGCCAGTGGACTGAGAGAGGGGACTCAGTGGGATGCCAGTGGACTGAGAGAGGGGACTCAGTGGGATGCCAGTGGACTGAGAGAGGGGACTCTGGGATGCCAGTGGACTGAGAGAGGGGACTCTGGGATGCCAGTGGACTGAGAGAGGGGACTCTGGGATGCCAGTGGACTGAGAGAGGGGACTCTGGGATGCCAGTGGACTGAGAGAGGGGACTCTGGGATGCCAGTGGACTGAGAGAGGGGACTCTGGGATGCCAGTGGACTGAGAGAGGGGACTCAGTGGGATGCCAGTGGACTGAGAGAGGGGACTCAGTGGGATGCCAGTGGACTGAGAGAGGGGACTCAGTGGGATGCCAGTGGACTGAGAGAGGGGACTCAGTGGGATGCCAGTGGACTGAGAGAGGGGACTCTGGGATGCCAGTGGACTGAGAGAGGGGACTCTGGGATGCCAGTGGACTGAGAGAGGGTACTCTGGGATGCCAGTGGACTGAGAGAGGGGACTCTGGGATGCCAGTGGACTGAGAGAGGGGACTCTGGGATGCCAGTGGACTGAGAGAGGGGACTCTGGGATGCCAGTGGACTGAGAGAGGGGACTCTGGGATGCCAGTGGACTGAGAGAGGGGACTCTGGGATGCCAGTGGACTGAGAGAGGGGACTCTGGGATGCCAGTGGACTGAGAGAGGGGACTCTGGGATGCCAGTGGACTGAGAGAGGGGACTCTGGGATGCCAGTGGACTGAGAGAGGGGACTCTGGGATGCCAGTGGACTGAGAGAGGGGACTCTGGGATGCCAGTGGACTGAGAGAGGGGACTCTGGGATGCCAGTGGACTGAGAGAGGGGACTCTGGGATGCCAGTGGACTGAGAGAGGGGACTCTGGGATGCCAGTGGACTGAGAGAGGGGACTCTGGGATGCCAGTGGACTGAGAGAGGGGACTCTGGGATGCCAGTGGACTGAGAGAGGGGACTCTGGGATGCCAGTGGACTGAGAGAGGGGACTCTGGGATGCCAGTGGACTGAGAGAGGGGACTCTGGGATGCCAGGGATCTGAGAGAGGGGACTCTGGGATGCCAGGGATCTGAGAGAGGGGACTCAGTGGGATGCCAGGGATCTGAGAGAGGGGACAGTGGGATGCCAGGGTACTGAACAAGGGGAGTGGGATGCCAAGAGACTGAGAGAGGGGGGAATGGGATGCCAGGACTAAGATGGGGGGGCGACACTCAGTGGCATACCAGGGGACTGAGAGAGGGGACAGTGGAAGGTGAGGGGACAGTGGGAGGCGAGGGGACTGAGGGAGGGGACAGTGGAAGGTGAGGGGACAGTGGGAGGCGAGGGGACTGAGGGAGGGGACAGTGGGAGGCCAGTGGACTGAGAGGGGACTCAGTGGGAGGTCAGGGTAATGAGTGCTGGGAGACCTGGCAGCTGCAGCCATCTGCCCCAACCCAAGTGCCAGGGATTGTCAGTGCTGGCAAATCAGATAATCTGGTGTAAAACTTTTTTAAATTAATTTACGGGATGTGGATGTCACTAGCTGGGCCAGCATTTAATGCCCATCCCTTTTTGCCCTTGAAAAGGTGGTGGTGAGCTGCCTTCTTAGACAGCTGCAGTCCATGTGGTGTAAGTACACCCATAGTGCTGTTAGGGAAGGAGTTCCAAGATTTTGACCCAGTGACGGTGAAGGAAAGACAATATAGTTCCGAGTCAGGATGGTGAGTGGCTTGGAAGGGAACTCTCGGGTGGTGGCACTCCCATGTATCTGCTGCCCTTGTCCTTCTAGATGGTAGAGGTTGTGGGTTTGGAAGGTGCTGCCTGAGGAGTCTTGGTGAATTATTGTAAAGCATCTTGTAGATGGTACACACTGCCACTACTGTATGTCAGTGGTGGAGGGAGTGAATGGCACCACACCCACAAAAATCAAGCAGGCTGCTTTGTCTTGGACGGTGTCAAGCTTCTTGAGTATTGCAGGAGCTGCACCCATCCAGGCAAGTGGGGAGTATTCCATCACACTTCTGACTTGTGCCTTGGAGATGGTAGACAGGCTTTGGGGCGTCAGGAGGTAAGTTACTCGCTGCAGGATTCCTAGCACTTGACCTGTTCTTGTAGCCACAGTATTTATATGGCTAGTCCAGTTCAGTTTCTGTCAATGGTAACCCTTATGATATTGATAGTGGGGGGATTCAGCGATTGTAATGCCATTGAATATCATGGGGCGATGGTTAGATTCTCTCTTATTGGAGATGATCATTGCCTGGCATGAACCTGGATATTGTCCAGGCCTTCCTGCATTTGGACATGGACTGCTTCAGTATCTGAGGAGTTGTGAATAGTGCTAAACATTGCGCAATAATCAGCGAACTGACGTTATGGTGGAAGGAAGGTCATTAATGAAGCAGCTGAAGATGGTTGGGTCTAGGACGCTACCTTGAGGAACCCCTGACATTGTGTCCTGGAACTGAGATGACTGACCTCCAACAACCACAACCATGTTCCTTTGTGCGAGGTATGACTCCAATCAGTGGAGAGCTTTTCCCCTGATTCCCATTGACTCCAGTTTTGCTAGGGCTACTTGATGCCACACTCAGTCAAATGCTGCCTTGATGTCAATGGCAGTCACTCTCATATCACCTCTTGAGTTAAGCCCTTTTATCCATATTTGGACCAAGGCTTGAGAGCACTGTTGATGATTCCTTCCATTGCTTTACTGATGATTGAGAGTAGACTGATGGGGCAGTAATTGGCTGGGTTGGATTTGTCCTGCTTTTTGTGTGCAGGACATACCTGGGAAATTTTCCACATAGTCAGATAGATGCTGTACTGGAACAGCTTGGCTAGGGGAGTGACAAGCTATTGCCAGAATATTGTCAGGGCCCATAGCCTTTGCAGTATCCTGTGCCCTCAGCCGTTTCTTGATATCACATCGAATTGGCTGAAGACTGGCGTCTGTGATGTTGGGGACTTCTGGAGGAGGCCAAGATGAATCATCCACTTCTGGCTGAAAGATTGTTGCCAATGTTTCAGCCTTATCTTTTGCACTGATGTACTGGGCTCCTCCATCATTGAGATGGGATATTTGTGGAGCCCCCTCTTCCAGTGAAATGTTTAATTGTCCACCACCATTCAGGACTGGATGTGGCAAGACTACACAGCTTAGATCTGATCTGTTGGTTGTGGAATCACCTGGCTCTGTCTGTCACTTGCTGCTTATGCTATTTGGAATGCAAGTAGCCCTGTGTTGTTGCTTCACCAGGATGACACCTCATTTTTAGGTATGCCTGGTGCTGCTCCTGACATGCCCTTCTGCATTCTTCTTTGAACTAGGGTTGATCTTGTGGCTTGGTGGTAATGGTAGAATGGGGAATATGCCAGGCCATGAGGTTACAGATTGTGGTTGAGTACAATTCTGCTGCTGCTGATGGCCCACAGCGCCTCATAGATGCTGAGTCTTGAGTTGCTAGATCTGTTCAAAATTTATCCCATTTAGCACGGTGGTAGTGCCACATAACTCGATGGAGGGATCCTCAGTGTGAAGACGAGACTTCGTCTCCTCAAGGGCTGTTTGGTGGTCACAGCTACTAATACTGTCATTGACAGATGCACCTATGGCGGTCAAGTTGGTGAGGATGAGGTCAAGTGTGTTTTTCCCTCTTTTTGGTTCCCTCACCACCTACTGCAAACCTAGGCTGGCTGCTATGTCCCTTAGGACTTGGCCAACTTGAGTCTGTGGTGGTGCTACCAAGCTACACTTGGTGATGGACGTTGAAATCCCCCACCCAGAGTACTGATTCATCTGCTGATGTAGGGGGGAGGTGCGGTGGTACGTGGTAATCAGCAGGAGGTTTCCTTGCCCATATTTGACCTGATGCCATGAGACATCATGGGGGCTGGAGCTGATGTTGAGGGTTCCCAGGGCAACTCCGTCCTGACTGTATGCCATAGTGCCACCACCTCTGTTGGGTCTGTCCTGCCGGTGGGACAGTACATGCCCAGGATGATGATGCTGGTGTCTGTGTCATTGTCTGCAGGTAAGATTCTGAGAATATGACCATGTCAGGCTGTTGCTTGACTAGTTTGTGAGACAGCTCTCCCAATTTTGGTACAAGGCTCCAGATGTTAGCAAGGAGGACTTTGTAGGGTCGATGGGGCTGGGTTTGCCATTGTTGTTTCCAGTGCCTAGATAGAAGCCGGGTGATCCATCTGGTTTCATTCCATTCTATTGACTTTTTAGCGGTTTGATACAGCTGAGTGGCTTGCTAGGCCATTTCAGAGGGCTTTTAAGAGTCAACCACATAAAACACAGTGCCAAAAGATGAAAATATGTGCAGCTTTTGTGATTTACATCAGTGCAAATTACTTGTATGAGCAATTGTGGCTCCTCCCCCACTTTTCTTTGATGACATTGTCAGGAGCCAAATGTATTCATGCAATTCACACTCCTCCTACATCTGCCTTTATGCAAGATTAAGTAGATAACGTGGGAGTGCTTTCAGTTTTCAGTTAGCAATTACTTCATCCAGGCTCTGAAAAGCCTTAACAGGATTTCATCTAAAGGGCTCAATTATACCCTGAAAAATCACCGTCACCAATAATACTGAGATGAGAGCCGTACTGGTAATATAAAGTGAGGAAAAAGGCAAACTAGCCCAGCAAGTTCCAACTCTCAAGAGCCTGTGGTAATAACGTCAGTGTTTATTATTCATATTGTGTGAAGCTCTGCCTTTCAAAGAACTAGACATTTTTCATAAATTCAGAGGTATGATAATGGGCAGGCAGTTGCCTTTCCTCCCATTCCTAGCTCTTTAAAGCCATTACCCTTGACTTTGGGTCTGAAATTATTCCTAAAATAAAGATATTATTTTTGTTAACAAAAACAAAAATACCTGGAAAAACTCAGCAATTCTGGCAGCATCTGCGGACAGGAACACAGTTAACGTTTCGAGTCCGAATGACCCTTCAACAGAACTAAGTAAAAATAGAAAAGAGGTGAAATATAAGCTGGTTTAAGAGGATGTGGGACAAGTAGAGCCAGTGATAGGTAGAGGTAACCAAAAGGTGTCACAGACTAAAGGACAAAGAGGTGTTGAAGGTGGTGATATTATCTAAGGAATGTGCTAATTAACGGTAGAAAGCAGGACAAGCAAGGTATAGATAGCACTAGTGGGGATGGGGAGGGGTGAAGGAATCAAAAAAGGCTAAAAGGTAGAGATAAAACAATGGATGGAAATACATTTAAAAATAATAGAAATAGATGGGAAAAGAAAAATCTATATAAATTATTGAAAAAAAAAGGGGAGAATCGGAAAGGTGGTGAGGCTGGAGGAGAAAGTTCATGATCTAAAATTGTTGAACTCAATATTCAGTCCGGAAGTATGTAAAGTGCCTAGTCGGAAGATGAGGTGCTGTTCCTCCAGTTTGCGTTGAGCTTCACTAGAACAATGCAGCAGGCCAAGGACAGACATGTAGGTATGTGAGCAGGGTGGAGTGTTGAAATGGCAAGCGACAGGGAGGCCTGGGTAACGCTTGCGGACAGACCGAAGGTGTTCTGCAAAGCGGTCATCCAGTCAGCGTTTGGTCTCTCCAAAGTAAAGGAAACCACATTGGGAGCAGTGTATGCAATAGACTAAATTGAGGAAAGTGCAAGTGAAATGTTGCTTCACTTGAAAGGAGTGTTTGGGCCCTTGGCCGGTGAGGAGAGGGCAAGTGAAGGGGCAGGTGTTGCACCTTCTGCGTTTGTATGGGAAGGTGCCGTGGGAGGAGGTTGAGGAGTAGGGGGTGATGGAGGAGTGGACCAGGGTGTCCCAAAGGGAACGATCCCTGTGGAATGCCGCCAGGGGGGTGGGTTGAAGGGAAGATGTGTTTGGTGGTGGCATCATGCTGGAGTTGGCGGAAATGGTAGAGGATGATCCTTTGAATGCGGAAGCTGGTGGGGTGATGTGAAAACAAGGGGGAACCCTATCATGTTTCTGGGAGGGAGAAGAAGGTGCGAGGGCGGATGTGTGGGAGATGGGCCGGACACTTCGGTGCTGCTTCATTCTCTCGTATGGACCTGGAAAATTTTATTAATTTTGCTTCCAATTTCCACCCCTCCATCATTTTCACATGGTCCATCTCTGACACTTCCCTTTCCTTCCTTGACCTCTCTGTCTCAATTTCTGGTGATAGACTATCCACCAATATCCATTACAAGCCTACCGACTCCCACAGCTACCTCGACTACAGCTCCTCACACCCTGCTTCCTGTAAGGTCTCCATCCCATTCTCTCAGTTCCTTCACCTCTGTCGTATCTGTTCTGATGATGCCACTTTCAAAAACATTTCCTCTGACATGTCCTCCTTCTTCCTTAACCGAGGTTTTCCACCCACGGTCGTTGACAGGGCCCTCAACCGTGTCCGGCCCATCTCCCGCGCATCCGCCCTCACGCCTTCTCCTCCCTCCCAGAAACATGATAGGGTCCCCCTTGTTCTCACTTATCACCCCACCAGCCTCCGCATTCAAAGGATCATCCTCCATCATTTCCGCCAACTCCAGCATGATGCCACCACCAAACACATCTTCCCTTCACTCCCCCGCCCCAGCAGCATTCCGCAGGGATCGTTCCCTTTGGGACACCCTGGTCCACTCCTCCATCACCCACTACACCTCAACCCCCTCCCACGGCACCTTCCCATGCAACCACAGAAGGTGCAACACCTGCCCTTTCACTTCCCCTCTCCTCACCGACTGAGGGCCCAAACACTCCTTTCAAGTGAAGCAGCATTTCACTTGCACTTCCCTCAATTTAGTCTACTGCATTTGTTGCTCCCAATGTGGTTTCCTCTACATTGGAGAGACCAAATGTAGACTGGTGACCGCTTTGCAGAACATCTTCGGTCTGTCCGCAAGCATTACCCAGACTTCCCTGTCGCTTGCCATTTCAACACTCCACCCTGCTCACATGCCTACATGTCCGTCCTTGGACTGCTGCATTGTTCCAGTGAAGCTCAACGCAAACTGGAGGAACAGCACCTCATCTTCCAACCAGGCACTTTACAGCCTTCCGGACTAAATATTGAGTTCAACAATTTTAAATCATGAACTCTCACCTCCATCCTCACCCCCTTTCCGATCCTCCCCTTTTTTTTCCAATAATTTATATAGGTTTTTCTTTTCCCATCTATTTCCATTATTTTTAAATGTATTTCCATCCATTGTTTTATCTCTGCCTTTTAGCCTTTTTTGATTCCTTCACCCCACCCCCACTAGGGCTTTCTGTACCTTGCTTGTCCTGCTTTCTACCGTTAATTAGCACATTCCTTAGATAATATCACCATCTTCAACACCTCTTTGTCCTTTTGTCTGTGACATCTTTTGGTTATCTCTACCTATCACTGGCTCTACTTGTCCTACACCCCCTTAAACCAGCTTATATTTCACCTCTTTTCTATTTTTACTTAGTTCTGTTGAAGGGTCATTCGGACTCGTAACGTTAACTGTGTTCCTCTCCGCAGATGCTGCCAGACTTGCTGAGTTTTTCCAGGTATTTTTGTTTTTGTTTTGGATTTTCAGCATCCGCAGTTTTTTGCTTTTATACTATTTTTGTTGCTGTCTGTTGGCTTCATTTGAAAACCACAATAAAATGCATGTGTTTGTCTTTTTTCCATCCTCAGACCATTCAGCATTGCTTCTCAGAGATCCAGACACAAAATTACACAACTGGAATAACTTGGCAGCAGATATTAGGCACTTTTCACCAGTATTATTGTTGAGCTGGTAACTGCTGTCTTTGTAATGGTGCTGTGACCAATGGAGCACAGCAGAGATGAGAATGTTATATTTTACACAGCGCGTTATGATAAGCAGGAATGCACTCTCTGAAAGTGTGGTGGAAGCAAATTCAATGGTAACTTTCAAGAGGGAATTGGGTAAATATTTGAAAAGGAAAAATTAGCAGCACAATGGTTAAAGATTGGGGGAGTGGACTAATTGAACAGCTTTTTCAGAAATGGGACAAATGGCCTCATTCTGTCCTGTGAGATTGTACAACAAGGAAGTTTATCATTTTGTTTCAGATGTGCAAAGTTTCTCCCACCCACACATGGTGGTGCTGGTTTGTGTTGGATGAGTATCATTGCAGAACACAAATTTCAAGATTTTATTTCATTGATTTAGGTAGTGCTGTACTGAATATTTAAAAATAATTGCCACCTGCTTGCACCATTCTGTGTCCAATATATTACTACCTTTTAAGCTATGGTACTCGCAGCAAGTAGCTTTCAGCTGCTGTCAGCTGGATCGATATTTGGGGCATTGCAAATAGCGTCAGTGCCTGTGGGCTGAAGAAGTGAAAAATCTGCCAGGGTTCCTGCTCATGCTTGCCACCCAGTGACTCCTATTGGACAGGAATAGGTCAACTTCAGTGCACACCATGGTCAAATAGCTTGTAAGCTCTCACATACAAAGAATGGCCACTTTGGGGAGGTGCTGGAGGACACCTTGTAACTATAACCCAGCAAGGACCGTGAGTTTAGCAAAGGAGGGAAGAGATGGAGGGTAAGGCTTCAACTGTTTAAGGTATTTTAACCCCTCTGTTTCCTGCTGTCTTTGATATTCTGAAATATGTGGCACCACACATTGGCAATGCTGCAAAACTGTTCCTTAAAGGGGCCAGTATCTTTCTAGTGATGAGGAGAAAATCAGGGAGGTGGGTATGTGGAAGAAAGGAAAAGGAATACTATCATCTACTGTCAATTCCTGTGGTGGGTCAGAGAATATACTATTTTATAAAGAAAGGGGTATTAACGCCATTTAATACCCAATGCATTATTCTGATGGTATACCATTGCTGGGTGTATCTTGATGTTCCTTGGTTGGGCCAGAAATGATGTAATTTCTGTGCATTGCTTAGCTCGGTTAGAGGCTGGTTAGCTTTGAAAGATCTTCAAATCAGTTCACGGGCAGACTCTACAACTTGCAACGCAAATTTTCTTGTCTAACACTTGAAATTTGCACACATGGTGATGCCATATGCTAGGTGCAACATTTTTGCATATAGTATTTCATATATGTAGCTAGAGAGAGTTTGTATTAGGGCACCAAGGAAGAGGAGGTTAACGACCTATTACAAATACTAACTTCCTAAATAGATGGCTGTAAACAGAATTATTTGTCATTTGAATCAGTCATTTCCTTAAGAAATGAGATGAATGTATTGTACGAGTTGTACCACTTTCTTTATGTGAGGTGCATCCATCAGTGACTGGTAAAGTGTACTTCTGGTTATATTGTGCAAACCAACTTCTTTAAAGCCTCTATCCAGGTCAGCAGGCATGTTTTGTAACCAGGCACAATCAACCTTTTCAGTGCCTGCAACCATGGCAAACAAGTATCAACTGCAGGAGAAGTGAATTTCTAAAAGGAAAAGAAAAGAAAGTAAATTAAAAATCAGTGATGGAATTACCCTGGTTATAAGTGTAGGCAGAGTTTCACCAGGCAATTATTGGAGTGCCTCAGAGTTGAAGCACTTCACTGAAGCAGCACTGAAATTCCTTGTGTCGGTCCATTATTAGCAAAATGCTGCACCAGTGGCTGAAAAAGGAAACAAGATCCAGTGTGAGTGAAATTACTTTGTGCAAAATCTTTATTGTATGAATGTTAGTGATAATTATACGGCTTGCAATATAAGTAACAGCAGGGATCTTGTAAAGAAGTCAACTACAATTAATCACAAAGCCTCTATGACATGAAACCGTTCTCAGAGCAAGTTTGAAAGGAATTGAATAGAAATTACAAACAGATTGTTCAATCCAACTAATCAGTGTTGGTGTTTACTCTCCACTTGGGCCTAATCCCATTTTGCCAGCCTATTCCCATGTAGCTCTATTTCCCTTTCCCTTGCCTGCTTGTTCCAACTTATTAAATGTTGATATGGTCTCCGCTTCAATTAGTAGTTCCTGCATTTCACAGCCTCAACCCTCTGTGTAGCAAAATAAAGCCTACTCTATATCCCAAATCTCTTGCATTTAATTTTGTAGCCACCCATCCCTGTTCTTGACACCTCAAACCCCAGAAATCTGTTCCTATTTAACCTGTTCTATTCTTTCAGAATAATAAACATTCCTGTAAATCACTCGGTAGCCTCCTCTAACAAAAGCTGTCTCAGTTTTTCAAGTCTTCATATTTATATTTTCCTCATATCGAATCAGCATTGTACCCTTTTCATAGCTTCAATATCCATCCTATAGTGTATTCCTCAACTGTGCACCCTAAACCAACCTTTGCCATTTAATTCAGATTTCCATTAAATAAAAATTTATCTAAGGCCCTTCACATCTTCAGGTTGCCTTAAATTGTTTCATAGTCAATTGAAGTTTAATGCAATGTAATGTAGGCAAACACAGGAACTGATTTGTGGCAAGCAATACCTTACAAAAAAACAATGAGGTAAGTGACCAGTTCATCTACTTTTGTTGGTGGCAGTAGATGGCTAACCCTTGACCAGGACACTGGGAGAACATCCTCTGCTTCTCTTCTTTATCTACTGGAAGAGGTAGACAGTCTCAGTTTAACACCTCACCAAAGACATCATCTTCAATAATGTGTATCAATGACTCTGCTGGAGCTGGATTAGCCTAAATTATACACTCCAGCCTCTAGTGGAGTTTAGAAAAAACAAACAAGGCGAAAGTGCTATCACTGAACTGATTCGTGGTTTATTATGGCCGTATCTACTTGACATGTCATTTTGTCTTGTGAACCTGAATCTAGGAACGCTTGCCCCTCTCCGCCCTTTACACTATCACTGTCCCAGTCTGCATTCAGGTAATTAAACTTGCCCATTATAATTAATCTATAATGTTTACATCTCTCTAATTTACCTGCCGATTTGGTCCTCTACATCTTTCCCACTAGTTTGCATCCTTTTTGCTCCGTAGTTCTAGCCGAATTGATTCTGTCCTTGAACCCTCTGGGACATCCTCTTTCCAGCACTGCAATACTCTCCTTAACCAATGCTGCCACCCCTCCTCCATTCCTTCTTTTCCCATCTTTTCTGAATACCTTGTATCCACGAATATTTAACACCCAGTCCTGCCCTTTCTTTGAGCCAGGTCTCTGTTATTGCCACAACATCATATTTCTACATTGGGGAATTACAGGTGCAGATTGCAATCTTATTTACTATACCCCATGCATTCAGATACATGCATGGTAACCCTCGACTTAGACGTCATTACTTACTCCGACTCCACCTGTTAACTTATTGTTGTCTCTAGTGCTCTCCCAATATTTTGGCACCTTGGTATTCCTTTCTAATATTCTCTCCTGGTCCCCACACCCTTGCCAAGTTAGTTTAAAGCCCACCCAACAGCACCCACAAGGAACTCAGTCCCGGATCTGTTCAGGTGCAATCCGTTCGGCTTGTATCGGTGCCATCTTTCCCAGAGCCTGTCCCAGGAATCTAAAGCCCTCCCTCCTGCACCATCTTTCCAGCCACACATTCATCTGCCTTATCCTCCTATTTCTGTACTCCCTTTCATGTGGCACTTGGAGTAGTCTAGAGATTACTAGATTTGAGGTCCTGCTTGCTAATTTTCGATCTAGCTCCCTGAATTCTGATCGCAGGTCCACATACCCCTTCCTACCTAAATCAATGGTACCAATGTAGACCATGACCTCTGACTGCTCACCCCCAGAGGAATGTCCTGCAGCTGCTCGGTGACATCCTTGACCCTGGCATCACAGAGGCAACACACCATCCTAGAGTCACATGTACGGCCGCAGAAACCCCTATCTGTCCACCTATCTATTGAATCCCCTATCACTATTGCTCTTTCCTACTTCTTCCTCCCCTCCTGTACAGCCGAGCACTCGTGATGCCACAAATTTGGGTCTGACTGCACTCCTCTGAGGAACCAGTGCCCTCACTAGCTTCCAAAATGGAAAACCGATTTGCGAGCAGGACCCCAGGAGACTTCTGCACTGCCTGCTTAGTTCTCTTGGACTGCCTGGCAGTCACCCATTCCCTTTCTGCCTCTAGGCTCCTAAGATGCCTCCCTAAATGTGCTGCCTACAAAGTTCTCAGCCTCGCAGATGTACCACAGTGACTCCAGCTGCCTCCCTAAATGTGCTGTCTACAAAGCTCTCAGCCTCGCAGATGTACCACAGTGACTTCAGCCGTTGCTCTAGCTCTGAAACCCGGAGCTCAAGTTTCTGCAGCTGGCAGCACTTCATGCACATGTGGTTGCCAAGGACACCGGTAGCGTCCATGACTTCCCACGTATTACAGGCCACACATTCCACTCGACCAAGCTGTCCTGCCATGTCTCAACTTTATTTTACTTTGGTTTACTTATATTACTTTATTATACTGGCCCTGACTTTCCCTTATTCCTGGTGTTTCTCACTTAAATCCAAGTATAGCCGCTTCTTTAAAAATAATATTCTTTTCTAATTTACAGCAATTTAAAGACAATCCCTAACAGCAGTTATCAGTCAAAGAACTTAGGGTTTTCCTGTAACGTCACTATTTGTTTTTTCTCACCCTCCTTTCGAACTCAGCATGGGCCAGTTCCAAGCAGCTGACTGATTTGCCTTTCCCATTCCCAAGGCAAGTGTAGGCCTCAGTCCTGATTTATCTGCTCCCACTCCGGGTTGTTTGCTCGCAGGCCCAACACCCAAGGCAAGTGTGCAAACAGCATTTAGGAGCAGGTGGGAACTTGGTGCTAATGTCACTGGAAATGTAATCCAGAGGCCTAAGCTAATGCTGTGGGAACATGAGTTCAAATCCCACCATGGCAGCCGAAGGAATTTAAATTCAGTTAATAAATTTGGAATATAAAGCTAGTCTCAGTAATGGTGACCATGAAACTATCATCGATTGTTGTAAAAACACACCTGGTTCACAAATGTTCTGTAGGGAAGGAAATCTGCCATCCTTATCTGGTCAGGCCTAGATGTGCCATCTTTACCTTGTCTGGCCTAGATGTGACTCCAGACCCACAGCCATGTGGTTGACTCTCAACTGCCCTCTGAAATGGCCTAGCAAGCTGCTCAGTTCAAGGGAAATTAGGGATGGGCAATACATCCCATAAAAGAATGAAGGAAAAAAGAGCTTAAATATTATGGTCCATCTTGAAAATGACAGCAGGTGCAAATACACTATGTACAAGTCAGTTCTCTTCCAATTGCTTGCGTTAGTGACTTGGGCAGGTTTACACTGGGGTAGCTGTCGACATAAGACCGGTACTACAGTAAGTGTAGTATACTGTATGTAGTATAATGGGAACTACAGTGACTGAGAGTCTACCACCACGGAGGAGGAGTTAGATTTGGTCATATAACAAACAGGCTGATGCATCGTACTAGAATGCTATCTAAACAAGTGGCAGTATAAAAAGTATAAACAGGTGGAATGTTCTTTGACGCCAGTCGTAAGCAAAGAAACAATAGTAACCAAAGAAATGGAGGAAATACTCAGCAGGGAGCTATGGAATACTTAAGAAAGAGAAAGTTGCAAGTTTGCTCAATGATCTGATTTCCTCCATGAGCTCATGTTCATCTGAAAGGTGAACACAAATAAAAAGTGGAATAATTTATGTTTACCTGAGGAACGAGACAGAGCCTCCACTTAACAACTTGTCTGAAAGACAGCAGCTTCAACTGTTAGATGCGCACAAACCCAAAAGCAAGGGTAATATTTCTTGACTTATTTTCTGCAATAGCTGAGTAAAGAGGATAGGGCTGGACTGAACTGCTCCAGTCTTCCCATCTTGACTTGCTGATTCTCACTGACCAATCTCAGTCTTGGAGTGGTCAGTAAGTTGGTGCACTGGGTAATTCTTAAAGCTGTAACCCCTATCACAGGATAGTGGAGTTGGGGGAGTGAATATGGAGTGAAATTTGAGGAAGAGGCTCTTGCTCAATCAGTTGTTTGCTTACCACAAAATTAGCACTTTCCAAATCATAAAATAAAGTGTTTGTGCTACTTCTCCTGTACCTTTTAAGGGTCCTGTGCAATTCAGCCAAATGAGATGGTGGGCAAGGAGTCTGTGCCTCAGTTTTAATCCAAGCCACTGAAGTAGCCAGCCTTTGGAAACTAGTGTGTCAACTGGTCCCTGCACTCAGAATGGCACTGATGAGATGTAAACTCTTACCAGCAGATATGGGGTTGGTCACGATCTAGTTCTCTGGCATGCTGTATCTGGTGTACCAATAACCTGGCTGTACTGGCTGACTTCTTACTCTTAGTTGATTGGACTATTTCCCAAATCGCAATAGTTTGATAGTTTATAATTGCTAAAGATTATAGACATTATTAATGTCCATTTTCTTCATGCAAAGGATAATACATGAGATAAAATAAGAAAATAATTATGCGCTTAAGCAGACCTATGGGTTGAAATGCGGAATTCCCCAAAAGTGATAGCACGGGTTGATAAAACCAGACATACCAGTGTGGAGGATTGTCGTAACTCGCAATCTGTTTCAAACTGTTGCAATGAGGACCTGTTGTCTCATCTTGAGTCCATTAGCTAGGAAAGCTAAGCAGTTCTTCATCTCATTATAGGGGACCAACCAATATTCACACCCACTGTTGTAAGGATGATTCTAGTCACATAGAATGTGTCATGAAGAATATATTCCTGGGAGAAGGGGTAATTCATTTGATTGGCAGGTTGAATAGTGCCTGCATGTCTAGGGAAACACAGAGACAACCACCCACTCTCATTCCAGGGGTTAGAATTAATGCAAAGGACAGGATACAGAGACAGGCAGGTTTTGAACAGAGGACTGGTGTAGGTCTGGGCCCAGAACTGGAAGCTAAAAATGCAAGATGTCCAGTCTAGCAATTAGAAGTTGTCTGTAGAGAGCGCATATCAAAAACAAGCTAGTCAACCCACAGAAGGACAGGATGCGACTTACACTTCTGTTTTCTCTATTTGATTAAGGAAAGAAGTGAGAATGTGTTAAGCAGAACTTGAAAGAGAAAAAAACTTATATTTAAATAGAGCTTTTCACGACCTCCACGTCTCAAAGTGCTTTGCAGTCAAGTGTAGCCTCTGTTGTAGTTCAGGAAACGTGACACCCAATTTACACTCAGCAACCTCCCACAAACAGCAATGATAATGACCAAGCAATCTGTGTTGACATTGATTGAGGGATAAATATTGGCCAGGACACCGAGGATAACTCCTCCACTCCTCTTCGAGATTGTACCATAGGATCTTTTACATCTACCCAAACAGGCAGACGAGGCCATGGTTTAATGTCTCATCCAAAAGACAGCACCCTTGACAGTTCAATGCTCCCTCAGTATTGCACTGGAGTATCAGACTTCATTTTTGTGCTCTGGCCCAGGAATGGACTTGCACCTGGAACTTTGTGTTTCAGAGGCAAGTGTGCTACCAACTGAGCCGTGCTGTTACTGATCTGGTGCTGTCTATGTTCACTTACAGTTTGTGAAATAAGGCAGCTCAACAATTTGTATTTGGTCTCAATTTATCAAATATTTTTAAGTCCAGTTCATAAAGATTGGAGGAGATCATACACAAAGGACAATCTATCCAACTCAACAAACAAGGAGTTCTATTCTTACACCCTTCGTTATACTAACATATGATTAGGTATTGCAAGCACACCTCTAAACATAAGGCACTGAGGTCCACTTATATACCAGTGATTAGATCCTAAATTTGTAAAATACAGTTTAAACAGCAAGCAGCTGTGGAATGTGCATTGTAGATCTGGGGAAAAACATCAATTATTTGAAGGGATGCTGTAGGTGCAGTTAGAAACCAGTGTTACATTTTTATTTTCTAGCAAAATTAACTTTTTTGAACTCTCTAAAGCACACACTACACACAAAGGGCTATAGTAACTTTGAACTTGCAATAAGTAGAAACAGAAAACTCTGAAAATAAAAAGCAGGCCCGTCAGCATCTGTGAAGAAAAATGATGTTTTGGGGTGTGTGCTGATTGTCCAAATAACTGATGAAGAGTAACATTCAGTAACATCATAATCCATCTTTTCTCTTTAATGATGTTGATTGACCTGCTGTATATTTCTGAAATTGCCTTGCTTTCTCATATTTCCAACATTCCCTCCCATTAAATTTGCAATGTGGATAGCTAGCCACCTAACTGGTCACTCAACTTGTTGCTGTTAATGGGACATGCTCCAGTGTGCAAAATGGCTGCCACATTAGCCTACTAGCTGTGGCTCAATGGGTAGCGCTCTCGACTTTGGGTCGCAAGGCTGCAGATTCAAGGCTGACGCTCCATTACAGTACTGAGGAAGTGCTGAACTGTTGGAAGTGCAGCTTTTTGGATGAGATGTTAAACCTTAAGGCCCTGCCTGTGTCTCAGGTGGACGTAAAAGATCCCATGGCAATATTTTGAAGAGCAAGGCAATTATTCCCAATGTTTTAATCAATATTTATCTCTCACTCAACATCAAAATAACAGGTTATCTGGCCATTATCACATTGCTGTTTTTAGGAACTTGCTGTGCACAAATTGATTACTGTGTTTCCTACATTACAGCAGTTTGTACACTTCAAATGTACATCATTGATTGAAAAGCGCTTGGGATGTCTAGTGTTAATGCGTCTTTCTTTACTAACTAGTCACTGCTCATGTATGTATAGCATTTCCTATATGTTTGCGGAATGCAATAAGGAACTATTAAAGCAATAGTTTTCTTTGCAGTAATACAAGTGTCTCCTGTTGCTAAACATCTGGGAAAATTATTCTAGGTAAAAACTAAATGCTGAATATTCCAAATTAGTTCATTAGAACCCAAACATTTTAATCAAAAAACTTAATTAAGCCAAATTTGGGGTCCTGCTCAATATAAAATATAAAAACTGAATAAATGTGTTATATTTTCTCTAATGAAGTACAATTTTTGCCATAATTAACACTTGTGATTTTAGATGAAAAATATAATTTAGATGCTCAAAGAAACATAAATCTCAACTGGTGCACAGAAGCCATTGGTGCATAAATCATTTGGTGTTATTTATTTGATTGACAAGCAGTGGAAATTATCACTCAAGCAGTCCGTATAGATTTGAAGTGCCCTGCGGTAAAAATGGAATGATTTTATGAGCTTTTGTGTAATAAATGGAATGCATGGTAGGGCAGAATACCGATGCTCTTGTTTTTTTCCCTAATGCTGGCAGTGTGCAGGGGCATGAGGACAAGTCAGCAGTGATTGAGTTGTAATTGCTTGCCTGTGGCGATAACAGCTCATAAAACCTGCTCTGAATGTTGATGAGATAAAATGGAGAGAGAAAAATGCTAATTGAAGAAAAGAGTACCAAAAGCTGGGCTAGTAGCTGATAGATTTTCCGTTCCTTGTCTAAATGCCTTGTAGTAGCAGCAGCCATAGATAACAGTGGAAGAGACTGTGCCCGGATCCTGCCCTGTCACTGGGCCCCGTTTGACTGGACAGGGAAGCCAATGTGACCATAGACTAATTGAAGAAAGTTCCTGACTCTTAAGAAAGAAAGTCTTAAATTTATACTGTACTTTTCTCAACCTCAGGATGTCCCAGATCACTTTTTAGCCAATAAAGTACTTTTGACATGTAGTCACTGTTGTAATGTAGAAAATACAGTAGCCAATTTATGCACCGTAAAGTCCCAGAAACAGTAATGCGATAATAACTGGATAATTTTTTTTTTACTGTGCTGATTGAGGAATACTTATTGACCAGGAGAGTTTCCCTGTTCATCTACAATATTGTGCCATGGGATCTTTTAAACCCACTTGAGAGCAGGCGGGTCTCAAGTCACCATTTCATCTGAAGGATGGCACTTCCAACAGTGTAGCGCTCCCTCAGTATTGCACTTGATTGTCACCCCAGACTTTATGCTCAAGGCTTTGGCATGGGACTTCAACACACAACCTTCTGACTCAAAAATTCATCAGCCAGCTGTAACTACACGTGCTAGGAAGGTTCATTACCACAAGTATATTTATGGAGGGATTGCCAGCATTACATCAAACACAGACCCACAAATAAACTTCATTTCTGGCCATATCTACAGACTGAACATGTTTTACGCGATCAAAGCCAGACATGTTTGCTCTTAATTAAAAATGCAACCTCCTTCAGTACATCTTTTACAAAATAAACACACCTCTGTGTGTTTGCAACCCACCTCTTTCCCTATTCTCATAAATCTCATGTCTAACAATTCAACACTGCTGAAGGCTCCAAATTTGTCCTGAATTCCAACTTGCCTCTGCCATTGAAAGCTGCCTAATCGACCACCTTTAAAATTAGCTAGGAGTTGCAATATCCATGCCAGGGCCAGGTCATGTCCTAGGGCTGATCTAAAGCAATATGTTTAAATTTCTGCTGCTGTCTCCTTGCATTCTGGCTAAATAAAAATAATTTTTAAAACCCTTCTGAGTGCACTTTAAATGTACATTGTTTGCTTTTTAAATATTATTATCCTTTGGAACCACCTCTGCATCCAGCTGAACGTTGAAGTACTTCACAGCAGCTGGTTTCAGCATAAGGACAGAACAATACTGTAAGCCTTTTGTTTACAGCATTTGGAGCATTGGAGTACCAATTCTATTTTAGCAAATTTGTCCCCCGCTTGAGAAAATGTGCCCTCTAGAATAATGCTAAGTTCTCGTGATTTCTTGCTCCCTACTAGTTTAGCTGATCTGAGCCGCAGCACATGTGGCACCCCTGGTCATGGGAGATCAAGAATCAACAAAGCTTCCCACTCTTCATTGCTTCATCCCTGCTCAAAGGTGTGTCCATGAATATTGGGTCAGGAAAAGATTGCGATCGGATTTAATGCAAGCCTCAACACACCCCACTATTAAATAAGCTATAGATGTTTGCTGTCTTGGGTCACACATGAAGAATTGCAGCTTGAGAGGGCTGCTAGAACCTTTAGAACTGTACCCAAGGTCAAGGCAGCACCATTACGACAGAAGGGAAGTGGGGTCCATGGAACTGTACCCCAGTGAGGAGAGTCAGTACCTTCAGGAGAGGAGGGGAGGTGGGGTCCATGGAACTGTACTCCAGTGAGAGTCAGCATAAGACCATAAGATTTAGAAGCAGAAGTAGGCCATTTGGCCTATCCAACAAGATCATGGCTGATCTGATAATCCTCACCTCCACTTTCATCCTGCCTTTTCCCCATAGTCCTTGATTCCCTTACTGATTAAAAATCTGTCTGTCTTAACCTTGAATATACTTAACAACCCAGCCTCTACAGCCCTCTGTGGTAAAGAATTCCACAGATTCACCGCACTCTGAGAGAAGAAGTTCCTGCTCATCTCTGTCTTAAATGGGCGACCCCTTACTCTGTAATAATGCCCTGTCCCTAGACCCTCCCACAAGGGGAAACAGCCGCTCAGCATCCACCCTGTCAAGCCCCCTAAGAATCTTGTTTCCTTCCATAAGGTCGACTCTCATTCTTCTAAACTCCAACGAGTACAGGCCCAACCTACTCAAACTCTCCTCATAAGAAAGTCCCACCATACCTGGGATCAGCTTTGTGAACCTTCTCTGGACTGTCTCCAATGCCATTATATCTTTTCTTAGATAAGGGGACTGAACCAAAACTGTTCACAATGTTCGAGGTGTGGTCTAACTAGTGTCTTGTATAGTTTAAGTAAGACTTCCCTATTTTTATACTCCATTTCCTTTGAATTAAAGGCCAACATTCCATTTGCCCTCCCTATTACCTGCTGAACTTGTATGCTAGCTTTTTGTGATTCAAGCACGAGGACTCCCAAATCCCTGTGTGCCACAGATTTCTGCAGTCTTTCTCCATTTAAATAATATTCAGCTCCTCCTATTCTTCCTGCCAAAGTGCATAACCTCACATTTTCCCACATTGTATTCCATTTGCCCACTCACTTAATCTGTCTATATCCCTCTGTAGACTCTTTGTGTCATCCTCACCACCTGCCTTCCCACCTATTTTTGTGTCATTCACAAGCTTGGCAATAGTACATTCACTTCCTTCATCCAGGTCATTAATATATATTGTAAATAATTGTGGCCCCAGCACTGATCCCTGTGGCACTCCACTTGTTACAGGTTGCCATCCTGAAACCGCCCCCTTTATCCCAACTCTCTCTCTCTTCTATTTCTCATTTCTGCTGAGTTTTTCCAGGTGTTTTTGTTTTGGATTTCCAAGATCCACAGTTTTGTTTTTGTTTTTTTTCTCTTCTATTAGTTAGCCAATCCTCTATCCACGCTAATATACTATTCCCAACTTAACTTTTTAAGTAGCCTTTTGTGCAGTACCTTATCGAATGTCTTTTGGAAATCCAAATATATTACATCTGCTGGTTCCCCTTTATCTATTCTGCTTGTTATCTCCTCAAAGAATTCTAATAAGTTTGCCAGGCATGATTTCCCTTTCGTGAAGCCATACTGACTCTGCTTGATTATATTATGCATTTGCTATTATATCCTTTATAATAGACTCTAACATTTTCCCAATGATGGATGTTAAGCTAACTGGCCTATAGTTAGCTGCTTTTTGTCTCCCTCCCTTTTTGAATAAGGATGTTACATTGGCAGCTTTCCAATCCTCTAGGACTTTTCCAGAATCTAAGAATTCTCGGAAGATTACCACTAGTGCATCCACTATCTTTGTAGCTAGTTCCTTTGATATCCTAGGATGCAACCCATCAGGTCCAGGGGACTTATAAGCCTTTAGCCCCATCAGTTTCCCTAGTACTTTTTCTCTAGTGATATTTATCATATTTATTTCCTCCCAGTCTTTTGCCCCTTGATTATTTAGTATTTTTAGAATACTATTAGTATCTTCTACCGTGAGGACTGATGCAAAGTATTTACTCAACTCCTCTGCCATTTCCTGGTTCCCCATTATTATTTTTCCAGCCTCATTCTCTAGGGGGACTATGTTCATTTTGGCCTCTCTCTTCCTTTTCATATATTTAAAGAAGCTCTTACCGTCTGTTTTTATATTACTTGCTAGTTTACCCTCAAAGTTTATTTTCTCGCTTTTTTGGTCATCTTTTGTTGGTTTTAAAAACTTTCCCATACTCTAGCTTACCACTAATCTTTGCCACATTGTACCTTTCTTCTTTCAATTTGATACTATCCTCAACTTCCTTGGTTAACCATGGTTGGTTTACTCACTTCCTAGTATCCTTCTTCCTCACTGAGATATATCTTTGTTGTGAGTCATGAACTATTTTCTTAAGCGTCTGCCATTGTTTAATAACCATTTTTTTCTGCTAAACTCCTTTCCCAGTCCACTCCAGCCAACTCTGCCCTCATATCTTTGTAATTACCCTTATTTAAGTTGAGCACAGTTGTTTCTGACCCAAGTTGCTCACTCTCAAACTGAATGCCAAATTCTACCATGTTATGGTCACTATTTCCGAAGGGATCTTTTACTCTGAGATCATTTATGAAACCTTCTTCATCAAACATTACCAGATCCAAAATAGCCTGATATCTGGTTGGATCCACATCATATTGTTCTAAGAAACAGTCCCACATACACTCTGAGTGCTACCTCTGCCAATTCGATTTTTCCATTCCACATGAAGATTAAAGTCATCCATGATTAACATACTGTCTTTATTACATGCCCCCATTATCTCCTGATTTATTCTCTGTCCTACAGTATAGCTACTGTTAGGAAGTCCATAGACCACTCCCACCAGTGTCGTCTTCTCCTTGTTATTTCTTACCTCCACCCATATGGGTTCTGCATTTTCCGATCCAAGATCATTTCTTGCTATAGTACTTATTCCATCCCGTACTAACAAAGCTACCCCACCACCCTTTCCTCCCTGTCTGTCCTTTCGAAAAGTCACATACCCCTGAATATTTGGTTTCCAGCTTTGATCTCCTTATAACCACGCCCCCATAATGGCTATAAGATCATACCCATTAACTTCTATTTGTGCGATTAATTCATTTATTTTGTTACGAATACTACGTGCGTTTAAGTATAGAGCCATTAATTTAGCCTTTTTACCAATTTTTCTCCCTTTGAGTCTATTTGCTGCTGTTTTTTATGTTTGTACACTCTGCCTCTTCCTGTCACACTCTGGGTATCATTACCTAAATAGCTTCCCTGCAAAGCTGCCATATCCTTTTGCTTTTTAAGCTTATGTATCCCCTTACCAGAACCCTCCCCTCTCTATTTTGTTGAAAGCCCTTGCTACAGCCCTAGTTATTTGATTCGTCAGGACACTGGTCCCAGCACAGTTCCAGTGAAGCCTGTCCCACTGGAACAGCTCCCTTCTACCCCACTACTGGTGCCAGTGCCCCATGAACTGAAACCCATTCCTCTCACACCAACCTTTGAGCCACGCATTTAACTCCTTGATTTTTCTTACCCTTTGCTAATTTGTCCATGGCTCAGGTAGTAATCCCGAATTATTACCTTGGAGGTTCTGCCCTTTAACTTAACCCCTTCCTAGTCCTATCAATGTTGTTGGTACCAACATAGACAACGACGACTGGATCCCTCCTGTCCACTCCAAGTTCCTCTCCAGCCCTGAGGAGATGTCCTTAATGCTGGCACCGGGCAGACAACACAGCCTTGGGGACTCAATATCTATCCCCCTAATTATACTGTCCCCTACCACCACTACGTTCCTATTTCCTTCCCCCGCGTGAATGTACCATGGTCAGTTTGTTCATACCCCCTACAGTCCCTGCTCTCATCCACACAGCTTGCAAGAACCTTGTTGCCATTGGACATTTACAGAGGCTGAGGCTCCTCAAACACTACCCCCTGCCTCACCTGCCGTCACACCCTCCTGTCCCTGAGCACAGCCCAAATTTGAATTACCTAATCTGTGGGGTGTGACCGCCTCCTGAAGTAAAGTGTCCAGGTAACTTTCCCCCTCCCTGATGTGGCCTGAGTCTGCAGCTCGGACTCCAGCTCCTCATCTCGGATCCGAAGTTCCTCAAGCGGCACACAGTACAGAAGTGTTCGCTCTTGATCACCTTGGTATTCGCCCTGGATCACCTTGGTGTTCGCGCTGGATTATGCTGCAGTAGCAACACATCACCTGTCCTGCCATCGCTATTGTATTTTATTTATTAACTAACTACTCTAGTATTCCCGCTCTTTAACTTACTCTTTACACTTTCCACTTTCAGGAGAGGAGGGGAGTGGGGTCCATGGAACTGTACCCCAGTGAGAGTCAGCACCTTCAGGGGAGTGGGGCCCATGGAATTGTACTCCAGTGAGAGTCAGCACCTTCAGGAGGGGAAGGGAGTGGGGTCAGTGGAACTGTACCCCAGTGAGAGTCAGCACCTTCAGGAGGGGAAGGGAGTGGGGTCAGTGGAACTGTACCCAGGTGAGAGTTAGCACCTTTAGGAGAGGAGGGCAGTGGGGCCCGTGGAACTGTACCCCAGTGAGTGTCAGCACCTTCAGGAGAGTGGGAAAGTGAAAAATATGTTCTAGTTACATAACACAAAACATAGTAAGAAAGAACAACTCAGAAAGCAGTCAGAACCTATTAGAAATAATAAGTAGCAAGCACTGTATAAGTATTTGCCAAATACCGTTGACTTTACCATCTCGCTAATTAACTGGAAATAAGATTGGTTATAAGGATGAAGTCAAAGGTGGAATATTTTAGATATAAAAGTAAACTCAACATAGGACATCTTTCTTTAGCTGAGGAATTACCTTCCTCTCTCAGTACTTGGGGCTATGTGTACAGAAAGAACAGAGGAGAAGGGGGTTGGATCTAGGATTCAGACTGAAGTCCAGCCATTCTATTTACTAATGCTAAAATAATTTATCAATACCCTACATAATGAATTCTCTCAGCAAGTAAAAAATAGATGCATACAGACAATTGTTGTCTGATTAAATTTATAGACATTTCTGGATATCATGCGAGTTTCCACATCAAAACAAACAGCAATTGAGTTTTTTCAAAAAGTGCATAGCATTATTGTACTGATTTTGTGTAATGAAACATATTTTCATTTGTTAGCTACAGTCCTGTAGAAAAATAAACTAATATCCCTCCCACAAAATATTAACTTAATAGGTTGGTTTATGAGTTTCAGTTCGGCTCAGTGTTTTCTGAATATTATAAATGATGATTTTAATCAAAATCCTGCTTAATCCTTGAATGAACATGTTCCACAATGTGATGGTAACATTGTAAGAAATATATACGCAAAAATTGATAGGAGTGGAAACGATATTCCGTCCTCACACTGAGGACATGCTCCATCATGTTGAGTCACGCCAAATGGGATATGTTCAGAACAGACCTAGCTAGTAGCTCCAACTTTGGGCACCTATGAGACGCTGTAGGCCATCAGCTGCAGCAGAATTGTATTCAACCACAATCTGTAAACTCATAGCCTGGTATATCCCTCACTCTATTATTACCATTAAGCCAGGGGACCAACCAATAAGGAGTGTAGGAGAGCATGCCAGAAGCACCGCCAGGCACACCTACAAATGAGGTGCCAACCTGATGAAACTACAACACAAGACCGCATGCTTACTAAACGGTAGGAGAAACCTGCTATAGGTAGATACTCAGGTGTAGGTGGCCTCCTTATCGCACCTACCAAAATGCACCACTTCACACTTGATGAAATTGAAACCCATTTTCCATTTACAGTTCATTTTGCAAGCCTATTAATGTTTTCTTGTATCTTGTCACTTTCTTCCTCAATACTAACAATATTCCCCTATTGGTGACATCTACAAATTTTGGTTGCACTCTCAATTCCTGAGTCTAAATCATTTATATAAATTGGGAAGAACTATGGTCCCACTGAACTCAACTGCACGAGTTGCCGAGTTCATAAGTTCAATGAATACTGATTCATTCAATGGCAGCGGATGTTGATCGCCATGATATGGTGCTGCAGCGCAAATATCTATGGCTTCCTTAAGTGAAACATTGGTGAATAGGCTAACAATGTCAAATAAGCACAAGTCCTGTATGGCCTTTGCAAATGTGAAGGAATCCTTCACCATGTATGTGGAAAACTTGGTCAAAACTGGTTGTAACAATTCGCTGAACCATTTGGCTGATTCATGTTATGCAGAATAGGTCATAGATAAGATGGGGTGTAGTGGGACATCACTTTTGTATGGCTTAGGCAGCCCATGGGCAGAGAATGTAGCGAACAGTGAGGACGAACCCTGTCATATATATCACACGGTAGCTCATTGCTCTTACACAAGTCCAGTAAGCATTGAGTTCAGTTTTAATGACACCTCGTGTGCCCAAATAGATGGTGTTGCCATGGGATCTCTTCCAGGCCCAGCTCTCGCAAACATCTTTGGTGGGTTCCATGAGAAACGTGTCCTCAATGGAATGACACCTAACCTACCTCTTGCATATTTCCGATATGTGGATGATACATTTGCTATACTTAAATGCACAGCTGCATGTAACATGTCTTAATGGGCTCCATCCTTCACTCAAATTCGCCTATGAAATAGAACAGTCAAGTAAATTCCCCAGTAAATTCCCCTTCCTTGACATACTAGTTGAGAAGTCTGCCAGGGGATTCTCTACCATGGTCTACTGCAAGCCTATTTTCACTGGTCAATATACGTGTTGGGATTCTTAAAGTTCCACATGCTATAAGATTGGTCTTATCGCCAACTTTATAAATAGGGCCCAAGCCATTTGCTCACCATGCCATCTTGGTGCTGAAATGGGGCGCATAAAAGGCACCCTGCAGGATAATGGCTACCCTGATCAGATCAATTCACGCTGTATATCACGCAAACTCATGAATGGGCCTAAGGCCGTCACTTTTGGCCCTGAAAAGTGCCCAGTCTACCTCAGATTACCCTGAAAGGATAAGGTATTGCAAAAAAATTGAGCAACAGGTGAAGCTAGCTGTTTCACGTTGCTGCTATGCAGTAGGAACACAAGTGGTATTTGCCACTAACAGGATGCTGCCGTCAAGCTAAAAAGATGTTCTGTCTCATACAAATGAGTAATGTGGTCTATGATTTTCAGTGCCAATGTGATGCTGGATATGTAGGCCGTACGTCCCAAAGACTGGCGGATCATATCAAACAGAATGTCCCAGCCGCTGTTCGTAATGGGCAGGGTACAGACTGCACCCAACTAGCCTGTGCTTGCCAAACTCAAAACACAGTGCCCAACATTACATGTGATTCTGCAATTCGACAACATTTGCTAAATAATCCTCGACGTGCTAAGAATTACACTGACAACTAATTTAAGATTGTCAGTCGGGCTCGCAATGTGGCGCATTTGCATGTCCTGGAAGCTACATATCCTAATACACAGGGCCCTGTTCTTTGCAGACAGAAAGAACATGTACATACATTATACCTGTTTCAACTAAACAAAAAATCGACAACCATTCACTGACTCATTCCTCAGGGCAATGCCTTGACCAATCGGGGGTCAAGCTGCCTGGTTTAAATTTCAGACAATGCTTGGCAGTTAACTGTCAGTCACCATCAGTGGTGCATTCTTCATGGAAACCCTACCTGCCAACCAATCAGCACTCTCCTCACATACAGGATATATTGTTGTTGTTCCCCCGCCTTATATTGAGTGTCCTGATGAGTGCAAGATGAAAAGCTTAGACATATCTCTTTTTTCAGCAATACTCAAACTCTGTACTACCAAATGACTGAAAGAAAGAGCATAAACTCATAGTTATACTTCTCTCCCTCTTGATCATATAAAGTTTATGAACTTGTAATGAGGACCAAATATTTCATATCTACTGCCCTTATAAACAGCAAAGAGCAGGCATGCAATAACATCTGGTTTAATTCCATCTTAACAAGCTCTTATTCTTGCATCTGTCTGGGTGAGTTGAAAATAATAAATCACTGAGAGTTAATCTGTTGGAACTTGCCTTTGGAAAATGAAAATGAAGCGGTGGGTCTGATGTTCTATTGCGTGACTTGTCAGTTTGTTCCAGTGTCTCGAAACCTGATGCACTGCATTTCCCTAATGGGCCATGTTTTCAAGCCTATTGTTATTGATCTAATACACTTATTCAACTAGAATGGTTTACGGAATGTAGTGTGAGTACGTTCCCATCCAAGTGCTGATTTGTCATCATTCATTAGCATTTGTGGACTTGAATCTTTCCAGCTGTTAAATAAATTTTGTCACATCTGTCAGAACAGTGTTTCTGATTTAAAATAGTAATGCTGACTGGAATGAAGTAACCATTAAATGGGTCCTTCATCATCTTACCTCTAGCAAGCAACATTCTTCAATAATAGATGGCAGTAATGGGCTGGCTCTTACTGGGAAATAGCAGCATGTGAATAACATATGCTGCTGCTAATACACAAACTGATCAACAAGTTCAGGTGAGTAGGAGATGCATGAGTTCTGAATGTCCAAAACTTGCTCGTTGGTTTAAACTGCATCATTGTCTGTTTCCTAGTTATTAAGAATTTGCTGGATTTCCACATTCGTTTACCATTAAGCTCACCGCAGAAAGTTAAGTCCAATAATTAAGCTTGTTTAGGATTCTGTGAGGGAATCATAAACCAAAATAGCCAGATTTACCTTATGACCCTCAAATGAAGAAAGTACCAACACAATTTCACTTTTACTTTAACATGAATCAGAACCAATACAAATTACACATGAATTAACAGGCAAATGATACTTCAAAAAAACTTTAAACAGTTGATAAAATAAAGATACATCTTATGCAACCACAGGTATTTGCATCAATCTCCACACAAGCGTGACACTACGTAGCTATATAGTTCCACAACATTCTGGTCTTTATTTACACAGGGTAGGTCAGGAGGCCCAGCCAACAACATCTTTACCTTCAAGTTTCATGGGTGCGATTATCATCAGCAAGGCACACTTCTATGAACCCTCACTCCCTCAGGTCACAACAGTCCTGATGGTGTAGCTTTCAAGAGTTCCTTTTCAACTGACCAGCCAATAACGCCCCAGTTCACAGTTTGGCCACTTCTGGGAAAACACCCAGCTCTTTAGCATCTCCGAGCTATTCACACAGCTTTCCACTTTAGATCATTTTAGCCAGCTCGCACAGTACCTTCAAGAGCTCCTGCCTCCTTTTCTGCCAAACAGAAAAACTGACCTCTTCTTGAGAATGATTTACTACTTCTCCTCACAAGAATTCTGTGCTCCTCTGTTTCTGCCTCTTTGTGGCCGTTTTCTCTTTGTGTCTGCATCTGTGCGCTGATCGCCTTTACCCTGTAGCTCCCCTTTCTGTCTGCCAGCTGCAAGGCTTATTGTTTAACTTCCTTCCTGTAGGGCTGCTTCCAGTCGAGAGTTGCTAGGTCACGTGGACCAGTATTTCTTATTATCGAAGATAATTACAAATTCCTTTACAATTTATGCAAACTCTTAAAAGTCATTTTTAAATGTTCTTAAAAAGAAATGTAATTCCACAGACCTTTTAAAGAAATTACAAATTTTCCTTACTTTTTTCTTTATTCTTTCATGGGATGTGGCGTCGCTGGCAAGGCCAGTTTTTGTTCCCATCCCTTGAACTGAGTAGCATGCTAGGCCATTTCAAAGGGCAGTTAAGAGCCAATTGCATTACTGTGGATCTGGAGTCACATTTAGGCCAGACTGGATAGGATGAATATTAGGAAACCAGTTGGATTTTTATAAGAAGTAATTATAGTTGTCAAGGTTGACATTACTGAGAATAGCTTTCAATTCCAGATTCATTAATTGAATTTAAATTCCACTAGCTGACATGGTGGGATTTGAGCCTGTGACCCCAGAGCATTAGTCTGGGCCTCTGGATTATTATCAGTGGCATTACCACTACACCACCATCTCCCCAATCCCCCTATACTGTACTGTTTCTGGGTCAAAGGCCGTCATAAAAGCATACTTATTCTTTTAACAATGTGATCATCGTTAATGTAATGCTATTCAAACTCTCTAGCTTGGAAAGGAAATAATTTAATCCGTTCAATCTCATTCCTGTAAATTGCTGCTGGAGATGTTTTAAAATGTTCAGTTTTAAAAATTTACTTTGTGTTCTTATTTTTCCTTTCAGTCTCTCTTTCTCTCTCAATCCAATATTTCTTTCCCCATCTTATTTCTCTTTGTAAAGCTGGTTTATTGACTTCCTTTAGTCATCCTTCTGTTTATATCTCAATCATTTCTCATTGGTTAAGGAAATAAGACTGTGGTACCATAAGTCACTACGGTCCCGTAAGTTTTATAAGCTTGCACTTACAGTAGGTTAGAATGGAAAGAAGTCTCAAACTGAAGGGTTTAGGAGCAAGCCTAATTAACAGCCCCAACAAGGGACTTAAGGGGGAGTAGAACCGAGCTACCTTACAATTACCTCTTGCGATATTCCTGAAAAGTTTACTTCCTACAATAATTATAATCCACAGTTAATTGTTAATAACTAATTAATAATAATTACAAATCTGCCACTGCTGGTGGAGCATTTAGGGAATGGGAAAAGGGATGCACAACAGGTCAGAGGGCCAGTTGGCTCAGGCTTGGGCATTGTGATGGAATAGGTTGCAGAGGCCTTATGGGATAGGTTGCAAAAGTAAGATAGATTTTCAAAGTGGTTATGTTAGTCTATTGATCATGTCATGGGACCACTATCGACATCCTGGGGGTTACCATTGACCAGAAACTGAACTAGCCTAACCATATAAATACTGTGGCTACAAGAGCAGGTCAAAGGCTAGGAATCCTGCAGTAAATAACTCATCTCCTGACTCCCCAAAGCCTGTCCACCATCTACAAGACACAAGTCAGGAGTTTGATAGAATACTCTCCACTTGCCTGGATGAGTGCAGCTCTAACAACACTCAAAAATATTGACAGAACAATGCAACCTGCTTGATTGGCACCCCATCCACAAACATTCATTCTCTCCACCACCAACGCACAGTGGCAGAAGTGTGTACCATCTACAAGATGCACTGCAGGAACATCAAGATACTTTAGGCAGCACCTTCCAAACCCAAGACCACTACCATCTAGAAGGAACACCACCGCCTGGAATTCCCCTTCAAGCCACACACCATATGGACTTGGAACTATATCATCATTCCTTCATTGTGCTGGGTCAAAATCCTGGAACTCCCTCTTTAACAGCACTGTGGGTGTACCTACACCACATGGACTGCAGCGGTTTAAGAAGGCAGTTCATCGCCACCTTCTCAAGGGCAATTAGGGATGTGCAACAAATGCTGGCTTATCCAGCGACGCCCACATCCCCCCATGAATGAAATTCTTTTTAAAAAGACCAGTAATCCTGGACTATAAATTCCAATAATGTGAATTCAAATCTTAGTTTAAACATTATATTTTCTTGGCTGCCCTCTGAAGGAGCCTAGCAAACCACTCGGTTGTATCAAACCTGATGCAGCGGTTCAAAAAGAAAGCCTACCATTACCTGCACAGGGCATCTAGTGATGGGCAATAAACGTTGGCTATGCTAATGAAACCCACATGCTGGAAATGAATATTAAAAAAGTAGGACATGGCGTGGAACAGAGTTAATAATATGAGATGAAGTAACAAAAACAAGGGTTCATTTCCATGACCAGGCACCTGCCTCAATGAACATTCAGCATTTAAAGCTTTACGTATGCATGCGTGTTCCAATTCATTGATTTAGGAAATGTTATATTAATTTAAGCAAAAAGAGGGGAAAAAAGGACATTTTCAATGAAAGTGTCTCATTCACTTATGTTATGACACAGCAGTTGGTAAAGGCTGAGTTGTTTAAATCCCAGAGGGAAACTTGAACAACTGTCATAACCTCTATTTCCAATTGGTATATTTGAGATGCAGCTCTGAATTCAGGAATAAAACCACCAAGCCGCAAGAGGTTTTTTAAAATATAAAACTACATTAAACATTTATCAATTTAACAACAAATTAAACACATACACATCTACAAATTACTACCATAATAACTTTTAAACAAATCCCCAAGTTAATCACTCCCAGGTAAATCTTCACCAATGCAACAATAACCCATGGGGCAGGATTTTCCTAGTGGGGGGGGAGGCCCGCTCGCCGACGCAGTGACATCAGGCGTAACTCCCGATGTCACCATGCCCCATTTAAATTTTCTAGTATGCGGGCGCACAGCAAAATCAGCTGCGCACCCACCAACTTGTCAATGGCAATTGAAGCCATTGACTGTGTAATTAAACTAATTAATGGACCTGCTCGTCCAACCTTAAGGTTGGCAGGCAGGCCAGGAGCCCCAGCGGGAATTAGAAAAAGCATGAAACCTCATCCATGGGCGGGATGAGGTTTCATGTAGGTTTTAAAAATTTTTTTAATTAAGTTATTGTAAAAATCATGGACATGTCCCAACTCATGTGACAGTGTCACATGAGGGAGGGACATATCAGGGAAATTTTACTTTTCTATTTTTAGCTTGTCTACATTTAGAGCCAATCTCCTTGAGGCAGCACTTAGCCTTAGGTAGATGAATGTGCTCTTTCGTGCGCATGTGCAAAAGAGCACACTCTCGATTTTGGGATCCCCTCTACCCACACAGAGAGCACATAGTGCTTCCGTGCAGACATCATGCTGGGCGGGCCTTAATTGGCCCACCAATGTAAAATGGCAACACGCCCCCAATCGGGGGCGCCAATCGGAAATGTGCATGTGCATGCCTGCCCTTCAGCTTCGCCCCCGATGGGGGGAAATTCCTGCCCATAGACTTTAAACAGACACCAGGCAGAGCACATTTGTCCTTACGAATTCAAAATAAGGTCCCTTGCAATTTGGTTCCTTTGCAGACACAGTTGTAGGCTTACAGGCTGGTTAGAACTTAAGTGTCTCTGGCCTATACAGACCAACTCCTTTCTGTTTATACCTCGCTTCCCCTTTGAATGTAAATTTTCCAGTGTATCCTAGGTTTTTTTAATTTTACCTCTCCTAACAATAATCCTTTCATTCCACCAATTTTATTCGTAATATAAATACATTGCTTGGTGTCTATCAGCTAGGTGCAAGATTTTACCCATTCTTTTGAATGGTTTATGCAACAAACGCAAATGTACTCTTTACCTTTTAACTATTTACGTTTATCTAATTAACATCTCAAACTACTGTACATCAAAGCACCCAGACCAGCTGTCTATAATCCAATTAAGCCACACACACAGACACAGACCTTACTACAATTCTAATTTAAATAATTTCCAGTAACATTTTCCATATTAATATCTCTTCAGGATACTTAACATTAATTTGTTCTCCAGTTAGCTTACATGCTCCAAACTAAATTCATAGAAGGTCCACCCTGGGTTGTTTGTTGTAAATGGCCACTCAGCAACTGTATCTGATATTTGCATTAGACTGTGGGGCCTGGTGGTCACTTGTAACCATATCCTATTGCAAGCATTGTCACAGCAGCAGTTAGGGGCATCACAGTTGGAGGCTGGGGCTGTAGAAGTCAGCCAAATTTTCCACTCCTGAATGCTATCCAGCAGCCCTGGCCTGAAGGCATGTATGCTTGTGCTTTAGGTGAGTAAGATCTTGGCTGTAATATTGCCCACACCCTTTCCGGGATCACATGAATGGTCAATTGGTTGAGGTAACGGGAGTAACCAACTCGTGGAACTGTCCTTAGTCAAACTTGGTGTGGAGAGAGAGAGAGAGACTGAGGTTTTATAAATCACCATACTGCTCTGTCAATGTTTTTTTTTGCTGCAGTTGCCCATCTAAATCTGAAATTGGCTAAAAGCATTATTCCACTGTTCATATATTTACCAAGAAGGTTGTGAATGTAGGAAAAACAGCCTAAAACATCAGAAAAGAGATTTGGATGAGTACCTGAGAAAGCATTTGGTAAAGTGGTATGAGAGGTGTCATGAGATGTAATATGTGGAAACAGACTTGCCAGATGAATAACAATGGACACATTTCCAATCGTGTACATTCCTGTGTTCTTTTCATGAAAGAGAAAAGACAACTTTTCCCATTAAGATAAAAATAAAATACTGCGGGTGCTGGAAACCTGAAATAAAAACAGAAAATGCTGGAAAAACTCATCTTAGGTCTGGCTGAGTTGTTCAAGCATTTTCTGTTTTTATTGCACTTTTCCCATTGCTAGGTTATTGATGTTATTTGAATCAGTCAGTGAAGAACCATGAGATAAAGATCAGTCATGACCTGATTGAATGGCAAAACCAAGTTGAGAGGCTGAATGACCTACTCCTGTCCCTTTGAGAGGTGTGTTGTGATTCCCACTGCAGTATTGCAAAGTGGTAGTTGGGTTCGACATACTTATCCTGCGTTATGGCAAGTCTCTCGTTTTAGGAGTGTGTTATTGGAGGGATTGACAAAGTGAGGAATTGCCACTTACCTGTGGAAAAGTTACCAAAGAGTGGTTTTTATTTCAAAAGAAAGGAATTTTATATAAACTTAAGCCCTTTCCCATTGGATAACAGAAAAGGAATCAAATGGCAACCACCCCACTGCATATATTTTCTCCACCATTTTTCTCCCTGGTTCTCCTGAAGGTATTGATTTTTGCTGGGCTTCCATTTCACAGGCAGTGATAGCTTCAAAAGCCACTTGTTTCCTAATGCAGGATGTTGAAGCATGATGATGTACCCTGCCCTGTTCCATTGAGATCAGGAAGCTCAGCACATCTGGAAACTTAAGGTGTTTATGGCTTTGCATAGCACTACATGGGACATTCACTCACTGAAGCCACTTTTTGTACATTGCTTAGCAGTACATTCCTCACTGCTTAAAATGTACAGAATTTCCTCCTCAAACATCTCTGCCTCTCTTTCTGCCTTTTCTCCTTTAAGTCATTCCTTCAAATCTACCTCTTTGACCAAGCTTTTGGTCACTTATCCTAATATCTCCTTATGTGACTCAGTGTCGAATTTTGGTTGATAAAGCACCTTGGGGTGTTTTACTTCATTAAAAGTGCAATATAGACGCAGGTTATTGCTTAACATGGGTAGTCACTCCATTTCAATTTACATTGTCAACTCAGAAGTTGCTGGCCATAGGGTTTGATTTTATGGTCAGAAATGGGGTGGACAATGCCCACCCGCCACCAATGCCCACCCAACTACGCAAGATGCAAGGCAACGACATTTGGTTGACAATCCAACCTCTTCACACCAATCTCTGATATTACAAAAGGTGAGCCAAAATTGGAAGCCAACCTGCCATTTTGAAAAAGGCAATTGCGAAGCTGTTAGACTGACACCAGATATGAGGAGGCGGCACAAGGGCAGATGAAAAGGCCTGCCAACAAGACCATAGCTATAGCAGCAGAGTCTGCTGGTGAATGTGGCAGTGTTTGGATGTTATTAAACTTACAGTTTTAGGCTGCCATAACAAATAAGGAGAGAATGAGAGGGCCGTGAATGACTTCCAGTTCACAAAACGACCCCTCTACCACCTGATGACCTGGCATAGATGTCTGACTGGGCACAGAACTCCTCTTCTGAATTCTAGTAGGACTGAGGTAGAGACAGCAGTTTTGGGAAAAAGCAGCAGTTTTCAGAATTATCACTGTGATATTGTATAAGTGAAGTACACATGAAAAATTGATGCCCGTTTTAATTTTTATATTTTCCCTCCTCTCCGGATCTTGCTAAAAGTAGTGGAGACCGTAAAACAAACACTCCTGCTTACCTAAGCTTGAATTGGAAACAGAAGATGGGGGATAAGCTGCAGACGCATCATAAAAATCTGCAGCCTGATTTTTATCAGCTGTCCACCAAAGAATCTTAAAGGGGAGCTTATTGAGGTTTTGCCAGTACTGGTAAAGATAACATTAAGTATTTATGGTAGGCAGTCGAACCATCATTGGAGTCAATTTAACATGAATGAAGCGACAATGATGTGGCAAATAAGAATCAAACAGTGAACCTTTGTTTTAAGTAGCAACAGAAGTAATTTCTCATTGGAGCAATGAAAACAAGCAATAAGGGAAGTCACTGAGTTGGAATTCAATTCTTTTTTATATGCCTGCGTGATGCGTTGTTTAGGACAGCACAGGCAGATTATTTTTTTCTTGTTATATCACCTATTACGTTAATGCCTGTAGCATGCCCCATTCTAGTTTCACACCATGATAGCAACAAAAATGTTGCTCGCTGGAAGTGTCAGTAACAAGCCTTTGTGTACAATGGGCAAATTGGAGTTTCAGAAATTTGGCTGAAGCAGTGGGGACTGTACGAATGGGCAGGCCTGAGCATAGGTCTTCTGCCTGGTGCAACGCAGGTTGACCTAGACCTAGATGTAAAAACAGAGCAAATGAACTATTGGACAAAGATTGCAAGTAACAATGGACTTGCTTTTTTTCGGTATAAGCAACTTTTTTACTAGAATTGTCATATATTTGCAGAACTATGGTTACCATTTTGTTAACTGTTCACACTTGATGTCTCTTTTTTACATTTTGCATAGATGCACTTACCACATTAAAAAGGGTAATTAAAGTTATTTGACAAATTATACCATCCACTCTCTTGGGTATTTTAATGTCACTATCAGGACATATTTCCCAATTGCACACTCCTAATGCAAAGCCTCCAACACTATCTCCACACTGGAGAGTTCAATTGAGAAATTTACTGCAAAGAGTAAGTGATACGATTATTAAACAGCATTGTAAAGTAGGCTCTATTTATAACCCCCTACCTTCACCTGTGTAACTTGAGTTATCTTCAACCCATGAGCGACTTAGGAATCAAGCTGGGATCCATTACCGTCCAGATGGAAGAAGTTATATCATCTCGGTTAGCAATATCCTGATATTTAATAGAGGTTTCCCAACATTTTGTAGCATTTCAGGATACATTCCCATTTATCATCACATTTAGCTTGAATAATGTTTAACTCCTGCTCTCTTAACTGCCCTAACTATCCCACCTACCCTGATTGATTTGAAAGAGAAAATGATAATTAGGTTGTTGGCAGATAGTCCTTTAATAAAGTTTGAGAGCCACACACTTAAGATCTGATGTTTTAGCCACACTTCTATAGCTTTTAGAATTACAGAAATTTTTTTTCAGCCGCTGTTCTGCCAGATCCTCAAGTGCCTAATGGGAAGCTATTTGTGGTCAGGTATTGTAATTGTGTTTTTTCTAACTTACAAAAGTGAATATTTTTACCTGCATCTTGACTAGAAACAGATTATTGGGATTAATTTGAGATTAGCATTACCTGGTGATACTTCACTATCGTTTAAGATGTTAGTATTTATTCTGGAGAATTCTATCGTTGTAGGGATAGGGAGTCACTTGATAGTTTGGGTATGTCATCAATGCTACGCTCCAGTGATTTTGATTTGATTCATTTATTCATATCTCAAATGTTTCAGTGCACTTCACACGCAGTGAGTTGCTTTCAAATGTAGTGACTGCCATGGTTTAGACCAGTGAAGCAGGTAGTTTGCAGCTGGCAAAATTCCACCAACAGAAATGAAGTGAATCGTCGTGGAAAGCTTGTTGGTCAGGGTTCTTTCACCTGAGAGAGCAGCCTAGGCCTAGTTTAAAGTCTCATTTGAAAGATGGCACCTCCCACAGTGCAACACTCCCTCAATACTGCATTAGTGTCAGGACAAGTAAGTTTCTGTTGTGAGACTTGAGCAATAATGTCACCCACAGAGTCAAGGCTGACACATCTAATGCAAGGCACTGGCTCATTGTGGTGTGGTTTTTCTGATGGGGCAGATTTGAGGATGAGGTTCCAAACCTCTTAACCTCTCTACCTCGCTGTCCTCATTTAAGATGCTTCCTAAAACCTACTACTTTGACCAAATGTTTGGTCAACTGCTCTAACATCATCTTTGGTTCAGTGTCAGTATTTGTACTCTTATAAAGAGCGATGGGACAATTTATTAGATTTAAGGCAGTAAAGCAAGTTATTGTTAATGCTATGGTCGGACAGCAGAAGTTTTTATGCACAGGAGAATTATACACCTGTCTAGCGGACCCAAACCCTCATCAAGATTGGAAATCCATATTCCATGCAGAGTCAGGGTCAACTTGGTGTAGCACACTCAGGTTAACGAAGCAGTCTCCAATTTAGATTAACACACTCAGGTTAACAGTGCAGACTCCAATTGAGATTAACACACTCAGGTTAATGATACAGACTCCAATTGAGATTAACACACTCAGGTTAACGATACAGTCTCCAATTTAGATTAACACACTCAGGTTAACGGTGCAGACTCCAATTTAGATTAATATACTCAGGTTAACGGTGCAGACTCCAGTTGAGATTAACACACTCAGGTTAACGATACAGACTCCAATTTAGATTAACACACTCAGGTTAACGATACAGACTCCAGTGTAGATTAACACACTCAGGTTAACGATACAGACTCCAATTTAGATTAACATAGTCAGGATAACGAAGCAGTCTCCAATTTAGGTTAACACACGCAGGATAACGAAGCAGATTCCATCTTAGTTTGACAGACTCAGAATAACGAAGTGGACTCCATCTCCATCAACTCGGGTTAACAATGTGGATTCCACATTAGTTCAACATGCACATGATAACAAATCAAACTCCACCATATTATAACACTCAGGTTAATGATGCATTTTACGGCTTAGTCGGCTGCAGCTTTATATGATGTAACTTAGTTCAAAACTTAGTTTTAAGGAGTAGGATGCAGATTAATCTGAGTCTATGCTGCCAAGGAAGAACTTTGCAGGTATGTTGTCCGCCGTTAATGTTAATGGACAGAAAATCAGCTGCAGCACAATTGTGACTCCCCAATATGTTCATCTGACAGCATCCCTCAAGACACCTGTTTCTCACATGTAGTTTATGTTTGTAACTAATAGTAATATTATTTCTATTTAAACTAATAACCATTTTTAATAGTATTATGACCTCTTTACTATTTGTGAGGCTGGACCATCTGGTCAGTAATAATTCATCTTCTGTGATCTAGTTTTCTGACTCTGAGATAAACCTGTAATGACATCTAGATTTATACCTTCCCCAATTCTTAATATGTTTCTCTCACTTATCAGGCACGTTCTGTCAGTTTCTTTCAGGGTATTCTGTACATGTACTTCAAACCCACCATATCATTCCCACATCAAGAACTTACATTATTGCATTAACTCATTGCAGTAATACAAGATGTTTCACTGCACCAAGCTCTCCAAATTTTACCTAGTTTCCTTTACTTTCAGCAATAGTTTGTCTTCTCTCACTCTCTGCCTCTATTGCTCTGCTAATTGGGAAGAAAACCTGCTTTTTCTACCTGACATCAAAGTGATTCATCACAGTGTGGCTTATTTTGTAGCCTTGTATCAAAGTTTAAGTCTTGCTCTTACTCTTAGTCAACTTATGGAACACTTTTAGCCTTTCAATTTGGTGTTAGGTTTTGTTTTGCAAAATGGCTTCAATTTTTAACTACATAGAGACAAATACACAGAAATGTTTCATAACAGACTTTGACCTTAACCTTGCCTAAAGCTGCCCTCTGCTGGCAATTCTTAAGATATTTTCAATAGAAATTTCCTTTTTAAATTCATTTTCATGTCATTGGCAAGGCTAAAATTACCAATTCTAATTGTCCTAAGGTGGTGTTGGGCCTTCTCCTTGAAGTGCTGCATTTTTTCTTCATAGCATTTGATTCAACTGAGTAGCTTTCTGGTCCACTTCAGAGTCATTCATGTCAGTTATAGGATTGAAGACACATATAGGCAGAGGATAAGTTTCTGAAGGACATTCATGAATCAGTTGGTAACAGAGAAAGCATATTCAGATCCCACTTTGGCAGTTTTGAAAATTTGAATTCAATTAGAGTAAAAAAACTATAAACAAAAAGTGTCATAAAAAGCCAACTAGTTCACTAATGGTTGCTGGTTTCAGAAAGCTGCTTAGTTGAATCAGACAGAACAAAGAAAAAAATGCAGCAGAGCAACTAACGACACCTACATATCGAGAATGAATTATGTTTAAATTGAGAAGAATATTAGGACACTGGGAGGGCTCCCACTTTGAACAGTGACCCTGCATCTCTTAATGTCCAGCTGAGCCACCACAATAGCCAGGTGGGACCTTGGTTTAATGGCTCATACTCAGGCATCACTTTTTGACAGTGTTATAATCCCTCAGTAGTGTAGTGCAGTATAAGCCGTCACTGAGCTCAAACTCCAGGCGTAGGCCTGAACTTCCAACTTTCTAACTTAAGCAACAGTACTCCAACTCAACCAAATTGTTTTGTTCCTCATTGTTTGGAAAGGGTTAACAGTTAATGCAAAAAATGAAGTTTTTTAGAATTGTTACATAATTCTATTCAGTCCTACATAATGCACACTCGTATTCAAACAAAAATGTAATTTGAAAAACATTTGTAGGCTTATACCGGAAGAAATCTTGCAGTTCTGCAAGCATTATGATGCGTGGTTGAAAATAGCACAGGATATTGGTTTGGGTAATCCTTCATATCATTGCAAATAATACTGTAGTAAGAATAATTACATAGAGTTCACAGCACAAATTGGAGCTATGCAGCCCAACTGGTTTATGCTAGTGTCGATTCCTCACATGAGCCTCCTCCCACCTAACTTCATCTCATCCTATATGCATATTTTTCTATTCCCGTCTCCTTCATGCACTTATCCAATTTTCCCTTAAACGTATCTATGTTATTTGTCTCAACTGCTTCTTGTGATAGCAAGTTCCACATTCTAACTATTCTCCTGACTGCTTTATGACTCACTGACTATATTATATTTGTGGTCAAAAGCAAATTACTGCAGATGCAGGAAATCTGAAATAAAAGTAGAAAATGCTGAAAATACTCAGGTCTGGCAGCAGCTGTGGAGAGAGAAACAGAGTTAACCCTTCAGATTGTTCTGATGAAAAGTCTCAGCCTGAAACAATGTAGAAAATTTTCCAATGTATATCTTGTCTACAAAAAGCAGGACAAATCCAACCTGGCCAGTTACTGCCCCATCAGTCTATTCTTGACCATCAGCATAGTGACGAAAGGGCCATCAACAGTGCTGTCAAACGGCACTTACATACCAATAACCTGCTCACTGACATTCAGTTTGGGTTCTGCCAGGACCACTCAGCTCCTGACGTCATTACAACCTTGTTCCAAACATAGACAACAGAGCTGAATTCAGGACATGAGGTGAAAGTGACTGTCCTTGACATAAAGGCAGCATTTGACTGAGTGTGGCATCAAGGAGCCCTGGCAAAACTGGAGTCAATGGAAATCGGGGAAAACTCTCCACTGGTTGGAGTAACACCTAGCACAAAGGAGGATGGTTGTGATTGTTAGATGTCAATCATTTCAGTCCTTGGGCATCATTGCAGGAGCTCCTCAGGCTAGTGGCCTAGGCCCAACCATCTTCAGCTGCTTAATCAATGACCTTCCCTCAATCATAGGGTTAGAAATGGGGATGTTTGCTGATGATTGTGCAATGTTCAGCACCATTCATGACTCTTCAGATACTGAAGCAGTCTGTGTCTATATGCAACAAGACCTGGACAACATTTGGGCTTGGGCCGATAAGTGGCAAGTCACATTTGTGCCCCACAAGTGCCAGGCAATCATCAACAAGAGAGAATTTAGCCATCTCCCCATGATATTCAATGGCATTACCATCGCTGAATCCACCTCTATCAACGTCCTGGGGTTACCATTGAACAGAAACTGAATGGGACAAGCTGTATAAATACTGTGGCTACAAGAGGAGGTCAGAGGCTGGGAATCCTGTGGTGAGTAACTCAGCTCCTGAGTCCCCAAAGCCTGTCTGCCATCTACAAGGCACAAGTCTGGAATGTGATGGAATATTTTCCATTTGCCTGGATATGCAACTCCAGCAACACACAAGAAACTCAACACCATCCAGGACAAAGCAGCCTGCATGTTTGGCACCCCATCTAGCGCCTTCAACAATCACTCCCTCTGCCACCGACGTACAGTGACAGCAGTGTATATCATCTACAAGTTGCACTGCAGCAACTCACCAAGGCTCCTTCGACAGCACCTTCCAAACTGGCAACCCTTACCATCTAGGAGGATGGTAAGCAGATACATGGGGACATCACCACTTACAAGTTCCCCTTCAAGCCACTCACCATCCTGACTTGGAAATATATTGCCATTCCTTCACTTTCGCAGAGTCAAAATCTGGAACTCCCTTCCTAACAGCACTGTGGGTGTACCTACACCATATGGACTGCAGCAGTTCAAGGAAAGTAGCTCAAGGGCAATTAGGGATGGGCAATAAATGCTGGCCTAGCCAGCGACACCCACAACCTGTGAATGAATCAATAAAGACAATTTTGTCAGACCTGTTGAGTATTTCAACATTTTCTGTTTTTATTCTATATTTATGGGCTTTAGTTTTGAACTCCTGCACAATTGGAAATATCTTATTTACATCTACCCAAAGGATAATATCTCCAAAAGGAAGCTGTTTCCATGCAAACTCTCACTTCCAAAGTGTTGATTGCTTTAAAAAGTGGCCAGACAAATAAATCCTCTCTGTGTCTATCAAATTGTGTTACTATCAGTTCCCACACCTTAGTCAAATTGTCAGTTTTCATCTGTGAACTTTGACAGTGACTTCAGCTGTCAAGGGCATGACAGCCAAACACAATCCCGCCTTCAGCTGATTTCCACGCAAGTGCGGTTACTGAGAGGACTCCAAGCTATCTGCTGAGCACAGGATCCCTTTGATTTCTTCTCCCTGGCAGAAAAATGCTGAAGCCAATTGTATCATCCTAGCTGATGCCTTAGTTGCAATCTGCTAGCTCAACAGAGACCTGGAATTGAAGCTTCCAGTATGTATAGCTTAGTGCTGCTATTAAAAGTATGGTGGTAGGTATTCTCTGCTGCTCAGCGTCACCTGTTAGTGGATCTCATATCTCTTAGCCTCAGGAATTTACTTTTATTGCCCATTGCTAGTCATACATCAGTGTTATGACCGGTGCAATTGGTAAAGCGGAGTTATTTAAAATTTCTGGAGGTAAATTTTAAACAACTGTCATAACCTATAATTTTAAGTGTTATGTTTGAGATGCGACTCTAAATTCGGGAATCAGACCACCTGGTCTTGAGGCTTTACATTAACCTAGCTGAAACATTTTATTAATTTACACAGGTTAAAAAAAAAAATATATATATATACATGGCTACAAATTATTACTATCCTAACTTTAACAAATTCCCAAACTAATCTCCATGAAGGCAACAGCAACCCATTAGACTTAACCAAACACCAGGCAAAGCATTTTCACCTTACGAATCCAAAATGAGGCTCTTTCGCTTTGGTTGCTGTGGAGCAAGTTGGAGCCTTACAGCTGCTTTTTGATCTCACATTGCCTTTGCTCTGCACACCTGAAAACTGCTAAAGTTATACCTACCACCACTGATTGAATTCAAATTCTCATTGTTTCACCAGCCTCTTTGAACTTCACTTTTTAACAATGAAACCCCTTTCATAGTATCAACTTTATTAGTAATATAAACATATGGCTTGGTAGCTGATAAGATAGGTGTCAGTTTGCACCCTACTTCTTGAATGCTCTATTAAAAAAAATGCAAATGCACACTATCTCTCTTCCATATCAAAACTAGTAAACATCAAACCACCCAGACTAGCTGGCTTTAATCCAGTTAAGACACCCACAGACTAAACCTCTATTTTAAAAGAAAAATATTTTGCAAAATATTATATACATTAATAGCTTCATGACATCCCCCTGCTTATCAGAAAATGAACTGTCATAATTCTAAAAGACAGCTTCATTTTAATAACCCATCTCTCACTATCTCCTGTACTCATTACACTATTACATTATTAGATGCATGTATTAACATAACTATATATATATATATATATATATATATATATATATACACACACAAGTCCTTGGTATCAACAGATATCACTCCAATTCAGTGTCCAGGTTTTTTTTTAAATGTCCCATTTTCCTTTAAGCTTCTTGATAATGCATCTGCGGACAGGTTTTCTCTTCCAGCAAGCAATATGTATAATACATAGATTAAATGGTTGTAATAGTCGACTTCAACTGAAAAGCCTTGCACTTTTGTTTTGAAATTTGCCCAAAAATTTCAAAGGATTATGGTCCGTATAAATAATTATTTCTGATGAATTGTTTACAACATAAATTTTAAAATGCTGCGTTGCTAACAACAAACTCAAAGTCTCTTTTTCGATCATTAAATATCTTCTCTGTTGTACATTCAGCTTCTATGAAAACTACCCTATTGATTTTTCAATTCCAATGTCATCATTGTAATAGTACAGCTCCAATGTCTATATCACTTGCGTCAATGGCCAACTTGAATTGCTTGGTATAATTGGATACTGCCAAAACTGGTGTCGTAGTTAGTATAGTTTTCAAACTATTGAATGACTTCTGACACTCTTCTTGTTCTTTTTTAATAGTTCAGTCAGTGGAGCAACCACTTGGCTAAAATTTGGTACAAATTTCCAGTAAAACCCACTCACGCCCAGAAATCGCAAAACTACTTGTTTTGTTGTAGACACTGGGAAATCCATGATTGCCTTGACTTTTGCATCTCTTGGAGCTACCTTACCTTGTCCAAAGGTATGGCCTAGATATGTAACTTGCGCTTTTGCAAATTCATTTTAGCCAAGTTCATCACCAAATTAGCTTCTTGTAGTTGAGTAAATAACTCTTCCAGATGCTGTAAATGCTCCTCCCACGTCTGACTGAAAAATATTAAATCATCGATATAAACCGCACAATTGCTTAACCTGCAATTATTTTGTTTGTCAGTCTTTGAAATGTCGCAGGTGCATTCTTCATACCAAATGGCATGACTTTAAACTGATATAGTCCACTTGGCATTATAAAATTTGATATCTCCTTTGCCCCCTCCAACAACGGTACCTGCCAATATCCTTTTAGCAAGTCAATTTTTGTGATAAATTTCGATTGTCCAACTTTCTCAATGCAATCCTCCAACCGTGGTATAGGATATGAATCCACTTTTGTCACCGTATTCACTTTTTGATAGTCCACACATAGTCTTTGTGTTCCATCCAGTTTTGGTACCAGTACAATAGGTGAACTTCAGTTACTGCAACTAGATTCAATGATATAATTTTGAAGCATGAAATCAATTTCTTTTTGTACTTGTGATAACTTTGCCAGATTTAATCTATAAGGTTGTTGCCTCACTGAAGATGATATTTCTATACATACATCATGTAAAGTGAAATGTGTCTTTCCCAACTTATTTCCACAAATAGGTTTGTGTGACTGCAATAGCTTTTCCAAATCACTTTGACACTTGCTTGGAAGGTAACTCAATATTGCGTTTAAATTTTCAAGCACCCCATCACTATCCAGTTTGATTAGAAGAAAATCAATTTCAGAAGTCCTGCACTTCTACCTCTTTTTCATCATCCACCATCGCTATTATCTTTTTTGTTCCTCTTCCCTGTCAAAGTACTTTTTAAGCATATTTACATGACACACCCTCTGCTTCTTTCTTCTATCTGGAGTATTTATTAAATAATTTACGTCACTCAATTTCCTTTCAACCCTGTAAAGCCAACTAAATCTTGCATTTAATGAATCCCCTAGTACTGGTGACAAAAATAGCACTTTCTCTCCAGAAATAAAACTCTGAATTTTAGCTGCCTTATCTGCTTACTTACTGTGATGTCTTTAAATGTTCCCTAGCCAACTCGCATGCTCTGTTCAATCTTTCCCTGAAATTTGATATGTAATCCAGAAGAGTAGTTGCTGAATTTTGACCCACCAATTTCTCATGAATCAGTTTGTGGTCCCCTTACCATAAACAAGTTCAAAAGGGCTAAAACCAGTCGATGCATTAGGTGCGTCTCTAATAACAAATAACAAAAATGAAATTCCTGTATCCCAATCCTCTGCATAAACATGACAGTATGCTCTTATAGTTTTTAAAGTTTGATGCCATCTCTCTAAAGCTCCTTGCGACTCCAGATGATAAGCTGGTGACTTAAACTGTTTTATCCCCGAACTGTTCATTACTTCCTGAAACAGCTGTGACATGAAATTTGACCCCTGATCTGATTGTATTTCTTTAGGTAAACCATATCTTGTAAAAAATTTGATTAACTCCTCCACAATCTTCTTAGTTGTAATATTTCTTAAAGATATCACTTCAGGAAACTGGTAGACAAATCCATTAATGTCGATAAATACTGATTTCCACTTTTAGCCTTAGGGAGGGGTCCTACACAATCAATCATGACCCTGGTAAAAGGTTCTTCAAATGCTGATATTGGGATTAAAGGTGCTGGCTTAATCACTGCTTGTGATTTTCCTGTTGCTTGACATATATGACAACTTCTACAGAATTTGGCTACATCCCTATACAACCCTGGCCAAAAAAAAACCTCTGCATCTTTTCCAGTGTTATCCTAATTCCTAAATGTCCCTCCATTGGATTTTCATCAGCAATCTTTAGAATCTCATTCCTATACCCTAATGGGTTAACAATCTCATGCACCTCCCTCCAGCTTTCATTTGCTCAGATAAGATCCGACCGCCACTTTCTCATTAAAATATTCCCTCGAAGATAATAACAGACTGGAATGCATTTTGCTTTGGTTTTTAAATAAGCTTTCTGATATAACTGTTTTACTTGAAAATCATTTTTCTGTAACTCCACTAAGCTCTTTGAGTTAAACACTTCAACTGAACTGTCCTGCATTCCTTCCTCCTGAACAATGTTATCAAACACAGTGCCAGCTAGTTGGCTTTCGACACCTTCTTCTTGCCTTTGAACTGACTGCTTATTTATTTTGTTCTTCCCAATGGGCCTTTGATTTTGTTATAACACAATCAGGAAACAATCCAGGATGTTCCTTCTATAGCGCTTATGTTGAAAACACTTCTACAGGCTCTTCAACTACTACAGGCATCACCCACATTTGCGATCTAGCTATACCCAGAATAAATTGAATCCCTGCAATGGATCTTTCCACCACTCCCAACTATTATTTCACCCAACTTCCATCTGCTCTTTAAATTTACCTTCCACAATGGAATAGATATAGCATCTCCATGAAACCCACTTATTACCTTCTCCTGCAAAACAAGTATCACTATCCCACAACATTAAGGATTGACTAGCCCCTGTGTTTCTTAAAATTTTAACATCTTTACCTACTCCACCTTGTACACATGGAAAGACTTTCCCTTCACATACAAAATCTTTAAACATTTCTGCAACCTGCTCCCCAGAAGTCTCTTGAGTAAACTATGAATACAATTCCATTTCTTTACCTTCCACTGATTCTCCCTGTTTCACCTGTACCCAAACTACTGGTTTCTCCTGTGCCTGAACCTCAAAACCCACAGTACTTATACCTCCAGAGCTTTTCCATACCCCAATAATTACTACAGATTTTTCCTGCAACCTCCAACACACTGACTTCGTGTGCCCCACTTAATTACAATGAAAACACCTCAATTTTTGAATGTCACTTCTACCTTCAGCACCTTGCTTTTTATTCAGAGAAAAACTTCCTGGGAACTTCCAGCTACTCCTTCTCTTCCCTGACTACCTGCCTTCCTTTCACCTTCCCACTTTTTATCCTTTTCCAATTTGAAAGGATGATGAAAAAAAGGTTTAGCTCAATGGACCAGCTCACAATCATCTGCTGCTTGTCTTACAGAATCAACCCTTTGTTCCTCCATATGAGTTCTCACTACCGAAGGGATTGAATCTTTAAATTCTTCCAAAAGAATTACTTCCCTAAGAGCTGCATAGATTGTCTCTATTTTTAACAGCCATATCCACCGGTCAAGATTACTTTGTTTTACTCTTTCAAACTCAATATAAGTTTGCCCAGGCTGTTTTCGCATATCCTAAATTTCTGCCTGTATGCTTCAGGAACCAACTCATATGCGCTCATAATAGCTTTTTTCACCACATCATAATTCACTGATATTTCTTCTGAAAGCGAAGCTTATACCTCAAGCTCCCTACCTAACAACTTATACTGTAATAATAACGTCCAGTTTTCCTGTGGCCATTTCATCTATTTAGCTAGCTTTTCAAATGAAATAAAGAATGCTTCAATATTATTTTCCTCAAACATTGAGAGAGCTTGTACAAATTTAAACATCTCCCCTCTGGTTCTACTCTAGAGATAAATCTCCCCTCACCTACTGACATCTCTTTTCTAACTGCCAACATTTTCAGTTGGAATTCTCGTTCTCTTTCCTCCTTCTCCATCTTCACATTTCTAATTCCCTTGCTTATTCAAATTCAAGCTTTTTCAGTTCCTTTGCTTGTTCAAATTCAAGTTTCTTCATTTGCAACTGAAGTCTCGCTACCTCCAGCTGTGACTCACTAGTGCCAGGTTTCACTTCCAACTGTAGATACTGTGCTATACTTTTAACTATATCTGATTTCCTAGCCCCTGCAGGTAACCCCAATTGTAACTTATCTGTCAACGATGTTAACTTACTTTTGGTTATTCTCTCCAACCCAATCAGAGTTATCTCTTCTACTCCCAGACAAGTCTTAGCAATTGCCAAAGCCATCTTACAGTCTCACTACTTCTAAAATACCTCACCAACTCCTGAACTCAAAGTGCCCCTCATACTCATAAGCTTAAGATTCACCAAATCCTAACCAAGCAAGGAATTGGAAATATAATTTATCCCGGCACAGCCACCAATTGTTCTGACTGATGCTGTTGGTAAAGTAAATTTATTTAAAATTGGGAGAGGGAAACTTTAAACAACTGTCATAACCTATAATTTTAAGTCATAGAGGTGTACAGCACAGAAAAAGGCCCATCAAGTCTGCACCAGTCAAACAAGTACCTAACTATTCTAATCCCATTTTCCAGCACTAGGCCCATAGCCTTGTATGCCATGGCATTGCAAGTGTACATTCAAATACTTCTGAAATGTTATGAGGGTTTCTGCCTCTACCACCCTTTCAGGCAGTGAGTTCCAGATTCCCACCATCCTCTGGGTGAAAAAATTCTTCCTCACATCCCCCTACCTTAAATCTATGCCCCCTGGTTATTGATCCCTCCACCAAGGGGAAGTGTTCCTTCCTGTCTACCCTATTTATGCCTCTCATAATTTTATATATCTCAATCATGTGCCCCTTCAATTTCCTCTGCTCTAGGGAAAATAACCCCAGTCTATCCAATCTTCCTCATAATTAAAACTCTCCAGCCCAGGCACCATCCTGGTAAATTCCTCTGCACTCTCTCTAGTGCAATCACATCCTTCCTATAATGCAGATTCCAGAACTGCACGCGATACTCTAGCTGTGGCCTAACCAGCATTTTATACAGTTCTAGCATAACCTCCCTGCTCTTATATTCTATGCCTCGGCTAATAAAGGCAAGTATCCCATCTGCCTTCTTAACCATCTTATCTACCTGTCCTGCTACTTTAAGGGACCGGTGGACATGCACACCAAGGTCCCTCTGATCTTCGGTACTTCCCAGGGTCCTACCATTCATCGTGTATTCCCATGCCGAATTTGTCCTGCCCAAGTGCATCACCTCACACTTATCTGGATTGAATTCCATTTGCCACTGGTCAGCCCATCTGACCAGCCCATCTATATCCTCCTGTAATCTAAGGCTATCCTCCTTACTATTTCCCACCCCACCAATTTTCGTGTCATCCGCGAACTTACTGATCAACTCTCCTACACTCAAGTCTAAATTGTTTATATATAACACAAACAGCAAGGGACCCAACACTGATCCCTGTGGAACCCCACTGGACACAGGCATCCAGTCACAAAAACACCCCTCGACCATCGCTCTTGCCTTCGTTAGCAGTTGCCCATGCGAGACCTTATCAAAAGTCTTGCTGAAGTCCAAGTAGACCACGTCAAATGCATTGCCCTCATCTACACAGCTGGTCACCTGTTCGAAAAATTCAATCAAATTGGTCAGACATGACCTCCCCTTAACAAAACCATGCTGACTGTCCTTGATTAATCCCTGCCTCCCCAAGTGTAGATTAATTCTGTCCCTCAGAATTGCTTCCAATAGTTTCCCCACCACTGAGGTTGGACTGACTGGCCTGTAGTTCCCTGGTTTATCCCTTCCTCCCTTCTTGAATACCGGTACCACATTGGCTGTCCTCCAGTCCTCTGGTACCTCTCCTGTGGCCAGAGAGGTATTGAAAATTATTGCCAGTGCCCCTGCTATTTCTTCCCTTGCCTCACTCAACAGCCTGGGATCCATTTCATCTAGGCCTGGAGATTTACCTACTTTTAAGCCTGCCAGACCACTTTGAACCTCCTCCCTTTCGGTGCTAGTTTCTTCAATTATATCACAATCGTTCTGCCTGATTTCCGTACCCACGTCATCCCTCTCATTTATGAACACCGGCACAAAGTATTCATTTAGAACCTAAACTACGTCTTCCAGCTCCACACACAAATTACCACTGTGGTCCTTAATGGGTCCTACTCTTTCCCTAGTTATACTCTTACTCTTAATGTACTTGTAAAATAACTTTGGATTTTCCTTTATTTTACCTGACAATGTTTTTTCATGCCCACTTTTTGCTCTCCTAATTTCCCTTGACTTCCTTAGAGTGGCACTGAATGTGTGCGTGTGTGTCTGTGCGTGTGTGTGTGTGTGTGTGTATGTCATTTTTCAGATGGGATGCTAAACCAACATTCTCTCTCCACAGGTGGATGTAAATGATCCGTTGACACTATTCGAAAAGCAGGAGAGGCCTCCAATATTTATCCCACAACAAATACCACCAAAACAAAATTATCTGGTCACTTTTTTCATTACTATTAGTGGGACCTTAGCTTTGTGCAAATTGACTGCATTTCCTATATTACAACAATAACTACACTTCAAAAAGTACTTCATTGGCAAAGTGTGAAACACTTTGGGATCCCCTGAGGTTGTGAAAGGTGCAATAAAAACAAGTTCAATTCTTTACTAATAGAATATTTGGAAGAAGGGATCAATTTTAAACATTTTTCTAATGCATTTTAAAAGAATATACATGAAATTGTGATGAAAAGTATCAATATTTTGGTTGCGGGAATTAACTTTGTTCAGTTAATTGGAATTGGTTAAGTTGTATATTATTAAGCAACAATTGCCCAAACTGTACATACTGTAAAACTGCATTTGTTGTACAGCACATGTACCTCTGTCCTTGATAAAATATTCTTAGATCCTCCATTCCTTATGGCATTTCCCTGGCCAGTTTCATCCTCCAGAAACACTACAGATCCAGCCTTCAAAGCTAACTTGCAAACGTTTCATTATTTGTATTTCTCCCACCAGCAGTTGTTTATGTCTAAGATTATTTGTAAGGCCTATTAACAAACAAGCTGTTCATAATGGCAATTCAGTTCATCTGTTCTTATTTCTTATGAAACTGCTGAACTAGAGTGATTGACTAAGTTCTATTCCACTTTAATGGAATTAAAGCTTATATTCCAGCAGAGTCCTAATTAAGCAAAGTTGAATGAAAAGCCCAGCACAGCTTTGTACTTGTTTTAAGTATCTAACAGTTGCTGTCCCATTAAGATTCATCTTCCATGGCCCCCTTTTTGGTCTAGGTGAGGTTGAATTCAACTATTTCTCTGATCATTCTTCTGATTTGTTTCTAGACCTTAAAGAGTTTCCAGAAGGACTAAACTGACCTATTATCTATTTCAAGCTGATAAGCATACTGCTAATTTCTAACAATCCCCCCTAATGCCTTTGCATCCTGCCAGAATTGGACACAGTGCTGCAGTTGAAGTCGAGACAATGCTTTATAAAGCACTATACCTTCCTTACTCTTTATAGAGTATACTTCTGTTTATAAAGCCCAGGAGCCCATATGCTTTTTAAAGTGCTTTGTCAACCTGCCCTGCCACCTTCAATGATTTGAGGTCCCTCTGCTCCCTTTTAGAATTGTATCCTTTATTTTATATTGCCTGTCCTTATTCTTTCTACCAAAAGTGCACCAATTTGTACTTCTCTGCATTGAATTTCATCTACCACGGGACTGCCCATTCCAGCAGCTTGCCTGTGTCCTTATAAGTAGCCCCCTCACTGTTCACAAAACTTCCAAATTTTGTGTCATCCACAGATATTGAAATTGTGCCTTCCACACCCAAGTCTGGGTCATTAATAAAGATCAGAAAAGTAGTGGTTCTAATGCCAACTCCTGGAAAACTCCACAGTGTACTTTTTTTAAGACTCTGATGAGTTAAAAGGAAATGGTGTACCCATATGGCAAAAGTTAATGGTGTTGCTTATGTTTCTCTTTCAGAACAGAAACATGAAGACGCAGTGGTATTTCTCTACCTGTGGATCGCCTGCTTGTTGGTCAGCTCCTGTTATACTCTCACCTGGGACCTGAAGATGGACTGGGGCCTCTTTGACAAAAATGCTGGAGAAAATACCTTCCTGCGTGAGGAGATTGTCTACCCTCAGAAAGTATGTGTTTGAGCAATCCCAAGCAGTGGCCATTCTGTTTGCTGGGGTAGTAGATATTAATAGCAGTGAAAGCTGGGCCAACAATACTGTGGAACATGGTGGTGCAGACTAACTTGTGCCTCGGTCTTCCCAATAACTTAGCGAGATCCAAATTATAATGGGCGATTCTTGGGGGGAAATGTGCCTGTGCACACAAGGGAGAACAGACTTGGATGTGATACACCCACTGCCCACCTACCATGCTGAGATAGCTTGCTGAGGCTCTCTCCCTTCCTGGCCTAGCAGTTAACCTAACATACCAAAGGGCTAGCATGTAGAACTGCATCTCGTCAAGAGTCAGTGCCTTGAAGGAGGAGAGAAAAGTGAGGAACAAACCAGCAGAAATGTGTATTTCTCTTTCCAGCTCTTAACTTATCCCTCCTGGTGATTAGGCACTCCAACCTTTCCGCATGAATAACATGTCTGATGAACTCCGTTCGTTTTCTTTGGATATTATTTGAGAGCTCTCTTGTTTCTGGCCTCACTCAGTACTACTTCATTAGTTATTTTCTCTACCCAACTTACCTTTAGGATCCTTCTTAAGCAGCACATTTCGAAGCTCTTGATTTTCTTTTCCTCTTTCCCGATGCTCCAAGTTTCACATCTATAATTCGTTACTGACCAGACATAATGTTTTAGTATAAGAGCAAAATACTGCAGATGCTGGAAATCTAGAACAAAAACAAAATTACCTGGAAAAACTCAGGTCTGACAGCATCCGCGGAGAGGGATACAGTTGACCTTTCACGTCCATATGACCCTTCATCAGAACTAAGACATATAGAAATGAGATGAAGTATAACCTGGTAGAAGGGGGTGAGTCAGGAGAGCTCAGTAGGGGGCCAGTGATAGGTGGAGGCCAAGGTGAAACTGTCAAAGATGTCATAGACAAAAGGACAAAGGGGTGTTGACGGTGGTGATATTATCTAAAGGATGTGCTAACGGGGACATTAAGGGAAGCAAGCAGGACAAGCTAATGACAGATGGCCCTAGTGCAGGTGGGGTGGGGGGAAGGGATCGAAATGGGCTAAAAGATGGAGATGAAACAATAGATCGAAATAAATGTAAAAATAGGAGGGAAAAGAAAAAAATATAGTTGTAAAAAAATTATAAATTATTGGGAAAAGGGGCGTCGGAAAGGGGATGGGGATGGAGGAGAGTGTTCATGATCTGAAATGGTTGAACTCAATATTAAGTCCAAAAGACTGTAAAGTGCCTAGTTGGAAGATGAGGTGCTGTTCCTCCAGTTTGCGTTGAGCTTCGCTAGAACATTGCAGCAGGCCAAAGACGGACATGTGGGCATGAGAGCATGGTGGAGTGTTGAAATGGCAAGTGACAGGGAGGCCCCCTCTTACGGCACCTTCCCATGCAACTGCAGAAGGTGCAACACCTGCCCCTTTACTTCCCCCCTCCTCACCGTCCAAGGGCCCAAACACTCCTTTCAAGTGAAGCAGCATTTTACTTGCACTTGCCTCAATTTAGTCTACTGCATACACTGCTCCCAATGCGGTTTCCTCTATATTGGAAAGACCAAACGCAGACTGGGTGACCGCTTTGCGGAACACTTTTGGTCTGTCTGCAAGCATGACCCAGATCTCCCTGTCGCTTGCCATTTCAACACTCCACCCTGCTCTCATGTCCACATGTCCATCCTTGGCCTGCTGCAATGTTCCAGTGAAGCTCAACGCAAACTGGAGGAACAGCACCTCATCTTCCGACCAGGCACTTTACAGCCTTCAGGACTGAATATTGAGTTCAACAATTTCAGATCATGAACTCTCTCCTCCATCCCCACCCCCTTTCCGACCCCCCTTTTTCCAATAATTTTTACAACTATCTTTTTTTCTTTTCCCTCCTATTTTTACATTTATTTCGATCTATTGTTTCATCTCCACCTTTTAGCCCATTTCAATCCCTTCCCCCCACCCACACTAGGGCCATCTGCCACTTGCTTGTCCTGCTTGCTTCCCTTAATATTCCCATTAGCACATCCTTTAGATAATATCACCACCGTCAATATCCCTTTGTCCTTTTGTCTATGACATCTTTGGCAGTCTCACCTTGGCCTCCACCTATCACTGGCCCCCTATCGAGCTCTCCTGACTCACCCCCTTCTACCAGGTTATATTTCATCTCATTTCTATATGTCTTAGTTCTGATAAAGGGTCATACAGTCTCAAAATGTCAACTGTATCCCTCTCCGCACATAATGTTTTATTGTACAGATTCTCATTTCTAGGCTCAAGCTGACGTTTCTTAGAATGTTGCTTAATTTTGTAAAAACACTTCTGGCTTGTTCAATCCTTTTTCATTTTTCAGTACGGTTTTTGACATTGGATGTTATTGTGCTTCCTGGATAGTTGAATTGATTAACGTGTTCTAACTTGCTTCCGTTTGCTGTGATGTTGCATACCAAGATGCCCTTTTTCTTTGTCTTTAACGTAGTGTACGTTTTCTTGCAGTTGGGTATAAGTCCCTATCTACCGCATTCCTTTACGACCATACCGTTTAATTTTGGCAAAACTTCTTCATTTATTGTTATAAGTACGGAGTCATCGGCATAGTGGATGTTGTTGATGACTCTCCCTCCTATCTTTCTACCAGTCATCCCTTCAATTCCTCTGAGAATTGAGGAATTGAAGGGATGCTTTTGTACGTCCCACATTTAATGGTAAAATTTTATTGAGCAATGTCAGCGAGTGCAGGCAGAAGTCATTGACCTGCATTTGAGCACAACTTCTCAGTAAATATGTTTATGTAGAAGTTGCCTTATAGCCATGATGTCCAACCTATAGTGCCTAGGCCCTGGCAGTCCTGCTCCCACTACATGCATGCTCTGGTTAAGTATCATGAGCCTGGAGGTTTGGAAAGGGCTATAGTGACGAGATTGCTTTGGTCACAACACCAGGACCTACTCATATCCATAAGATGAGCTAAGAACATAGAATTTTACAGGAAAGAGTCGACCACTCAACCCAACTGCCCTATGCTGATATTTGTGCTCTACTTGAGCTTCTAACCACCTTACTTCACCTCACCCTACCAGCATAGCTTTCTCTTCCTTTCTCTCTCATGTATTTCCAGGCTTCTCTTTAGATGCATCTGTTATTTGTGTCAACCACACCATGTGGTTGAGAGTAAATGGGAGCATGAATTTAAACAATGTGCATAACCCTTCAGGCTCCTTAGTATGCACTCATGTTGTCACAGTAATCAAGGAACTGGGCTGCTTCTGCTTAATAGGAGTTGTGTTCTCATAAGAATGAGAGACCTCCATCCCTGGACTGCTGTTTTGGCCCTAAGTTGTATCACCTATCATACTAACAGAACAGATTGTCATCCATTTCTGGCCACTTGCCAGCGTACTCACCTGGATCTTTTTGATTCCTGTTGAAAGACTATTTCTTTCTTTCCTGATACGTGTTTTGCACCTCTGCAACCGATGTGCTTCTACACCCTCAACCAGTGCACACATTCTAAAAACATCTGCGAAAGTAGCCTTTTCATCTTTAGAAAGGTCTTCAGGCATAGTCATGTCTTCCATCAGGTTATGATACAACCCTTGATGCATTATTGTACATCTCCTTAAGTACCCATAGCTAGGGGCTTTGACCAGCAATAAGAACCTTTTCTATCTTCAATCTGGTCTCTTATGCATCCCCAATTTTCATCACTCTACCATTGGTGGCTGTGTCTTCAGCTGCCTAGGCCCTAAAACATGTAATTCCCTCCCTAAACTGCCCCTCCTCTCTACCTCTGCTCTCCTGTGATGGTGTTACTTAAAACCTACCTGTTTTTCCATGCTTTTGATCATCTGTCCTTGTATCTCCCTGAATAGCTTGCAATGTTTATTCTAAGCTATAAAACCACACAACAACCCAGAAGTCTTGCACAAGCCAAGCATAAGTTGACCTCTTTAATTTACTGTTTGTGCATGTCCTCACAAAAGAATTTAAAGGATCTTAAATGAATAGGCCATGCAAAACAAAATAATTAGAGGGAACGTTGGTGGTTTGGTGTGAAATTTTGACACCCCTGTAATGTCTTACTACTTTAAAGGCATATTATTGCAAGTTGTTAATTTTATCTTCAGCCAACATTTGAGACACTAATGCTTATCAGTGGAAAAGCTCCTTAGTACAGTAAGTCCTCACTGTAAGTTGGTTGCATTCCTGAAAATCGTGACTTCAAGTGAAACAACTTTAAGTGCATCGTGGGTTCCCGTAGGAATCAATGTTAAAGCTGGAATTAGGTTCCTTCAGATATTTCTTGCCCGGACAAACCAGTGCACAAGTTGAAACGCTGTACTGTACATATGCAGCACTGTGCATTCCTAACTAGAATAACTTGCAAAATAAAATAACTCACTGAATATAACAGAAATATTGTATAAATTCAAATTAGATGATGCTAAATCACCCAGACAAGCCCTGAGTAGGTCCTGTGTCTCACCAACAGCACTCCTGAAACTCGGCTCAACTTTTTGCTTGCCTTCCTTTCCTAATCTGTCCCTGTCTCTCTCTCTCTCTCTCTCGCTCGCCTTTCTCACTCGGTCTTTCTGTCTCGCCCCCTTTCTGTCTCGCCCCCTTTCTGTCTCGCCCCCTTTCTGTCTCGCCCCCTCTCTGTTTCGCCCCCTCTCTGTCTCGCCCCCTCTCTGTCTCGCCCCCTCTCTGTCTCGCCCCCTCTCTGTCTCGCCCCCTCTCTGTCTCGCCCCCTCTCTGTCTCGCCCCCTCTCTGTCTCGCCCCCTCTCTGTCTCGCCCCCTCTCTGTCTCGCCCCCTCTCTGTCTCGCCCCCTCTCTGTCTCGCCCCCTCTCTGTCTCGCCCCCTCTCTGTCTCGCCCCCTCTCTGTCTCGCCCCCTCTCTGTCTCGCCCCCCCCCTCCGCCTCGCCCCCCCCTCCGCCTCGCCCCCCCCTCCGCCTCGCCCCCCCCTCCGCCTCGCCCCCCCCTCCGCCTCGCCCCCCCCTCCGCCTCGCCCCCCCCCTCCGCCTCGCCCCCCCCTCCGCCTCGCCCCCCCCCTCCGCCTCGCCCCCCCCTCCGCCTCGCCCCCCCCGCCTCGCCCCCCCCTCTGCCTCGCCCCCCCCTGTCTCGCCCCTCCTCTCGCCCTCCCCCTCTCTCTCGCCCTCCCCCTCTCTCTCGCCCTCCCCCTCTCTCTCGCCCTCCCCCTCTCTCTCGCCCTCCCCCTCTCTCTCGCCCTCCCTTGCTCGCTCCTTTCCCATTCTGCCTATCCTTGTCTCTCTCCTACTCTTTCCACTCTGTCCCTCTCTCTCCTTTCCCAGTCTGTTTCTGTTTCTCTCTTCAGAGCCTGAATCCCTTCCTGACCATTTGTAAGGGTTGAGCCCCTGTCCTAGGGGGTGTCTTCCTTGGAGCGGTGGGTGTTAGTGGTGGCAGCAGCAGCAGAAAGGAGCCGGAGGCCTCGGTGCCCCTCCCTGGCCCAGGTTACTCAGTTCATCATCCGATTAACGGCCAGCTGCTTCCTGTCCCTGCCTTGCGCTTTTGCTCTTGGGATCTCAGACCTTGCACTCTCCCCGCAATATGGGCCTCTGGTGACTGCGGCAGCAGCTGCAGTGTTAGAACATGGTGGCTGTGGCTGACCCAGAGTTCAGTGCAGGGGTGGTGGGGCCAGAGTGTAGATGATGTAAAACTGAAAATGGTGATGTAACTCAAAGAAAGGGCCTAAAGAATAAACATTAAAACAAAACGATTTTAAGGAGGGCAATTTAAAGTGAAGACTTGGTGTATATGTAGCACCAAATCCAAGCTTGAATGGAATTGCCTGAATCTAACAATAGGGTTCTGGTTATGGTAATAGATGTCACGGCATAGACTGAGAGACAAAATTCTTCCAGGCAATATTGGAAATATGGTTTCAACTATGATGTCAATCAGATTCTCAGTTGCGGTTGTTATTACATAATAAGTATTGCTGTCACATCCTGTCACCAGCTGAGAGTTATCTTGCGTGTTCCCCACTTCCTTTGTCCCACCTTTAGTGATCGTGTTTTCAGTTGCCTAGGGCCTAAACTCTGAAATTGCCTTCACAAACCTCTCCACCTCCCTCCCCTACTTTAAGATGTTCCTCAAAATCTACTTTGGCCAATCTTTCTATCATAATATCAGTTTATGTGGCTCGATGTCAAGTGTTGTTTGATAATATTCCAATAGAAAAGCCCTGGAATGTTTTAATGTATCAAAGCTGCCATATGAATACAAGTTGTTGTTAGTTATTTAAGGAACATTTTGAGAGGACTGAGAGTAAGTTCTCTGCTGTCTCTGCTATTGGTCTACTCGAGCTCGGAAGAAAGGTGAGGGAAATTAGTTTATTCAGATTTGCTCTTGTATCCCATTATATCCTGAAAGTATACCAAGGGATTGATATTTTGCTTTTATTCACAGAGTTATTACTACTGTGCCATAGTAGAGGATGTCATCTTGCGATTTGCTTGGACTGTGCAGATTTCCATCACCTCAATGAGCACATTTGCTTCAGCAGGAGACATTATTTCCACCGTACTGGCCCCGCTGGAGGTCTTCCGGTAACATAATTTAAAACCATGTGGTGAATAAATTGATGCTTAGGTTTGGGGGTGATGTGGACAAGTAGCAATAACATTGACTGAACTCAGTGTGGAACATGGTGACCCCTAGTATGCTTGGATCATGCCAGCCAAGAAAGGTATCGGATGAAGGATGTTTTCTGAGGGTGCAAAAAGCTATTCTTTAATTTTGCTTCTGGAGCAGAGATTTAAAAAACCCTAAGAAGTTCCCGAGATCCTGAATTGAATGCCAGAGATGAGGATGGAGAGTATGAGCAGGAAGGTTAGAGTAGGTATCTTGAGTTGGAGCAGAGTTTGGGGCTGTTCTTGTTTTCCAGGACGATCCTACAGTAGTTAGTGGGGTGGGGGAGGGGGTGGGGATAATTTGGCAGCACAGTAAGGATTCTGTCTGAGGCAGTGAATTTCTTGAGTATGTTTATGATAATTTTCTACAGCATTATATCCTAGAGCCAACAAGAGACCATACAAAATTTAGTGATGAATAATGAGCCAGATTTATTTAATAGCCTAACTGTGCGTGAAGTTTATCAAACAGTGGACATAATGTGATCAAGTTCAATATAACATTTAGAGAGATGAAACACGAAGCAGCTACTAAGATTCTAGACTTAGATAATGCTGACTTCAATGGAGTGAGACGGAGAGTGTCCATAATAAAATGGGAAAATCTGTTAATGGTTAAAATGACAGAAGTTCAATGGGAGGTGTTTAAAAAAAGAATTTAATATGATGCAGAACCAGTTTGTACCCTAGAGCAAGAGCTCTACTTGTCAAAAAAGTAGCCATGGACAACTGAAGAGCTAAGAGACAAAATAAAACTAAAAGATAAAGCATACACAAATTCAAAAAATAGCACAGATCCTGCCAACTGGGGGAGATGCAAAGGGTAACAGAAGATGACAAAGCAGATAGTAAGAGCTACAAAAAGGGAGCATGTAGAAAAGCTTGCAAACAATATAAAGATCAGCACAATTTTTATTATTATGTTATGAAAAAGAGTGGCCAGGAGCAATGTGGGCCCTTGAACTGATAATGGTGATTTGAATGTCGTGGGAAGAAAAATGATGAGGAAGTGATAGGAAATACCAGCACTGGCAATGGAGACCCTGGAAGTGACCACGCACTGTGCTGATGTTGAGGGTGGTGGTCATACATGTGAGTTTGAAGTTTTTGTGGAGGACAACATTGTGCGGAGGAGGATGGAGAAACCGGAAGAGGCGAGGCAGGGTTGGGTTCCAGTGGTGGGTGGGGAACACTTTAATCTCTCAACATATCTCTAAAATACTTTTTAATGTGAAAATAAGTAACTTTCTGCTTAGAATTTGTGCCTACACTTATAATTAGCGAAAAGGGCTTGGAGATTAAACTGGGAGCAACAGCCCAGGTTGTAAGGCAGCGAGTGTCTGTTAAAACTCAGGAATACACTAAGTGTTTGTACACTTAGGTTGGCAGAATATAATTTTACAAGAGCAACCAGCACAATGTTGAACTGTTTGTGAAAGGGTTGGTTATACCGAAGCTGAAACATTTATCGTGTGCTGACTTGTCACACTGGGGTGGAGTGAGGGAGCTTAGGGCCAGTTTTTAAGAGTTTTAGGTTTTGCAGCTGACTTCAGGTAAGACTGGGCTCAGATCTGAACAAAAACATGTTACTTTGTAGTACCTTGCGTTTTACGGTTGCCATCACTACACTACTGCTCACTAAAGTTGAGTGTGTTTCCCTGCAGCCGGTTTGTGTGGAATTTCTTCCGTTTGGAAAATGAACACCTGAACAACTGTGGTGAATTCCGTGCTGTACGTGATATCTCGGTGGCACCCCTCAATGCCGATGACCAGACTGTCCTGGAGCAGATGATGGACCTCGAGGATGGGGTGCGGAACCGCCAAAAAAACAGAGTGTGGAAACGCACTTACAGCATCTCTCTGCGTAAAACACTGTACGTACTGATTTCAAGAAGCTCGCTTCCAAACTGCAGGGCAGTCGCAGCACCAGGGAAACTCAAAAGATAAAGAAGCAACACTTCTATAGAACACAGTAAACAACGAATGAACTTCCGTTTATATTGCTTCTTTCACAATCTCAGCATGTGTTTTCCAACCAATTATAGCAGGGTCACTGTTGTGATGTAGGAGACGCAGCAACCAGTTTACACACACCAATGACTTAATGACCAGAAAACCTCTTTTGGTACTGTTGAGGGATAAACATTGGCCAGGACTCCAGGGAGAACTGAAGTCACAGTACTCTCATGATTGAATTTTAGATTTATTCTTCACCGCCCAAAAGGTACTGTCTCTGGCTGCAGTACAAAACCATGGATCCTGTCATGCTCTGGTATTCCATTCACATGTAGCTTGCCTGCCAGATAGCCTGCACCATAAATTCTTTAAGATTGCAGTGTTTGAGTGGTAGGGAAAAGTGGGAAACAGAAGTGGCAGGAAAGCAGCAGTCAGGCAAGATGGTGCATGATTGAAGGAGACGATCATACTATCCCATTTGATAGGGGCTATCAGTGTAATGATGGAAAGATGACAGCCCTGGAGATTGAGTCCTTGTCTTCTCCATACCTCTCCTATCTGACCCCATGCTCCACAAATCACACACATGCACAACACCGTCTCCCATATCTTCAACCTCGAAGTCCTGTACTCCCATTAACCCTGTCCTTTCCAAGTCCCATTGCTTCCCAGGCCCAGCAAATGAACTTCACTCCTTTAATTTGAGACTCCCACAGCATCCTCCAGCTATTCTTATCGATCCACATTCCAACTCAGGTTACTCTTTCTTTCCTGCTCCACCATCATTGTCACTTTTCTAGTCACTGTGTTCCTGTTGCAGTCCTCCACTTTGCTCTCTCCTAAATACTCCCTTCAAAGCTCAAGGACTTCTTTGTCACTAAGATTGAGACCATCTGATCAGCTGCCCCTGCCTCTTCCTTCCATTCCCTTAGCCCACGAAGCCAAACTTTCTCTCCTAAGGATCTGCCCCTCTCCTAGCCCTGAACTTGCATCCTTCTTTAATTTCTCTCCTATCTCTGCTCATATCCTTTCCAAGCTCACCTCCTGCTCCCTCAATCCTATTCCCTATCTGCGCTCCTCTGGCCTCTTGAGCATGCTCCATTTTAGTTGTTCCACCATTGGTGGCCATGCCTTTAGCTGCAAAGGCTGTAGGCAACGGAATTCCTTTCCTATACCTCTCCACCTTTCTTTCCTCCTTAAACCCTACCTTCTTGACCAAGCTTTTGGTCATTTGACCTCGTATCTCTTCATGCGCCTTGCATCAAATTGTTTTGTAATGCCCCTGTGATGCACCTTGGCATGTATGTTTTATCCATTTAAAGGACGATATAAATTTAAGCTACTGTTCTCTTGATTGCACCTTTCCTCCCCTTAAGTGCTTTGAGACATGAAATACGCTATTTAAATTTCAAAACATCATATTTCATAAGTACATATTGGCTGTGAAGTGCTTTGGATGAGGATGTGAAAGACACGATATAAATGTGAGTTCTTTCTTTAGTCATTTGCTTTACTGAGAGAGCATACTGACACCATATGACGGGAATCTGCACTGCAGCAGTAGTTCTGCTGATCTTTTTGTCTAGCATTTTTACAGGATTTATTCAGAGGTATCTTACCAAACAGCTTGATGTGCTCATTTTTGGGCTGAGAAACTTCTTGAAGTTCTCTTTTTATTTATTGTTTTAAAAAAACAAAATTGTATGTTGAAAGTACTAGTTTAATACTTTTCTGGGAAGTGTAATCCTGACTATGGAATGCATGGATTCTAGTGTGTGCATAGTACCGGCAATAAGAAATCTAAAGTTCACAGCACTCCAAGATTAGGGAAGGGAAAATAGATAGAATTCCCCACTGTTGATTGCTATTCAGTGATTCCTCCTACAAAGTGTGGGGATTTGTGAACAACATGAGAGATCATGATTAGTGATGCCATTGCAGTGAAATATCCTGCCAATTGTCGAAGTTTGCCCTCTTGACTTTGACCTACTATGTTTCCTGTCAGTTTACGTGCTTCTGCTAGGATTGCTGCTATCTGGGCTCACTTTGGGTGAACAAGGAGCTGGCATTCTCAGAAAGGCAATGGCAATGAAAAGGGAAAGCAGGTCCCTTAATGAAACCATTTGTTTTGATTACTGTTATCTCGGTGAATGAGAACCCTCCAGGCACAGAAATGCTCCTTACCAAATGGGCTCCTTATCTAATATGTGGAACTGTAAATTATGATATCTCTGCAAGACTTAAGGCTGAAATAAGAACCTGAAACACTGTTGGTCCACAGGTAGTTTTAACATACTGCTGGATGTATATTCACTGTCTCAACTCAGAAGAAGAGAATTTCCCATTGTGCCCAGTTCAAATTGACTGATCTGAAAACCAAAACAATCTAGTAATCAAATCACTTTCCTCGCCCCCTTAAAACCCTGTAAATAGTCTGAAATTGCCCTGCTCATATGTGCTCGGCTGGTGTATCTTGTATTCTCCAAAATATCCCATCAGTACCTCTCGCATGTTGTACTTGCCCATTTGGAACAATGGTAGACTATTTAGCCCCTGGAGCCTGTTCCATCATCCGAGTCGCCCAGGGGGTGTCAAACTCTATATGCATGGCAGACCTGATTTGATATTCTAGCACTCAGCGTGGGTCACATTCAGTAAGAGCTATTGGACACACCAGGGATAGAAATAGGTATGCAATCCGTCTTTGGGGGAAGAACATGTGTGGAGAAGGAAGAGTGCTCTTCCCAGCTGCACCACCCTGCTGCCAACCCATACTCCACCCTCCTGTGTCTCATTCCTCCATTTATTGGAGCTTATGATACTCCCTGAACTCAGTGAGAATCTTTGGCCGCTTTCCCCTTGTTCCTCACACTTTCACCTACCGGTAGAAACAACCTTTCGCTATTTACTCTTTGTAAGATCCACAGGTTTCACTAGTTGTACAAAGCTGTTAGAAGCAACACCCAGGCGGGCATAAGAAATAGAAGTAGACCATTTGGCTCTTCGAGCCTGCTCTGCCATTCGACAGCTGATCTATCTCAACTCCCACTCCCTGTGCTATCCCCATATCTCTTAATTCTCTTAGTATACAAAAACCTAATGATCGCTGTCTTGTACATACACAACGACTGAGCATCCGTAGCTCCCTGGGGTAGAGAATTCCAACGATCCACAATCCTCATCTCAGTCTTAAATGGCTGATCCTTAGTCTGAGACAGTGACCCCCTATTTCTGTACTTCTAGCCAGGGGAAACATCCTCTCAGTGTCTACACTGTCAAGCTCTAAGAATTTTACATGTTTCAATGAGATCACCTCACATCTTCTAAACTCCAGAGCATTTAGGCTAATTTCACAACACCTTAAGTACAGCATGCTGCAGGATGCAACTGTATTTCAAGCCATATGTTTGACACCCCTGTGTTAGGTCATGGCTGATCTGTACTTCATCCCCATTTACCTACTTTTGCTCTATAATCCTTAATAGCCTAACTTAACGGAAATCTGTTTATTTCAGTCTTCTAAATTTTAATTGAATCCCAGCATCCACAGTCATACTGGGGGACAGAGTTCTAGATTTTCACTGCTTTGTGTGATAAAGTACTTCCTGCTTTCAATCCTGATAGCCTGACACAAATTCTAAGTCTGTGCCCTTCCCCATCAGAAAAAATAGATTCTCTGCATCTACTTTTAACATTTTAAGCACCTTGACTGCATAGCCTGGTGTATTTAACTTCACAAACGAGTAGATTTTCTATGGGCAAAGGCACTGAAGGGCAGTTGAGTTCATTGAACCCATGGCAAAAGTCAAGCCAAAGCTGTAAACAAAGCACTGGGGTTCATGACTAGAGAAATAGAAATCAAGAGCTGAGGTGTTATGTTAAATTAATATATAGAACTTAGGCACATTTGGGAATACTGTGCACAGATATGGTCTTCCCTAATATGAAAAAGGATACAGAGATATTGGAAAGGATGCAAAAAAGATTTGTAAGAATGATACGAGAACTGGAAATAAATAACTATCAGGAAAGACTCAACAGGGAGGGTCTTTTTTTTTCTTTAGGAAGTGACCTGATAGAGATCATAAAATTATGAAGGCTTTTGACAGGGTAGATATAAGAAGATGTTTTCACTTATGAGGAAGTTCAAAATTAAGGGTGATTAAATGTAAGATGGTCACTAATAAATCCAGTAAAGAATTCAGGATAAACTTACTTACCCAGAGAGTGGTTAGAATGTAGAACACATTACCACATGGAGTAGTTGAATCAAGTAGAATGCATTTAAGGGGAAGTTAGCTAAGTACATGAGGGATAGAAGGATATACTGACAGGGTGAGATGAAAAGCGGAGACTCCTGTGAAGCAAAAACTCTGGCATAGACCAGGTGGGCTGAACGGCCTGTTTCTATGCTGTAAATTTTCTGTAATTCTGTGAGAATGCAGAACGTTCAGGAGAGCAGGGTGTGGGTAGGCAGGTGATTTGATTTTAAACTGTGAATCCTGGCTGTTAATTCTTACCTGTTTCTCACCCCCAGAGTGAGGCCCCGGGACGCAGCCGTGTTAATCGAAGACACAGATGATGAAGCGTACACATGAAAATCAGCACCGAGCAATCACTGTCCTTCACACGTTCCAGTTCTACCAGGCACTGAACACAATCTGCCACCATGTGTGGCAACAGACTCTATTCCATTTTTTCCCCTTTGTTTTAATATATTAATTTAAACCAATTTATAAAAAAAAGGGTTGTAAAGAACAATTTTACAACCGACAACAAAACATATCCACAAGGATCGAATCAAACAGAACAAACTCTGTGCTGGAAGATACCAGTTTTCTTTTTGTTTTGTCTTGTTTTTTTTTCTTCTCTCTCAGGCTCAGTATAGCTAGGGCTGGTTTAAGCTGGTTTAAACTGGTTTCTTCAAGTCTTTCTGACCAGCTCATGGCCCTGGTTGCACTTGCAGGGAAAGTGCACTTAATTGTACTTCCTACGTGAAGTTATGGTGTTTTAAAAAAATCATTTTGATATGCATTTGTTCTGTTCCAATCGTAAATGTTCATATTATTTATGAAAGAAACTTGTGTCCTGTATGTTGATGCAGATGTTAGTGTCAATGTTTGTTGAACTTTATTTTTTGTGTTTCGGTCTTGCAAGAAAGCAAAGAGTCTTTATGAAGAGCACTTCAAAGCTTTCTAGGTGGATGTTCCTGCAGAGCTGTCAAACACAGAAGTCCTGCATCCAACACAGACCTACCAGGCTATATTCCACTGGCACAAGTTACATATGACAGGCTGGATTAACAAAAAAAACTTTACAAGTGCCACAAAATATGTTTGTATTCTTTATAAATCATATCTACAGCCTGTGGTATCAAGGACTGTTACAAAGAAATGACTTTTCATTTCAAATTCTTCTATCAGTGAAACTTTACAATTTACACATCCCAGAAACTATATAGAAATTTCATAGGAAATTCCAAATGAATAATCTGTTAATTTTTTTTGGCCAAAGTTTGAATGTCAAATAATGGATTCCCTCAGCACATCAACTTAATCCACCATTTAATCCGTTAAACTTGCCTTTCATTTCCTTGTATCACTCCTAGATCCTGTTGCTGTCTTGCTACATGCCCAGCCTGTCATAGCGGGTAGAATATTGATTGGTGAGGTAGAAAGTTTTCCGGCAACGGTGCGTTCAGGGAGCAATCAGTGCCATCGTTCCAAGAGCTGCCCTTCCTCCCCATTCTCCGGAGGTAGTGCCACACTGAGTTTCTCCAGTAATTTAGGCTCATGGCAGTGTAAGTGACACTTAGACTCATGGGCGGATGTTTCAGTGGAGCCACCTTAAGATCCAGTTCATTCGGCCAACAACAAGATCAGTGGAAGGATTTTAATGCAGTGGGTTGTTTCAAAGGGACATTCATGGTTGGCTGCACACTTCAGGATTTAGAATTCACTGTAAATGTATGTCACTGTGAAAGTTAGTAATAGTGAAGTTGGGAATTGCTCATCAATCGCTCTTGTCATGTTCTGAATTCATTCCATCTACCTGATCTTAACAGGGATTTTTGTTTTTTAATGTAGTTGATTTAGCTGGATTGGGACATTCAGAAAGTACCTTCTAATAATGACTGTCTTCTGACATAGTCTTAAGAGGGCTCCATTGTAACAAAGAACTCGTGATTCTGGGCATACAAAAAGGAGATCAAGGTAAGTGCAGGCCTGGGCAAGGACATTAAGTCTCACTCTGTGTTGGAGAACTTTATGTCTCGTGGCTGAGCCTGGTTAAACAGTGGTTTACAATTTCCTGCAGATGTCAAATGGATGGGTGAAGACTTCAGTGTAAAGGAGCTCTGAGTTTGGCTCGCTTGGATGCAGGACTACCTTCACAATAGAGTATAACTTAGCACTATCACTTAGAACTGGAAGTTGAAGCAAATGCGTGAGCATTGGATATGATCAAGTTTTTGGTGAATGAATCATTCATAGACAAGATAATGGCTTAAAAAAACACTTTACAAATCTCTCTCACTGGCACAAATTCACAATATTCACTCATATTTTGTTTTGCAGCAGTAGCTTGTTTTATACAGAATTTCACATTCCTGTTGCTTTCTGTTAATAAAATGTACGGAAAATGGATGCGATTCAGTCATATTGTAATGCCTACAGAGGAAGAGGGAGAAAAGGGACACAAGGTAGCTAGGCCAAATGTGAACTTCTCTGAGTGTGGTAGCTCAAGAAACCTGATTCGGGCAGTTCCACAGTACAAGCATTGGTAGCCTCCTTTTATATTATGGGACCACTCCCAGTGAATGCACTTCCATAATAGAATGAGTTCCTGTTATTGTTGAATCTGACCTTTTTATATTGTGGGGCAGACTCAATAACAAGGGGACAACTGCCCAAACAAAGCAGGTGGCCAGTCATGTTGGTGATTCTGGCTTCGCTTGAATGTTGGACAAAGCTTCGTATTGCCCAGCAACAGGGCAAGTGAGGGCTGAAAAGTTGTAGGCAGTGTAAGTTCCTGTAAGAGATGAGAAGGGGCGGAGATAGAAGGGAACCCAAGTTACTTTGAGAAAGCTAGCCAGGGAAATATGGATGGGTGCTTGCATTGTTTATGATACCTTGTTAGGCAAATGCAGTATGCATTGTGACCAACATCAGAGTTGAGGTTTGATGAAGCAATACAAGAGTTAATTCAGAATTAATGCAGTGTGCACTATTTGATCTTGTAGTTTGGGCTCAATCCAATGTCATAGCCTAATTATGAATGAGACTCAACACAAACCTAAATGTAAAAACAAAAAGTGAACATCAAGTCCAGGTGGCCAAATATCTTTTGGGGAACCATTTTATATTTTTTCTTTGATAATTTTAATCCGGGGGTCAATTTGCTAAATTGAAAAGTGGCACAAAATAATTAGCTTTCATTAAAATTTCTGAACATACATTGTTTTATTCTGTTCTGAATTGGGGCTAGAGTTTGCTGATTTTCTGACAGTTCATTCTACATGGTATACCCTTCCCCTCTCCCTCTACTCCACAGGTACAAATAAAAGCCAGTCCGCCTTTGCAGAGGCCAGCTGAAAAACCTAGCTCTGTGGGTAGCATAACTGTATTGGTGCAGGTAATAATGAAGAGCATAGAAATACTGTTGATGTTTGAGCAGGTACTCAAACACTTGCCTCGTCCCTTTTCTTACTTGGTTAGCTCCTCACAGAGACATAATCCTGGATTGAGGGACTTGGGGCACTCTACTGCCTGCTCTGCACAGCACCCAGAACCTAAACTCATCTCTTTGCTTGTAGGAAGATTTCATTGTTGGAAGCTTTGAACAAGGAGACCAAGCGTAGGATCAGTCCTTCTTTTGTTGTTAATGTACGAAGGCATGGAACTCTTCAGGGATGGCAGTACTTATATTTTATACATTTGAAGTGGATGATGCCACAGTGTTGCTTGAAGTCACCATGCTCAGTGTACTTATTTTGTTGTGTATAGAGAACTGGAGAACCCAAGATGGTTCATTAAACTTTAATAAAGTGAGAATCAAATCCATGAACATTGGCGATTCCCATTCTTGGACAGTGCAAATAGAGATAATCCTCTAGAACTGTACAATTCTAAAACATACACCCCCTCTGTAACCAGTGACTGGCCTATTCTAAAACACGGGTTATAGAGGGCTGTATTACAGCCCTCTATAACCAGTGACTGGTGCATTGTAAAATACACAGCCCTCTATAACCAATGATTGACCCATTGTAAAACACAGCCCCCTATAACCAATGGCTAGCCCATTCTAAAACACACAGCCCTCTAAAACCAATGACTGGCCCATTGTAAAACACACAGCTCTGTAACCAGTGACTGACACATTCTAAAACACACAGCCCTCTATAACCATAGACTGGCCCATTGTCATAGAGGTCGACAGCACAGAAAAAGGCCCTTCAGCCCATCAAGTCTGCGCTGGTCAAACAAGTACCTAACTCTTCTAATCCCATTTTCCAGCACTAGGCCCATGGCCGTGTATGCCATGGCATCGCAAGTGCACATCCAAATACTTCTTAAATGTTATGAGGGTTTCTGCCTCTACCACCCTTTCAGGCAATGAGTTCCAGATTCCCACCACTCTCTGGGTGAAAAAATTCTTCCTCACATCCCCTCTAAACCTCCTGCCCCTTATCTCAACATTGTAAAAAACACAACCGTCTATAACCAATGACCTGGTCCATTGTAAAGCAGTCACAGCTTTCTGTTTGTATATTGTTAGATTGACTCACTGGTGTTGACTATTCTTTTGGTAGCTGTGCTCTATTTCATCGTGGTGAAATGTGTCACTAATAATTAACGGCCCCTTTACAAGCAGCTAACCAATGTTGGTTTTGAGAGCCTCTTCTTGGTCAGAAGATTGCTCCTGTGAGTCCATGGACTGCCTCTCACCAACTATTATCCCACAGTCAGTATATCATATTCCTGATCAGCCAAGAGAATGGTCACTATCAATTAAGCCACTTGCTGGAAAAGTCTACTCTAGGGAAAGTGTCATTGTGTTTGACAGTTCTAAGAACTAAGAACAGTTCTTAAGCTGTGAAATTACTTGGAGGTTTATGACTCTGTTGACTGCCAAACCTCCTTGATTTTTAACTGCAATATGGCAGGTTTAGAGCACAGGCAGAGGGAACCTCAAGGCTGTGACATCATCACTAGAAGGTAGGTCTCTCCAATTTAAAGTTGTCTCATTTTTTGAAAAAAATCACCATTCTTTTCTCTCTCTTTGGTTTGACACCCATTGGTTCCACAGTTGGGCCAGGCTTAATCAACACCACATACTCCACACCCACCACACCCCACAGTGCCCCTCCCCCACCAACACCACCCCCACCCACCACCACCACCACCTACCCCCACCCCCCGCCAAAAAAAAAAATTCATCAGCCAGTCCTGGAGTGTGACTAGCAACAGAAGCAAGAGATGCCTGGCTTGACTTGACCTCTGAATCCCTGTGAGAAGTGCAATATCAGTACCAATCATCACACTTCCCTGCTGAAGGGCCTGAGAACACAGGACCTCACTGTGACTGAAACTAAGAGTGCAAACAGTGTACTTGTCCAACAATTTTGGCCTGCTGCAGGAAAGGAATTCTCCTTTTCTCTGCTGGCATCAGAGTAGCGGAGAAGCACAGGCATCAACTGTCTGCAATTGAAATCATTCCAAAGCACCCAACAGTGTCAAATGACCTTGGGAAGATAGAAATTTAAAGCCAAAACCTTAATGAGCACACAGTGCAAAGATGTAATCTGTCCAATACAGTTAATTTAACAGGGATCCTCACAGTCATTGTTTTCAGTTGGTAAAGTGCCAATCTGTCTAATAACCTAATCCAAAAGGTAACTCTTTTTAAAAAAAAAAGTAATGAGTGGTTGAGCTATTGGTTATCTTATACGAAATAAATGAAAGTGGATGTTATTGTGAAAGCAAGGTCTGAGTTAGGGTTTTTGGGGACGTGCGTTCCCACTCTTAGCCCCAAAGATACACCTTTGTTAATCTTTTACAGGACATCCACAATGAGCATTTTCAAGCTAATACTGTTTGGTCTATGAAAGATTAAGCTCACCTATATGGCAACCTCCTGAGCAGTCAGCTTGTCCTAATTCACCTACACAGTAATTAATACATCCTCAATACCAGTTATGGGGGAAAAAACTAACGCAGTTATAACCAATTTGAAAACCCAAATGGCAGAAAACTCAGAGACAAAGCTCAGCTTTATAACTTGTGCAGTCGTGCTGATCACTCCCAATTGGTGCTGCTCCATTCTGTGATTCATTTGCCCAGTTCTTAGTAGGCTTGTTTTCAGAAAGTCTGCCAAGAAAGCCCCTACTCCTTCCCCACAAATGCCCCTTCACCTTAATAGCAAGCACCACATTCTCAGACTAAAGGGATGTGCCCTGCATTTCAAACACTGATGCTGCCAAGCCAGCTTCTGGGAGGTGTGCAATCTGGGTACTGACCCATTGTCCCTCCAGAGTAGATACTGGCCTCAATACAACATCACTTCTGCTCTTGTTCCCCAGCCCTGGATTGTGGAGTGAAGAGCAGAAACATGAATTTTACTGGGCTCTGCAAAGTAGCATTAGAATCTAGCTGCCTTGTGCAGATGCCCCAGGCTACTGGACCTTTTTAACCTTAAGGGTGCTCACTCACTGATAGCTGGACCATTTATGTTGCATTAAATCATTGTCTCAGGAGTTGAGCCAGTTCTCAAAAACTGCACAAAAAAGTTACTAATAAAACAGCAAGTCTCATCTGTAAATATTCTGAAGCTGGCTTTAGTTCCAATAGTAGTCTTGGGTTTTCATGCTGCTATATTGTGCCACACAGATGACTAAAGACAAGCCTCGCAAAGAGCATGGTCAGTGATTTTTCCAATAATGACCCATATATTCACCTCTAGCGACATTGCTGCTCTCTATTGGCAGTTATAGGGATGCCTGACTTTCGCCTTTATTCTTTGTCACCTATGCTCGAAACATTGCTTTCGCTTCACCAGATGCAAATGTCCTAAAGAAAGTCTGCTTTTTCTGTGTCTTGTCTGTTGACGAAAAAATTGTGGAACTTTGGTTGTCAAGTTAGGATAATTTTTGGTTGTAGCTGTCGCTTGCACTAGAGTCATATGTTCCTAGACTGCACCAATGTAGCAGTATCTCATAATTATTATTCTCCCTTCAAATCTGTTGCCTTTATCTTTAAGAATTTCCCATCAACAAAGAAACATTCATCCAAATTCATCAAAGGTACATGCAGCTATACTGTGATGGGACAACTGTAGCTACCAGCAGCACTGTAACCTGAGGGGACAGCTGATGCCCCTGTGTTTTTTTTTCTCTCTCTAATTTATATTTATTTAAAAAGTAGTACTTAGAATCCTTGAGCACAAAATGAACAGAAGAATAAGAGAGCTGTGTTATCATTTCACATCTGGGCTCTAAATATACACCTGTATGTTAATAAAAGAAAAAAGGTGGGCACACTGAGAAGAAAGAGGACACCTCAACCAGATTATTACTGATTCCAAGTCCACAGCCCAGAGGCACCCACAGTCTAGTTTTAGACTGGTGCAGAAGGTTTGGGAATTGGAAGGAGGGGGTGCCCTTTGAAGGTTGGAATTAACTCACCTCATTAGTTTGTGCCTCGCCTACACCTCACCTATACTGCTGACACCGGTTTCAAAATTTGCAAGTGGGCCTAGTTGCATCCTCTATATAGCAACTTCATAAAAGAGAATTGGGAGGGAAGAGGGCACATCCTCACAATGGACATATCAAAAATGGCTGCTGGTGTGTTTGCTTTACCTTCTCTTTCTGAATCACTTCCTTTGCCTCATCCCACTATGTAATTACAGCTGTTATTTTCCTAAATGCCTGATCTTTGCCTTCCTGCCCATTTCCTCACCACCTCAAACAAAATTAAACCCTAGCCATCTTATATTGATGGCACTGTGTACATGCACGCGCACACACACACACACACAAACACACACACACACACACACACACACACACATACGTGCCTTGGTCTAGTATTCAGGTTAATGCACAAATCAGTATTGGATATGGTTAAAACCCGCACTGTAAAAAGACCCAGTTTGGGATGTTATTCTTGTAGCTTTCCTAGTACAGGCTTGTTTTAAGTGTTTTTTAAAAGAGAGAATGATCCTGCAAAGTTCTTTGAGTTGTAACTGGTGCTTCATAGAAATATTTCCACATGTTTTTGCTTATTTGTAATATTTTCTATTAGGTTGCAAGATTCCTCAGTGCATAGCCTGACATTGCTCTGGTTTAGTTCAGAGGCTTTGTGGAATATGTCTCTATAGATCTGACTCATGTTCATAGGAGCTAAAAGTGCCAATGACAGCAAAGGTCAGCAAACCAAACCACGCTGTCATCATTTTGGTCATTTCATTTCTGATATCCACATCTTAATGGAGACTTTAAAAAGTAATATAGTCATCCTTCTACCTTATAATTTAGTATCACACCCTTGAGCCACCATCTGAGCTGATTACTCATTGCTTACAATCCTAGGGGTCAAAATGAGTGGCCACAGTGTTTAATGAGTAAAATGCTACAAGGCTGACATCTTTGTGCTATTCTCAAAATGGTGGAGGGTGTCACATGACAAGTAAAAGTTGATAACTCTGAGTTTCAGTAATAAAATGTCAAGAAAAGATGATCATCAGTTGGGACATGGTGACCTAATTAGTAAATTTTCACTAAATCGGGTTAGATGGTGATCTTTCAGGAACTTATTGCTATATTAATACACAAACATTGATGATGTAAATATTTATCAATGCTCAGCAAAATGAGTCCTTTTCCTACATTATAGTACTGACTACACTTCAAATCTGCTTCATTGGCTCTAAGCCACTTTGGGATCTCCTGTGGATGTGAATGGCCCTGTACGAATACGTGACTTTCATTTTTTAATACCTACCATGGTTTTTTTGTGTTCAAGTTTCGAGCAGTTCTGCATCACATATTTAGTAAAAGCCTCAAAACACTCTGCTCATATGTCCCTGTATACCAATATCTGATTGCCTTCTACTATGAGGTTGATCACTCTGGTGGTCAGAATTAGTCACTCCAAATACCCACTATTTCCCCCCCCCACACACACACTAAAATATATCTACTTAAAAATACCTCACTTTATCCAACTACAGACTCATTTAGGGAGAGTTTGCCTGAATTTCGACATAGGTTTTACCAAAGTGCATGGAACTCTACTTGGACAGCGGGCCCTTTTCTTCAGATGATTTAATAGGGGTAGAGTTCCTACTGCAAACTGCAGCTGGTGGGTTTACCCATCACAGCATCTGCTATCATACATCATGTAGAATATTCTCACCACATTAATTTCATTGTCTCCTTCCCTTCCTGGACCTTCTAACTCCTAACACATTAATAATTCACATGGGATTAAATGGCAAGGGTTACTGTGATCATGTTGAAGGAGGGTAGGAGGTGAAGCCAAGCATTATAGGGATATGACCCTTTTTTAACGCACAGTCTCCATTTGCTGATCCGTAACTTTTCTAAAAAATCTGTAACAACATTTAGTAACCTTGCAGATACAAAGCTGAAATACTTTCAAATGTGTATGGTTGTAGCAGTGGGTAGAATCATTAAGCAAAGATACAAGTTCAATTAAAGGATAACTCCAAGGGCTGGGATGGTGGAGGATGGGGAGCCTGTTAATTCTGTTAGTGTTCTTTATTATGTCATTTCAGATCTGGGTCAGTTTGCTCCTCTTTCTCTGCACACAATTTCAAAAGTAGCTCTTCACTGTGGGTTGAAATATCAAGCATTCCTCTTGGCACTCACAGTCAGCCCCTGTGATCTAATCCCGGGTGTCCACCTCACACAATTACAAGCTTCCCCAGAACAAAATTCAGAGCCCAGATGATGAATAGATTATTATACAAAACACGCAGCAGTGCATTTCAGTGCTTTTTAACAAATATATATATACTTGTGTCCTTGGCTATTTCATCTGTTTTTTGAAGGACACTATTCCACGTTTGACATGTACAGTAGCTTTTCCCTGCCAGCAGTACTGTTAATAGTATGATGCTTATGAGTCCTGTTAATTGAACAAAGTGAATATGGAATGTGATTCGTCCTATATTGGTGCTCTCTTTTCCTACTCCCCTCACTATTGCTGACTAGTTGCTTGCAATTCCATAATGTAAGAGCAAAGCTTGCCATGCGGTCTTTGTAGTCTGTGGCGTGCCCTGTTGATGATGCACATTGTGATAATTGATGTCTGTGGAAGATAGATGGTGAATAGATTTCTGTGGTTTAAGTGTTGATCTCGGAGAAGGATGCATTTTCTCTACCTTCCTTTAATAGAATAGTTTGTAAAAATGGTGATTGGTTTCTCTGCACTATATTCTGATGGTTTCTGGTGATCTTGAGTTGTATTTTTGTACACACCACAATCCTGGCATTGTTGGTTTTATAAACCAGTTTGTTTGATTTTTTTTTAGTGGGGAACATTTGAAATGTACAACTCCTTCCTCTTTTTTTTCTTCCCTGCCTTTCTTTATGCAAATATTATCTTGATGTGATTGTACTATAAAATGTACCAAGTTTATAAAGCACCTAAATTTGGTCTTGCTTTGGTACCAATGTCAAGCCCTAGTTGTAGCTGACTTGTAAACATGCCAACACCTACACCAGTTGGGGTTAACCCAGTAATACCTCTTCAACCAATTCCCCATCACTGGCTGTCTGTTTCTGTGTTGGCTTTCCTTAGAAACAGGGGAAAGCAGATCCAGGAAGGGCTACTGCTCCTCTTTGCTCCTTGCTCAAACATGCTTGTGTGTGAGGACAAGGTTAGACTGGGCTCTGGTGCCCTGTAACCATTTCACTCATTGTCTAAACTAACAGTGTGATGAATAGTGAATGTTAACATCAATTGTGACCCTGTCTAAGATCAGCCTACATAGCCCAGACCAAGAATCAAGCACAGGAACCTGCTGTTCTACATGACTTAGTTTTACACCAGATATTAACTTTTTCATTAGCCTGTTGAAGGGAAAATGTGACACTCTGCAATTAAGGGAACACGAGATCTTTATGAAAAATCAAACCCCAAAGATTAGAGTGCTGATAGACAACTTTCAACAGAATTTGAAGTGCAGAGACAGGCGTTCAGCCATTTATATATTGGTGCCAATGTTCTAAATGAGCCTCTGCCACCTTTCTTCTATCAACACATATTTCTGTTTCTTACTTTTTCTCATACTTAGCTAACTTTCCCCTTGAGTTAAAATGTTAAGTGTTCAAAGAGAATTATATAATGACAATGTTACAAACCCAAATTTATATCTGGAATGTATCCCTCTTATTTTCGGCAATAGCTTTGTTGTGAAAAGCAGTGTGTTGAGTTCTTGTTCTGGACTCAGTTAAGCTGATCCAAGTAGGGCAAGGCAGGAGGGAGAGTACAATTGGCCTCAGTGTCCGTGCCTTAGGGAGAGGAAAAGATCAGCCAGGGTTCCTGCTTCTGAACATTGGTTAACCTGAGATTCCTATTGGAGCTCCATGTGTGAGGATGGGGATCAGAAGCCCTTGTGGTCAAATGTGTGCTGGCACTTACTGTTTCAGCTCACCTTGGCCAAGGCAGCAGAGGATAGCTGACAACCTTAGAATTGTACACCAACAGCCAGAACAAGACAGACGTACCAGACCAGACCAAACTCTCTGGTAACTGGGTCCCATATAGGCTATTCTGCAGAGTCTTCATCCTGAAGAGAAACCTCATCAAAGAGGATCAAATTGTCCATGTGTTTTTTCACACTGTTAGTAAATAAAAGTTTAATGGCAAGATGTTTTCAAACCCTTCAACCTTCAAGTTTCAATGGATTCAAAATGGCTCTTCTCTTGATTGGAGTGACCAAACAAAAATTGCAGAACATTTGATTTTCTCACCCCTCCCTTCAGTTCCTGTTCCTTCTCTGACTTAGTGGGGCGAGCCATCTAACCTTGGGCATGTACCACTGCAGTCCTTGGACCACTGACCAGTACATGAGGCTGCATGTACACCTTGACTGCAGCATCGGGCTGCTGGAGTTGTAACGTAGGTTCCAGGGTGCTCCGGAGTGAAGTGAGGTAAAGGTTTATAGAGGACGGAGTCTCACTCTACTTTGCTCCAGAGCCCACTTAAGCTCAGCCTCTCGAGTTTAAACCTTAACCTGTTAGCGATGTGACACAGCTTCTATGGTTGAACTATAAATGCAGCCTAAGAGTAGCCATGGCATGACTTGACCAGTGTAAAAGTGATTAACCATTTCTTCTGTGCCAGCCTTTGACCCAGATCATAGATTGGTTTATCTGCCTAACCTGGAGTTGTATATTGCATGTGTTCCCTTTGGGAGCTCTTCCCATTGTCACGCGTGCATCTGTCTTGCCTGCCTTTCACCTTCCTTCGATTCATTTAAACAGACACAAGGTTTTTTTGTTTTTGCCCATTTTTAATACAACCCACCAGAAAATCCACGAGGTCACAATGAAAAATATATCTGTACTAGTGAAGTTTTCTGTCGTACAGCTGTAATCAGTGTTTGTTTATACAAAGTATCAATGATCAGCGATCAGTATTACCTCTAATGTACAAAGATTGGTGTAAAATTTGTTCTTGTTAGTTTGTTTTTAGAGGATATATATATGGACTATCTAAACCACTCCCATCCCTCTCCAGGAAATGAAGCCGTTTCTCTTCACATCACCTGTATTTTCTTGTGAAACATTTTAATCCTTTAAAAGTCAGGAGCGATTGTGTTTTTATTTGTAAATAATTAGCAAGCTAATGTAAGATGTCAGGATGAGATGCTCTTGGCTTGTTTCATTTTTAATATCAAATATGGAAACTGCCATTTGCCTTCACCCTACTAATTAAGTCCCAAATTGGGGAGATGGTCAACGTGTGAAATGTTGAATGTTCAATTCCTCAAAGTTAGAAGGTTTTTAATGTTCTTCAAGAAATAGGGATGATCATGATTGGTTTTATATATCAAAGCATTCTGACATTCCTAGTACTGTTTCTGATGGTCTTTGTTTTAAATAGATTTGTCCCTATGCCATCTATGTACTTATTTAGTTGCCCTCTAAGTGGTTAACATTACCCTGGGATGACTGCGTCCCTGATCCCAATTTTCTCTCAGCTCAGAGGTGTGCTTGTGACAATGGGGAGAGGGTTTAGTTTTGATCTCGATGTTAACACTTGTGAAATTTTATATTGTACCGTCTCTGCATCTTATTCTGCTGAACGGGATTTTTACTACCGCAAATTGTTACCCATTAGTTCTAAAATAAAATTTTACTCCTGCATTCAGAATCGGAATAATTTGCCTGGTGTCGCACGTTAAGCCGACTTTGCCCACTGGTATTGCAACAGGGTCAGCGTCAACTGTTCACATTTAGATCTGCATCACGTGTGTGAAATGCCTTGAATCTCAGCAAAAGTCAGTTTTTTTAAAAAAAAATGGTAACCAATGTTGTGATGTTGGGTGGTTACGGTTCACCAGGTGCAAAAACGCAACCAAGAGGAATCATGGTTTGAGGCTCGATCAGTAAACGTTGCAGGTGGGGCCAGCAAACAAAAGAGAAAACATAGGTTAACATTATCTTGCAGTGAGAAGGTCAGCAAAACCACTTCATAGGACTGAATGAAACTGAAAAAGAAGAGGATGGGAGACAGCCATCACACACATCTGCTCAGTGAGTTTCAAATAATAGATTGTGAAGTTGGAGAGAGGTGAAAAGCCACTGGGTGATTTGGTGTGTCTAATTCATACTTTAGATATTTCACTGAAACACCAAAACTGGACAAATGAAAATGAGGCCCCTGTTTAGGGTGGGTTACAACATTTTGCAAGCAGTATTGAACAATAATCTCTGATCCCCAGTGCGTTCAGTTATTTCTTTTAAGTCTTCCCTGCTGTGCTCCCAGTTATTGCAAGTATGTGGGAGTGAGTGGCTTCCTCTGAACTTTATTTTAGGACCTGCATTTGATCACAGAATAGTACAGAGCAGAGGAAGGCCTTTCAGCTCAACATGCCTATGCTGACTCTTTGAAAGAGCTATCCAGTTAGTCCCACTACCCCTCCCATCCACCCCATAGCTCGGGGTTTTCGTTTTCCAGTACATATGAAAAACTTTATGCGGAGTGCTTTGAGAAGCTAGGATTGTTCTCCTTTGAGAAGAGGATGCTAAAGGGTGATTGAATAGGGATGTTCAAAACTCAGGTTTTGAATGAGTAAACCCATCAGCTTGATGGTTGGTAACCAGAGGTGTCAGAGTTAAGGTAATAGACAAAGAAATGAGAGGGAAGATGAGAAGAATAATCTTTTACGCAGCAAGTTGTTGTGATCTGGAATGCACTGCCGAAAAGGGTGGGTGGAAGCAGATTCAATAGTAACTTTCAAAAGAGAATTGGAAAAGGAGAGAAAAATATCTGAGGCTATGGGGAAAGACCAAGGGAGTGGAACTGACAGCATCTGTGGAGAGAAAGACAGAGTTAACGTTTCGAGTCCATATGACTCCCTTTCAGAACTGAACAGAGTTCTGAAGAAGAGTCATACGGACTCAAAACGTTGACTCTGTCTTTCTCCCCACGGATGCTACCAGACCTGCTTGAGTTTTTCCAGCAATATTTGTTTTTGTTTCAGATTTTCAGCATCCACAGTATTTTGATTTTATCTTAAGGGAGTGGAACTAATTGGCTAGCTCTTTCACAGAGCTGACACAGGCAGGAGGGGCTGTAAGCTCTCCTTCTATGCCATATGATACTATGAATTCCTTTCTGAAAGTTGTTGTTGAATCTGTTTCCATCATACTTTCAGACAGTGCATGATCAAGTTTAGGTTTTGCCCAGCTGAGCTTAGATTGTCCTAACTGATATCTGCTGACATGAGGTTGCTCATGGGTACGAGCATCCCAGTTTTGCAAGAATAGTGAACGATTATTTGCCATGTTCCTGCAGGCAGTTACAGTTCTAATGGCATCGCTGAGATTCACCTCAAAATACAAGAAAGAAAGAGGCCAATTGACCCCTCAAGTCCACACAAGACTATATTAATCTGTCCACTCACAGCTATTTATTTAACCCTTTCAGGGGCACAGGCAACCTTATTCGTGTGCCACTGCCATCAAGGTCACTAAGAATTTGGTTTAACATGCAACTGTGGGGGGAAAAAAACTCCTGGGTGGTCCAAAAAAGTCATGAAACCACACAAGTCTGGTCCTTTCCTGATTGATTCCTGAAGAAGACAAGTTCAATGCATGAAAATTGTCAAACAGTCATTTGTACAGGTGCAAGCGTGGAAAATTGTTGTGACATTAAGAAATATTGTGGGTTTTTGTCATTCTTTAGCTACTTCTGTTCATTAGTTATAACAATATTAGAGATGGAGGTAAGAAAGCTATTCAGAATGGCAGCTGGAGCCAGGAAATAATAAGACAAAATCCATCAGGAACATGTGCGCTCAGAAGTGACATCCCTATCTGTGCCTTTTATTTTAAATGCTGCCATCATACCAAGAGTTGACTGTATTTATTACCCTGTTCCATTTTTGAGCTTGTTGGTCTTGGTTAATCAATTCTTGGACCTGACTGCCAGTGAGTGTTTCAAAAACAACCTGCTCACAGTGATCCTTTTTGGGGCATGCCTCAAATGAAAGAAAACAGACAAGAAACAAGTGCATGGAATATCTTTGTCCTCAGCTAATTTTGAAGGTGACAGTATTGTTCCCTCTATCATTTTGAGTTTTGACTGTTGCAAAATAACCTAATCTCAGCTATGGATGTGTAGGTGGCATGCATTTCATGTTTTGTCACCCCATTAAAAATTGCACCACAATTCTGCAATCCTACCAGTGAGTGCAGGCAAGGTTGGAGCGCAACTGGAAATAAAGTGCAGAGGGGGAAGGAGGTGGGGTACAATGCTATCTATTCTTTTTGTTTCCTGCCATAGGAATTAGGAGCATGAGTGGGCTATTTGACCCCTCAAGCCTGCCCCACCATTCAGTAAGATCATGGCTGAGACGACTGTGGTCTTATACTGACTTTACTGCTTCTTGCCCTCACCTGCCCACTTAACTGTTGACTCCCTTGTAGATCAAAAACCTGCCTAAATCAGCCTTGAATATATTCAATGACCCATCCTCCACTGCTCTCTGGGGTACAAACACATTTTTAAACTGTGCCCCCAGTTTTAGATTCCCCCATGAGAGAAAACATCCTCTCAGCATCCACCTGTCAAACCCCCTCAGAACCTTGTATGTTTCAATACAATCATTCTCATTCTTCTACGCTCCAGTGAGTTTAGGCCCAAACCGCTCAACCTTTCCTCATAAGACAATCCTTTCATCCAAGGGGTCAGCCTAGTGAATCTTTCTGAACTGTTTCCAATGCAAGTATATACATCCTTAAGTAAGGAGACCAAAACTACACACTACACTCGGTGTGATCTCACCAATGCCCTGTACAGTTGTAGCAGGACTTTCCTACTTTTATATTCCATCCCTTTTGCAATAAATGCCAACATTCCATTTGCCTTCCCAATTACTCGCTGTACCTGCATGCTACCTTTCTGTGATTCGTGTATGAGGATCTCGATCTGTCTGCATTGCAGCATTCTGCAGTCTCTCTCCATTTAAATAATAGTCTGTTTTTCTATTCTTCCTGTCAGTCAAAATTTCCCACATTATAGTCCATGTTCCAAATTGTGCCCACTCACTTAACCCATTCATATCCCTTTGTAGATCTGTGTCCTCCTCACAACTTGTTTTCCTACCTATCTTTGCATCGTCAGTAAATTTGGCTACAACACACTTTGTTTCTTCATCCAACTCATTCAGATTGTAAATGAGACCCCAATATTGATCTCTGACACTCAGCTCATTACATTTTGCCAACATGAAAATGAACCATTTATCATGACTCTCAGAAATTGGTGAGCAGTGTTCTTTTGTCTCCAAGCTAAGAAATTGTAACTTGCCCTGACTTTACTAAACTAGTAACTAGTTAATTAATCAAATAAATAAATCTGGGCATGCAGACATGGCAGGGTAGATGGTATACCACCACTGGAGCATATGAAAGTTTGTCAGAAGTATTGCAATCGCAACCATATTTGTTGTAAGTGCTTGAGAAATTTCATCTCAGAATTGTTGAGCTGGAGACTGAGCTGCAGACATTGCAGGTCATCAGGGAGGGGGGGGGGGGGTCCGAAACACTGTTCCAGGAGGCAATCACACCCCTTAAGTTAAGTTGAACTTTAGAGTTGGCCAATGCTGAGGGACAGGAGGGTGTGACTTTGAATTAGACAGATATGGGGATCCAGCATGTTGTGATGGAGGAGCCTCAACCCTTGACTTTGGCTTGCAATTATGAGATACTTTCTACCTGTGGATAAGAACTAGGACTGCAAGGTGGATGGCGAACAGACCATAGCACCATAATACAGGACACCATTCAAGTGAGGGGGTGTGAAAAGGAATGTGATAGTGAGAGGGGACATTATAGTCCGGGGATAGGCTGTTCCCTGCAGCCACATCCAGGAGTTCCAATTGTGTTGCCTGCTCAATGCCATAGTACATCTCACAGCTGTAGATGAAACTGGAGTGGGAGAGGGAGGATCCAGTTGTTGTGGTCCATGTTCCGTGTAGAACTAATGTCATAGGTAGAATTAGGAATGATGTTCTGATGAGAGACTTTGAGACGTTAGAGCCTAAATTAAAACAGAGTCTCAAAGATTGCTACCTGAGTAATGCACCAGTAATGGCATAGGGTCAAACAGATTAAATAATTAAGCACATGGCTCAAGGAATAATGTGAGAAGAAGGGGTTTTGATTCATGGGATACTAGCACCTGTACTGGAGAAAAAGGAAGATGTTAGATTAGAATGGGCACCACTTATATTAGGCTGGGATCAGCATCATGGTGAATCATACAACTAGGGCCATGGATAGGGCTTTAAACTAAAAGTGTTGAGGTGGGAGCCACAAGTGAAGGGGCTCCTTTCACAGCACCTTCCCAACCTGCAAAGTCTAGCACTTAGTGCTAAGACAACAGGCACTTAAAAACACCCCCACCTCCAAGTCCACACATGTCTCACACCATCCTGACTTGGAAATATATCACCGTTCTTTCACTGCTGCTGGGTCAAATTCCTGGCACTCCTTCCCTAACAGCACTGTGAGTGGATTGCAGCAGTTCTAGAGGCAGTTCACCATCACCTTCTCACGGGCAATTATGGCTGGGCAATAAATGCTAGCCTTGTCAGTGATGCCCTTCCTTCCTCAATTGAGGACGCCTTGGTTGAAAAGGCCTTTGACCGTGTCCATTCCATTTCATGCACATCTGCTCTCACCCCTCCCCCTCACTCTCAGAACCATGTCCTGACCACCCCCAGCAGCCTTTATATTCAATGGATTATCCTCCACCATTTCTGCCACCTCCAGCATGATGCCATCACCAAACATGTCTTTTCCTCCCTTTTCAGGATTTCAAAGGGGCTGTTCCCTCTGTGACACCCTGGTGCACTTCTCAATCAGACCCAACATCCTTCCCTTTCCCACAGCATCTTCCCATGCCCTTTTACCTCCTCATCCCCAAATCACAGCAATAGAAGGAACAAATAGACAAGAATTCACTTTTTAAAACTTTTACTGTAACAAGTAAATCAACATAAATTAAGCATGCATTAATAGACAAATGGTATTTAAATAGAAGCAATAAAATTCACTTTAAATAGCAATAAAAGAATAATTGTCATGCAATTCTCAGCAGCACTCCTTGCACACATGGCATCAGGTGCAGTCCCAAAGTTCTTCAAATTCTGCTTTATGTACGAAGGATTTCTCATTTTTCCCATTCAATTGATTCGATCCTCAAGCTGCTTGCACCAGTTGCTCTATGCCATCCGAGCTCCCCGGGTACGATTATCACAGACAAAGATATGCCCCTGCTGAACATCCTTAGTTAGGTTCACAACAGGTTCAATGGCATAGAGTCCCAGAGACTCCTTCATCTGACCCCCTTTAATAAACCATTAAATGGTCTGATCAGCTCTGGCAAAACTGAAACAGTAACAGTAAAATTTTCTCTTTTGGACCTTGCTCCAATCCTGTCTTCAGTTAAATAACCGAACACAAAGTGTTCTGTAACTGTCCTCTTTCTACTGAACAGAAACTGATCTTTTGAGGACCCTGCTTGTTTCTTCCCCAGGAGTTCTGTTTCTCTTCACTGGCTGAAATTTGCAACTTCAGGTCACAGATTCATTTCTCAGAAATGATCTCAGTGCCAGGAATTCCAATCCCACCTCATTTCTAGAGAGAACTTTGTTTCACTTTAGTTAAGGGAATATCTCAAAAATATAAGAACAAAGAACAAAGAAAAGTACAGCACAGGAACAGGCCCTTCGGCCCTCCAAGCCTGCGCCAATCATATTGCCCGTCAACTAAAACATTTTGCACTTCCGGGATCCATATCCCTCTATTCCCATCCTATTCATGTATTTGTCAAGCTGCCTCTTAAACACCACTATCGTATCTGCTTCCACCACCTCCTCTGGCAGCGAATTCCAGACACTCACTACCCTCTGTGTAAAAAAACTTGCCCCGCACATCATCTTTATAGTTTTCTCCTCTCACCTTAAATCTATGTCCCCTAGTAATTGACTCTTCCACCCTGGGAAAAAGTTTCTGACTATCTACTCTGTCCATGCCACTCATAATTTTGTAAACTTCTATCAAGTCACCCTCCCATCTCTGTCGCTCTAGTGAGAACAATCCGAGTTTCTCCAACCTCTCCTCATAGCTAATAACCTCCAGACCAGGCAGCATCCTGGTAAACCTCCTCTGCACCCTCTCCAACACCTCCATATCCATTTGGTAATATGGTGACCAGAATTGCACGCTATATTCCAAGTGTGGCCTAACCAAGGTTCTATACAGCTGCAGCATGACTTCCCAGCTTTTATACTCAATACCCCTGCCGATGAAGGCAAGCATGCCATATGCCTTCCTGACTACCTTATCCACCTGCTTTGCCACTTTCAGTGACCTTTGGACCTGTACACCCAGATCCCTCTGCCCTTCGATGCACTTAAGGATTCTGCCATTTACTGTGTAATTCCTACCTGAATTAGACCTTCCAAAATGCATTACCTCGCATTTGTCCGGATCAAACTTTATCTGCCATTTCTCCGCCCAAGTCTCCAACCGATCTATATCCCGTTGTATCCTTTGACAATCCTCTTCACTATCTGCAACTCTTCCAACCTTGGTGTCGTCTGCAAACTTACTAATTAGCCCAGTTACATTTTCCTCCAAATCATTTATGTATACCACAAACAGCAAAGGTCCCAGCACTGATCCCTGCGGAACTCCAATAGTCACAGCTCTCCACTCAGAAAAGCACTGCTACCCTCTGTCTTCTATGACCAAGCCAATTCTGTATCCATCTTGCCAGCTCACCTCTGATCCCGTGCGACTTTACCTTCTGTACCAGTCTGCCATGAGGGACCTTGTCAAAGGCCTTACTGAAATCCATGTATATAACATCCACTGCCCTTCCATCGTCGATCATCTTTGTCACTTCCTCGAAAAACTCGATCAAGTTAGTGAGACACGACCTCCCCTTTACAAAACCATGCTGCCTCTCACTAATAAGCTTCTTGCAAACTGTGGGGTTCATCACAACTTATATATCTTTCAATTTTGTATGATGCTCACAATGTGGTCTCTTCATTGCATAGACCAAACACAGATTGGGTGAACTTTGCGGAACACCTCCATTTACTCTGCACGTGAGTCAAGTGACCTGCAACTTTAATACTCCATCTTGCTCTCACACTGACCTCGGTCTCCTGCATTGTTCCAACAAAGCTCAACGAACAGCATCTCATCTTTCAATAGTCACTTACAACCTTCCACTCAACACTGAGTTTCATCATTTCAGATTGTAGCCCCTGTTTTTTTAAATGGTTTTAGTTTATCTCTTGTAGTTTTCCTTTTCTTTTGTTTTGCTTCCAGATGGCACGAACTTGCCATTCATGCCTCCTCTAGACACATCTTACCACTTCCTTTGGCCTTGCACCATCAAATCTTTTGCCATTTAATCTCTCCTGTCTTTCCACCCTATCAGACTTTCCCTTGTGATTTCCCCCATTCTTCCCCCCACCCCCCTCAGTTGTTTGAAAACTATTATATTTCTAACTTCCCCAAGTTCTGATGAAAGACATGAAACATTAACTCTGTTCCTCTCTCCACAGATGCTCCCAGACCTGCTGACTATTTCCAGCATTTTCTGTGTTTTTTTTTAGTTCAGATTTCCAGCATCTGCAATTTTTGCTTTTGAATTTTCCAGACCAAGTAGGTTGTCAACCCTCAATGTTTACTATCACTGCAAGCAACATCTTCGATAAGCAGAGTCAATTCTCCTCTATGGGTCATAAATGGGATATAACCATTCCTGGATAACACTCAATGCTTTTTCCACCCTCTGCATACTCCTGATCCCACAGATAACAGAAAAGTTATTGTGGAGAAAAATGTGGCCAGAAACGAATTGATTCCATAGCTAAAGTTGGAAACGCTGTACTCAACTTTAAATGGAATTTATGCGATTTCTCATTCTGACACAACAGATCAGTCTTGCGCCCTCTCTTGGTGAGATTTTAAGTTAGCACAAAATGTTTATCTTCTCAAAGTTCTCTCTCATCTCTCTGACCTGGGAGTGCCATAATTCTGAGTGAACCAAAAAACCGGCTAATGCATTTTCATCACAGCCTTAAGAAGCCTCCAAGCACGCATTCATCCAACTTCACAAACAGAAGTGGAACATGACCATAGGGTATCAGGGGTCCGGAACACCTGAAAGGGCGGTATAAACATTTAAGAGATACCTGGATATACTCTTGAAGATGGATAAAGAAGTGGAAAGTAGGATTAGGCTGGTTAGATTTTTTTTCAGCCAGCACAAGACACGATTTGTGAGCCATAAATTTTCTATATTTGCATGTTTCTATGTCACACTTTGCAAAGGCTTTGCTTACCCATTTAAAACCCTGACTAGACAGAATATAATTAGCTCCGGAAACAGCAAAGAAATGTATAATGCTAAAGGAAGCAATTTGGCCCAGTGGATCTGTGTTTGTTTCTTAAAGTGATTCTCATTTTCTTCCATTTCCCCTATTCTTTATTTTCAAATATTTATCCTGCTCTTTTTATTGATTCTGCTCCCAGCAATGTTGTAGGTCCACAACCTAACAATCCACAGCATTAAAAAAAATCTTACTCCCTCCTGTTGTTTTGTAATGACTTTATTCACTCTTGTTACCAACTTATTGTCCAGTGGGAATTTTTATTCCAAGTTACTTTATCAAAGCCCTTCATAATTTTACGACAATCACTGATAGTTTGTCGCCACGTTACCAAGACCAGCTTTCAATTCCAGGTTATTTTTAAATGTATGAATTGAGTTTAAATTCCACCAGCTGTTGTGGTGGGATTTGAACCTGTTTCCCTGGGACATTAGCCTGGGTCTCTCGATTACTAGGTCAGTGACAGCACCATCTCCTATTCCTAATGCTATATGTACTGCATAGTATGCTAGATTTGTCAACCAAAGTCAGCATGCTGCTGATTCATATGTCTCCCTCTGGTGACAATCCCCACCATTTCTAGCAGTCTTGGTGTCATTAGTTTGCCTTTATATACATTGGTGAATACAAACTGATGGTTGAGATCCTCAGCGATGGTGGGAAAACAAGAAATCCTCAATAGTAGATAGAAATTGCACCTGGGAAGGATAGAGAATGAACAGTGAAGGAAGCACAATGACTCTCTCTCTTATCTTCCTACTTTAGCACCTAAAAACATCACTGTCTTACTGGATTCTATTTTGAACAATATTCCTTTTGTTTCCCTCTTATCCCTAGTGTGAAACAATCAATTGCTTTCATACTATTGCACAGTCCATTTATAAAGAAAATCATCACTTTATTAACAAGATTTAAAAAGAATTTTTGAAAGCAATTAAGTAGGATTGTAAAGAAATCAGAATTTAACAAGGTGTAGTGCTTGAAATAGCCAGCGGAGTGAATGCATCTGTTCTGTTGAAGAGTCATGAGGACTCGAGACGTCAGCTGTGCTCTCCTCCACCGATGCTGCCAGACCTGCTGAGTTTTTCCAGGTACTTCTGTTTCTGTTTTTGTGTTGGAGTGAATGCATTATTAGCAGCGACTTTGCAATTGATGCCTCCAGTAATAGTGAGTGGTTAGCACCACATAATCCAATATGGGCCAATATTCAAGGTAAGCAATGATGGAGAACGTGACTGAATTGTATACCTTGTCCATATCCACTTGTACTACTACCCTGTCCCCATAGATTCCATCTCATTGTGGATCCAGATACTTTTCTGTCTCACTCTTCCCCTTAACATGAAAGCTAGTGTCCAGAATAATTTATCTGTTTGACCTTCATATTCATAGCAATCTCTGCACTCTCCTTACACCAGATATACAACAATCCCTTCACACTATCGTCATCAGATATAGAACAATCGCTCACTGTTCTTACAGCAGATATTTGGGAATTCCTGCACATACTCTTTATCTCTACCATACTTTGAATACCATGGACATGCCAATCAAGATTAACACTCCCGCTGTAATGGAGACAAAAATCACCCTTATCAGATGCAGAATATACACATTATATTTTGCTTCAAAGGAATTGAGTGAATTTCCATTTCATGCTATCTCCATTTTGGTAAAGGGATCACCCAGCAATTCCCTGGTCTCTCTGATAATCTAATCAAAGCCTGTGACTTCTGATTATGCCTGGCCTGAACTGCTGCAGCCAGGATTGCAAACCCTCCAAGATTGGCCTGGAGTCTCCACGAATTGAAGATCCATCTCCAGGACACTGCTGTGTGCAATCCTAGAAAATCATCGGGATATTAAAAAAGATCGTTTTTAAATTTTCTTTGAACTTTTCTCTTTACCAGATACTGGAATTGGTGGGGGTGGGGCTCTTTGGTTGTTGGTCAAGCATCATCCAACTGGGTAATGAATCTTTTTCCTTTCCAGTTGATGTAGGAAGACAGTGCGTCACAAATATGTTGATCGACCAATGGCTGACGTGTGGGCCCAAGTCATGTGATGAAATATTAATTACAGTTGGCAACCCTAACTCCAGTCTCCACTGGATTTTGGATAAAGAATATCAATTAAAAAAAGATTAATGGAACGTTGGAGAGCTGGAATACAATAGGGTGGAAGTTATATTGTATTTGTACAGAGTTCTGTTTCGATCCTCTCTGGAATACCTCATTCGGTTCTGAGCACCGCATCTCAGGAAGGATATATTTGAGGGGTTGCAATACACGTTCATTAGAATAATACCAGTGTTAAATTATGAGGATAGATCGCTTAGGCAAGACTTGTATTCCCTTGAACATAGAAGATTAAGGGGTGATCTAATTGAGGTATTTAAGACGATTAAAGGAATTGATAGGATAGATTAAAACTGTTCTGTCTGGTGAGACAGTCCAGAACAAGGAGACACTTCTGCACACAAAGGATGGTAAAAATCTGGAACACTCTCCCTCAGAAAGTTGCTGAATCCCAAACATCTGAAAATTTCAAACAGGACACACTGACAGCCATTGTCATCTCCATTGTCTGTAAGTAAGCTTTACTTAATTTTAATACATTTACTTAATGTATATTCCACTAGAGCTATGGTGTTTCTGAATTAATTTAGTAGGACATTGCTAATCATATGAACTAAGAGCAGGCTACTCAGCCCCTTCTCTGTCATTTAGTAAGATCATGGGCTGATCTGACTGTAACCTCAACTTTATGTTCCCACATACCCCTAATAACCTTTTACCCCACCCCCCGGTTAGGATGGCAGGTTTCCTTTCTTAAGGAGGATTAGTGAACTAGATGGGTTTTTATAACAATCGGCTTTTTATTGAATTCAAATTTCACCATCTGCTGTGGTGGGATTCGAACCAGGTCCCCAGAATACTGCTCCGGTGATTATGCCACCACCACCTCCAGATCACGAATCTGTTTAGCTCTGCCTTAAAAATACTCAGAGATTCTGCTTCCACTGCCTTTTGAGGAAGAGAGTTCCAAAGACTCAAGACCCCCCTGAAAGAAAAAATTTCTTCTCATCTCTGTCTTAAATGGGTTATCCCTTATTTTCAAACAGTGACCCCTAGTTCTAGATTCTCCCACAAGAGGAAACGTCCTCTCCACGTCCACCCTGGGTCGACCCCTCAGAATCTTAAAGGTTTCAATCAAGTCACCTGTTACTCCTAAACTCCAGCAGATACAAGCCTAACCTGTCCCATCTTTCTTCATAAGGCAGTCCGCTTCATCGTTGATGTTGGGTTGCAAAGTGCTATTTGGAATGGTTATTGCTTTTTGGCATTACAAGGAAGTGCAGTTTGAGAAGGTTGAGCTTATGCTGGTCAGTGGTTGCTCAGTGATATTGGCTGGGATTTCCCGTTTGGCGAGCGGGGGTTGGGGGGGGGGTCGGTGGGGGGGTGCTGCTCCCTATGTCACCACGCCCCATTTCAATTTTCAGGTGGACAGATGTTCAGCAGAATCAGCTGTGTGCCTGCTGACCTGTCAACGGCCAAATGAGGCCATTGACAAAGTAGTTAAAGTAATTAATGGACCTGCCCATCCAACCTTGAGGCCACATGAGGGGACATGTCAGGGAAATTTATTTCGTTTTTTAAAATTTTTTCAGACAGGAGCCGATCTCCCGGAGGCAGCACTTAGCCTCAGGGAGATGAGCGCACTCTCGGCTCAGGGAACCCCCTGCCTGCACAGGGAGCGCATAGCGCTTCCTTGCGGAGGTCACGCTGGGTGGGCCTTAATTGGCCCGCCCACGTAAAATGGCAGCACACCCCCCCGACCAACCCTCCATGCGCCCAACCCTAAACTCCACCCCACCGCCCCTTCCTCCAGCGGGGGGGAAAATTCTGCCCATTGATTTTCATTGGTAATGGTCAGTTTAGAAAAAAAACAAATGTCTTGAGATATTTGGCTAAGTTCCAGTGGAGGGCCATGTGATTTTGATCTGGGATCTTTTAGAAGCTAGCACAAGCCCTGACCAGGTTTCACACTTTATAATGAGGTGATTCTATCCCCATTACACAGGGAGGCGAATGTTAATCTTAATTGGCATTTCCATGGTATTCAAAGTATAGGAAAGATAAAGAGTAATTTATTTCTTCCAGGTGAAATTATATTTCATTGAAGATAAAAGTAATGTGTTGTAGTTCCTAACCCTCCTCCCTTGGGTAAGTTTTCTGTCTTTCAGATGAGATGTTAAACTGAGGTCCCCATCTGTCCCCTTACTAAAACACCCATTAGCACCATTTGAAAACCAGGAGAATTCTGCTCTGTATCTTGGCCAATATTCATGCCACAATCAACAGACATTATCTCACTGCTGTTTGTGAGAACTTAGTGTGTGCAAATTGGCTGCTACAATTCCTACAACAGCGACAACCCTTCAAAAGTACTTGTTCTGATAATGTCATCAACCTGATACATTAGTTCATTCTACAGATGCTGCCTGACCTGCTGAACATTTCCTGTTTTTATTTCAAAAGCACTTCATTCTGTTTCGGCATCCTTTGTTGTGAAAGGCGCTTAAATAAATGCAGGTTGTTCTACCAGCATCTCTTAGGCACTCTGGCTAGTGTGACCTGAAGCTTGTTGTTAATACATGATGGCAGGTACAGATTACAAATCCTGCTTGGCATGTTTAGCACATGCACCATGCAATCCCCTTTCACAGTATTTAACTGAACAATGCCAGATGACTACGCCAGGTAATGATCAGTTTTTGTAATGAAAACAAGTTATTTCAGTCCAAACTGTAAATGGTTCAGACGGTAAATAATTTAGCATCACCTCAACTTCCAAATATCAACTCTTGGGTTCTGAGTTATACCTCAGCCTTGACTCAGTTGTAAGCACTCTCACCTCTCAATCAAAAGGTAGTGGCTTCAAGTACCTCTCAAGAGACTTAAGCACATAATCAAAGCGGACACTCCCCGTGCAATACTGAGGGAGTGCTGCACTGTCAGAGCTGCTTTTTTTCATTGAGATATTAAACCAAGGCTGCCCCCTCAGGTAGAAGGTAAAATACTTTGAAGAACTGGGCAGTTCTTGCCAGTGGCCTGGCCCTCAGGGGAAGTGGTGGTAATGTCACTACACTAATAATCCAGAGGCCCAGGCTAATGCTCTGGGGACATGAGTTTAAAGCTGGTGGAATTTAAATTCAGTTAAATCTGGAATTAGAAGCTAGCCTCAGTAATGGTCACCATGAAATCATTGTTGTTCTAAAAACCCATCACTATTGCCCCTTTAGGGAAGGAAATCTGTTGTCCTAACCTAGTCTAGCTTACATGTGACTTCAGATCCACAGCGATATGGTTGATTCTGAAATGGTCTAGCAAGCCACTCACTTGTATCAAACCACTACAAAACCTACAACCAAATCAGATCTAAGCTCTGCAGTCCTGCCACATCCAGTCCTGGTGGACAATTAAACAACTCACTGGAGGAGGAGACTCCACAAATATCCCCATCTTCAATGATGGGGGAGCCCAGCACATCAGTGCAAAAGATAAGGCTGAAGCATTCGCAACAATCTTCAGCCAGAAAAGCTGATTGAATGATCCATCTCAGCCTCCTCCAGAGGTCCCCAGCATCACAGATGCCAGTCTTCAGCCAATTCAATTCACTCCAGGTGATATCAAGAAACAGCTGAAGGCACTGGCTACTGCAAAGGCTATGGGCCCTGACAATATCCCGCAATAGTACAGAAGACTTGTGCTCCAGAACTTGCTGAGCCCTTAGCCAAGTTGTTCCAGTACAGCTACAACACTGGTATCTACCTGGCAACGTACACAAAAAGCAGGATAATTCCAAACCAGACAATTACCACCCCATCATTCTACTCTCAATCATCAGCAAGGTAACGGAAGGGGTTGTTGACAGTGCTATCAAGTGGCACTTATTCAGAAACAACCTGCTCACTGAGGCTCAATTTGGTTTCCACCAGGGCCGCTCGGCTCCTGACCTCATTACAGCCCAAGTCCAAACATGGACTTAAGAGCTGAACTCCAGAGGTGAGGTAAGAGTGATTGCCCTTGATATCAAGGCAGCATTTGACCGAGTATGGCATCAAGGAACCTTAACAAAATTGGAGTCAATAGGAATTGTGGGGGGGAACTCTGCTGGTTGGAGTCATATATAGCACAAAGGAAATTGGTTGTTGGAGGTCAATCATCTCAGTTCCAGGACATCACTGTAAGAATTCCTCAGGGTAATGTCCTAGGCCCAACCACCTTTAGCTGCTTCATCAATGACCTTCCCTCATCATAAGGTCAAAAGGGGGGACGTTCGCTGATGATTGCACAATGTTCAGCACCATTTGAGACTCCTCAGATACTGAAGTAGACCATGCTCATTTACAGCAAGACGTGGACAATATCCAGGCTTAGGCTGACAAGTGGCAAGCAACATTCATGCCACACAAGTGCCAGGCAATGACCATCTCCAATAAAAGAATCCAACCATCTCCTCTTACCATTCAATGGCATTACCATCACTGAATTCCACCCTATCAACATCCTGGGGGTTTACCATTGACCAGAAGCTGAACTGGCCTAGCCATATAAATACCGTGGCTATAAGAGCAGGTCAGAGGCTAGGAATTCCACAGAGAGTAACTCACCTCTTGACCTCCCAAAGTCTGTCCCCCATCTACAAGGCACAAGTCAGGAGTGTGATGGAATCCTCCCTACTTGCCTGGATGAGTGCAGCTCCTACAACACTGAAAAAGCTCGATACCATCCAGAACAAAGCAACCCACTTGATTGGCACCCATTCCACAAACATTCACTCCCTCCGCCACTGTAGCAGCATTGTGTACTATCTACAAGATGCATTGCAGGAACTCATCAAGGCTCCTTAGACAGGACCTTCCAAACCTGCAACCTCTACCACCTAGTTCAGCACCGCCTTCTCAAGGGCAATTGAGGACAGGCAATATAAACACTGGCCCAGGCAGCAATGACCACACCTCAGGAAGGAACATGAAAAAAAATTAACCCTCAACCATCACTAAAACAGATTATCACTTTGCTGTTGTAAGTTGGCTGCCATATCTCCCTACATTACAGCAGTGACCATGCTTCAAAAATTGGTATTTAATTGGTACTATGGTATGTCTTGAAGTGAGAAAAGGTATTAAATATAAGCAGGTCAGTCTTTTTGAATTGGTCTCTTACTACCTCTGGTGAGGATTCACTCTCTCCAGTCCCCCTGCCTCCCACCTCCTCCATGTACACAGAACCACCTCATTGTAAAGTGCAATGAGCTGGTCAGAGTTTAATCTAGCACCTAGAAGAACAAGAGATAGCTGACCATAACTAGTGCAGAAAAGGGTCTATGCAGCTGTGTCAGCGGCATCTTGAATGGTCAAATGTCCTCTTCCACTGGCTGAAAGGAGCAGGAACCCTTATATGGCTGTGCATAAACTTGAGCTGCCCTTTCTCAATCCGTGTTGACTACAGAGATACAAGTATGGCTACAGAAAAGCATGCTATGGGTGGAAGGTAACAGTGCAGTGGGCGTTTGATCATTTTATTAGTCAGCAATATATCTTAAACTGGAATTCAATTGATTTTGTGGTGTTCAAATCTGATATGGTGTAAGTGTAAGTGACATTACTGGATTAGTAAACCAGAGGCCTGGACCAATCATCCAGTGAACAAGAGTTCAAATCCCACCACAGCATTTAGGATATTGGAATGTTTTTTAAAAATCTGAATGGCTAAAATCAGCAGAAGTGACCAGGTAGCTGTTGCACTGTCAGAAAAACAACTGGCTCCCTAACGTCCTGAGAAATCCTGCATCCTTACCCAATCTGGCTGACATAAGAAACAGGAGCTCATGGAGGCATTGGTCCTTTGAGACTCCTCTGCCATTCAATAAGATCATTAACCTTAACTCCCACTTTTCCTCCCTATCCCTTCGTATCCAAAAGTCTTGCGGTCTCTGTCTCAAATATACTCAATAATGGAGTCTCCACAGCCCTCAGGGGGTGGAGAATTCTGAAGATTCACAACCCTCTAAATGAAGAAATCTCACTTTATTTCAGTCCTAAATATCTGATATCTTATCCCTATCTCTAGACTCTCCAGGCTGGGGAAATAGGAAATCTGTCATTAACATTCCTGTAGGTTTCAATGAGATCACCTCTCACTCTTCTGAACTCCAGAGAAGATAAACCCATTCAACTTGATCTCCTCAGAGGACAACCCTCTCAACCCAGGAGTCAATCTAATAAACTGGTTAGGTTACCTCCTTAGATTAGGAGACCAAAACTGTACACAAGCAAAACTGAGATCCTGAAATCTCCTGCACCTTATGGCCTGCTCCACACTACACCCAGGTAGATCCATAGGAGGCAGCTGTTGTATCTCTACAGGGCAACACCATTGAAAACCAGTGCATAGTAAGTGTGAAGGACCACGCAATATGGGACTGTTGAGCTACATTTGTATTTATACATGTTATTTGTTAAAATGATACATACAACAAACATCAATGGGAGCACCATGAGATACAGTGTCACACTAACAATTATCAGGTTGGTTCATTGCAGACTAGGACCTGTCCTTAAACGGGCTAGTGTCCCATTTTGTGTCAGTAAGGCCACTGGAAAAGCGGTACAAGATTGAAAGGGTCCATCGAGGTGATTCACACACCCAAGCGCGGCTGTAGAGAAAAGAAAGGGACCACTCGCGACACATGTCTCATAGCCAATCTTTCAACAGTCAACGGGAAAGTGAAGAGTCTTCCAAACACCAAAGCCCAAAATTGTCCATGTTCATCAGAAACCAGGATTCAAAACACACTTTACATTCCTAATTGCCAAAAAACACACAAGCACGTTTCCACTGCTCACTACCCTTCCATGTAAACAGGGAGCGAAAGCCATTCCAATTTGCAACAGAGGCAGTTTCTGGCCCTAAGCCCAAAATGTGTCAACAAGTATATGTGCAACGCAGGTTCCAGAAGCATTTCAAACAGCAAGGCGGGTGTGTTTCAAAGTCTAGTGGTACCTGTGGTGTTAGTTCAGGACCCCCTGAAGTAGGGCAGCATCCCTGAGTTCAGCTGCCTTCAGTGGTTAGTAACCACCTCCATTAATACCAACACGTTCTTCCAATCAAACACCAAGCTTACATTCTTCGCACCTCCGCAAGTTCCATTCCTTCTGCAAATGTTTAGAGTTCTTCCACCACTACCGTGGCGCCAGGTTGGATTATGGATGCTTTGGAATCAACATATTTAACTGTTAGTATTTCAGACAGGAAGAAAGGGACAGACCCAGGAACTTGCCAGTGACCTTCAGACCAGAGCGGGTGACGAGAAACTGGACCAGCCCCAATGACCTAGCCAGAAGATTATCATACGGTTGTTTCTTTATAGTGAAAAACACCAAGATAAGTTAACTTTAGAAGGCATTACATACCTGCTAATTTGAAAAGGCTGAGACTTGCATTTATAATGCATCTTATTACATCACTCAAACATCTCCAAAGTGTCTTCTATACAATGAGTTACTTCTTTGGCTGACTGCCATTATGCGGGTGAAAATGGGAGCTGCTTTGTACAAGTAAGATTCCACAAACAGCAATACGATGAATGGACTTTTGCTTTGGTGCTCTGAATGCCTAAATTCCTCCACCTCTGCTATTTCTCGAATGGTGCCACAGCACTATTATCACCCAAGTGAATAGTCAGACCATGGGTTAGTGGGTACATCCAGCAATGTAGTCTCCCACAGTACTACACCCGCCTGTTCCGTTCCTCTGAGTTCCAACAGTCACTGCACACTGAAACAAGTTATACTGTCCCCACCCCATCCAAAAAAATACAATCTGTTGTTTCACTGGTAGACCTCCATTGCTCCCAAATGTAAATTCTGCTTTGGGAGGCTTCAACAAGAGCTTCAAAAACACCTAAACAAAGCTTATGTGTAAATTGACACAATGTCCATAAATTAGAGGCTATAAAATGGTCACTAGTGAATCCAATAAACAATTCAGGAGAAACCTCTTTACCCAGAAAGCGGTGAGAATGTGGAACTCACTCCCACAGCGAGCGGTTGGGGCAAACAGTATAGGTGTGTTTAAGGGAAAGCTGGATATGAAATGAGGAAGAAAGGAACAGAAGGATCGGTGGGGTTAGCTAGAGAATGATGGGAGGTTCATGTGGATCAGAAACACCGCATGGACCAGTTTGGTTGAATGACCTGGTTTTGCACTGTAAATTCAATGTACGTAATACTGGAAATACAGGGTGTGGGCTGGGAGAGGGTGAGAAGCATTACAATGGATTACGGGTGATTTATTCACAATACTATCATTCGAATGAAGATTTGGAACAGATCCTTTAACGCTAAACAGAGAACATGTTCTGTGGGGTGTGACTTGGATACCAGACAATGTTGGCCAGGCAGAAAGGGATGGAGCCAAATGAGCGAGCCATCAGTTCAACGAGTGGAGGCTGATCCCTTTGTCCTTGCTTAATGTACAATCTTTTCTTGTTAAATGTGGGATTGAGTTGTTTTTGCTGATGTGCCCAGTCAACATTCCATATCTCCATGTGGTCCTTCTCCCCACACTGTAAACATGCTTTGAATTATTGGCCATTAGTGAGGAGGGCAGAGATCAGCTGGACAGTGTATTCCTGGTCCTAATGTGTCAGCCATGCCTCAGTGGATAGCATGCTCAATTCTAAGTCACAATGTTGTGGGTTTGAGGCCCACTCCAGAGACTTGGTCCCATAACCTATGCTGACACTCCAGAGCAACACTGAGGGAGTACCGCACTGTTGGAGGTATCCTCTTTCAGATATATATCGCCTCAAGAGTGTAAAATATCTCACCACGCTATTTCAGGTTCTCCCTGGTATCCTGGCCAATTTTTATCCCTCAATCAACACCAGATTATCTGGTATTGCTGTTTGTGGGAACTTGCTATGCACAAATTTGCTGCTTCATTTCCTACATTACAACGATGACTACACTTTGAAAGTACCTCATTGGCTGAACCGCTTTGGGATATCCTAAGGTGAAAGGCGCTATAGAAATGCAAGTCTTTTTCTTAAATTTACATTCATGATAATCCCACCCCAATCGCAACTTATCCAAAGCACTATAAGGGTGTTCCTGCGGTGAGAGGGTTAGGTGTCAGGCATGGTACAATGATGCCCTCCCTCACCCCGCCCGGTACACACTGTCTATCTCATTTCCAGGTTGAGCCACCACTAAAAATCCCCAAGCACTTAAACCCCACGACACATCTGACTCTCTAAGTAGCATGTGTCCTTTTCCGGGAATGCCTGTTGGGCTCCGTTAGTTTGGAGCCTCCATGATACCGTTCCCAGCGTCTTCCAGACCCTCTGGGAAACCTGTCTCATATCTGTGGCCAGTGCCACCTGCTCTCATCCCACTGGACTCGTGCCTTTGCCCAGTGCCTGGCAGCTCCATCTCCTGGCTCCCAGAAGCCCCCTCGGGCAAACCCCCAGTCGCCCCGTCGGTGATGACTGAGCGGTAGACGCCGTCTCCCTCAGCAAGCATCAGCTTCAGCTTGGGGATCCAGTGTTTGCGGACCACCCTCCGGGCATTGGTGCACATGTCTGCAGCAATGGCATTCATCTCACTCTCCTTGAAGTTCGGGGCAAAGTTCTGACAGTAAACTGCAAAAGAGAAAGCAAGAGCTTTGCATTTATCTTGTACCTTCCACAACATCAAGGTGTCCCAAAGCACTTTACAGTCAATGAAACATTTTTGAAGTGTGCTTGCTATTGTAACATAACAGCCTATTTGCGCACAGCAAGCTCCCACAAACACTAATGAGATCATACACACTTCTTCCTCGAACAGAGGCCCGAACAATCCCCATCCACCACTACTCTCCTCCGTCTGGCTAAACTTGTTCTCACACTGAACAATTTCTCCTTAAACTCCTCTCACTTCCTCCAATTAAAAGGTGTGGCTAAGGGTACCCGCATGGGCCCCAGCTATGCCTGTCTCTTTATGGGGTATGTAAAACATTCCTTGTTCCAGTCCTACTGCAGCCCCCTTCCACAACTCTTTCTCCAGTATATCGATGATTACTCGGTGCTGCTTCATGCTCTCGTCTGGACCTGGAAAAATTTATTAATTTTGCTTCCAATCTCCACCCCTCCATCATTTTCACATGGTCCATCTCTGACACTTCCCTTCCCTTCCTTGACCTCTCTGTCTCAATTTCTGGTGATAGACTGTCCACCAATATTCATTACAAGCCTATCGACTCCCAGAGCTACGTCGAATACAGCACCTCACACCCCGCTTCCTGTAAGGACTCCATCCCATTCTCTCAGTTTCTTCGCCTCCCTTGCATCTGTTCTAATGATGCTACTTTCCAAAACAGCACTTCTGGCATGTCTTCCTTCTTCCTTAACTGAGGGTGCCCCCACCCACCCCCCACCCCCCCACGGTGGTTGACAGGGCTCTCATCTTTGTCCGGCCCATCTTTGTCCGGCCCATCTCCCGCGCCTCTGCCCTCACGCCTGCCTCTCCCTCCCAGAACCATGAAAGGTTCTCCCTTGTCCTCACTTTTCATCTCATTAGCCTCCGCATTCAAAGGATCATCCTCCGCCATTTCCACCAACTTCAGCATGATGCCACCACCAAACACATCTTCCCCTCATCCCCCTGTCAGCATTCTGTAGGGACTGTTCCAGGACACCCTGGTCCACTTCTCCATCACCCCCAACACCTCATCCCCCTCCCACCACACATCCCCATGCAATCGGAGAAGGTGCAACACCTGCCCCTTTACCTCCTCACCATCCAAGGGCCCAAACACTCCTTTCAGGTGAAGCAGAGCTTCACTTGCACCTCCTTCAATTTGGCCTACTGTATTCGCTGCTCCCAGTGGGGTCTCCTCTACATTGGGGAGACCAAACACAGACTGAGTGACCGCTTTGAGGAACACCTTCGGTCTGTCCACAAGCATGACCCAGACCTTCCTGTTGCTTGCCATTTCAACACGCCATCCTGATCTCATGTCCACATGTCCGTCCTTGGCCTGCTGCAATGTTCCAGTGAAGCCCAACGCAGACTGGAGGAACAGCACCTCATCTTCCGATTAGGCACTTTACAGCTTTCTGGACTCAAGACTGAGTTCAACAACTTCAGACTATGAACTCTCCCCTCCATCCTCACCTTTTTTAAACTCTTTCTTCTGCATTCATTTTTATTTTTTATCCACTTGTTTTATTTTTATTCATTTATCCATAGTTTTATCCCCTTTTTTATCCCATTTTCTATCCTTTATTTACCCCACCACCGCCCCTCCCCCCACCCCATCCCCTACAGGGCCATCTGTCACTTGTTCCATGCTGTTCTTTCAAATGATGCTATCCTTATTCTGCTGTCTTACCTTTATGCCACTATTAGCACCTTATTTAGCACAAACCACAACCATTATCAATCCTTTTGTCCTTTAGTTTATGACATCTTTGTCAATCCCTCCTTTGTCCCCACCTATCGCTGACCTTCTATCCAACTCCACCTGCCCCACCCCCTTAAACAGTGTAAATTTCATCACATTTCCATTTCTCTTCAGCTCTGAGGAAGGGTAATAAGGGCTCGAAATGTTAACTTTTTTTCTCTCTCCACAGGTGCTGTCAGGCCTGCTGAGTTTTTCCAGCATTTTCTGTTTCTGTTTCAGATTTTCAGCATCTGCAGTTTTTGCTTTTAACTAAGGAGATCATGACCAGGTAATCCTTTTTTAATGACATTGGTTAAGGGACAAATGTTGGCCAAGGAGAACTTCCCTCCCCCTCTCCAAATAGTGCCATGGAATCTTTTATGCCCACTCCCACAGACCTCAGTTTAATGTCTCATCTGGAAGGGGGCACCTACAACAGTGCAGTGTCAGGAGTGTCGACCTGGATTATGTGCTCAAGTCTCTGTGGGGCTTGAATCCACAACCTTCTGACTCAGAAGTGAGAGCTCTACTCACTGAGCCCCAGTTGACAGGGAGGGAAGTATTTTGTAAAAGGAGCAAGGACGAGCAGCGAGCTGGCCTGGAATCACAGAGAGTCCCAGTGAGGCCCCTCACCATCTCACTCTGTCTGTAGAATCAGAAAGCGCAGGAGGAGGACATTCAGCCCACCGTGCCTGTGCTGGCTCTTTGAACGAGCTATCCAATTAGCTCCACTGAACTGCTCTTTCCACATTGCCCTGTAAATTTTTCCTGTTCAGGAGTTTATCCAATTCCCTTTGGAAAGTTTTAATTGAGTCTCCTTTCAGGCAGTGCATTTCAGATCATAACCATGTTAAAAAAATTCTCTTCATCTCCTATCTAGCTTTTTCACCCATGATAATAAACCTGTGTCCTCTGGTTACTGACTCTCCTGCCAGTTACTCCTTTATATCCTCAACACCACTACTAGTGAAAAAACATTCTACCTACCCATTAACTCCTTTCAAAATCTGAACAACCTCAGTCAAATCACCCGTTAACCATCTACATTCCAGGGATTACATGCCTTACTCTAAGTATTATTTAATTATTATTATTCTAACCTACTCTAACCCTTGGTAACATTCCAGATCTGCGCTGCACTTCTTCCAAGGCCAATATATCCTTTCTAAGGTGTGGAGCCCAGAACTGTACACAGTATGCCAAATCTAACCAGGGCTTTCTATAATTGTAGCAAATACTTCCTCCTTTACATTCTAGCTCTCCAGACATAAAGGCTAACATTCCGTTAGTCTTTTTGATTACTTTTTAATACCTGACTACTACATTTTAGTGATTTGTGTATATGGACGCATAAACCTCTTTGGACCTCCACTTTTCACCATTTAAGAATACTCAGAGATAACCTTTTTTTAATCCAACTGGATGATGACCTCACACTTATCTGTGCAGAAATCTATCTACCACTATTTTGCCCATTCATTTAGTCTATCAATCTCTTCTTTTTATGCTATCTTCTACATTACTTAATATTCCCCCAATCTTTGTGTCATTGGTAAATGTGGACATATGGCTCACTATTTTGTTATCCAAGTTATTAACAAATACAGTGAATAGTAGATGCCCCAGCACAGATCCTTGTGGGTCACCACTAATCAATCCCTTCCAATTCCAGTATATTTCCATTATTCCCAATCAATATCCTAACCAGCTCATTACCTTGCCTTCAATACCATGAGGTTGTTATGTGGAACCTTATCAGATGCTTCCTAGGAGTCCAAGTTGAAGTGCTTAAAATGATTAAAGGATAAATGGATTACTCAGGCACTAAACACTAGTGAATACCTACAGATGAATACTGACATAGGGGAAGAATTGAGGGTTAGGAAAGAGGCTGATAATAAGTACACAGACAGCAGAGGAGTGCAGGATAAGAGAGAAAATACAAAGAGATTAGGAGAGAGATAAAAAAAACAATTAGGAAGGCAAAGAGTAACTATGAAATTAAACAATCAAAGTACAAAAAACAAAACAGTAAAATATTTTACAGGCACATCAATTTAAATAAGGAAGGGATATACAGGATAAGGCCACAGGTAATGATAAAGAGTTGGTAGGAATATTTCACTTTGGTATTTACCAGGGAGGTGGAACGAGTGGACATGAGATTGAATGATGAGATAAGCAATGAGATAAATGCATTTAAAATAAATAGGGAAGGTATTGAATGAACTAATCAAATTCAAAGAGGATAAAGCACCCGGTCCGGATGGATTGAATCCACATATTTTTAAAGGTTCTAAGGGAAGAGATATTAGAGGCATTACTATTTATATTTAATAATCCATTAGAAAAGGTGTTGTACCAGAGGACTGGTGGATAACTAATGTAATTCCTATGTTTAAGAAGGGGGACAGAACATGTCCAAGGAATTATAAACCAGTCATCTTAACATTGTTGGTAGGAAAAATAAAGGAATCCTGACTAAAGGAGAGATTAGAAGAACATTTAGAACTGAGAGATACAATTTCCAGCATCCGCAGTTTTTTTGTTTTTATTATTAGATACAATAATGAATAGTCAGCATGGATTTCAAAAGGGGAAAATGTTGCCTTATTGAATATTTTGAGGAGGTGACAGAGAAAGGAGAGAGTAGACAATGGTAATCCAGTAGATGTAATTTATCTGGAGTTTCAAAAGGCCCTCAGTAAGATACAGAATGAGCAAATAATTTGGCAAGTCAACAAAGGTAAATGTGAGTAGTCCATTTTGATAGGAGGAAGAGTGAGGTCAACTATTATTTTGAAGGTGCAAGTCTGCGTGGGATAGAGGATTAAAGGGACCTCGGAATACAGATACATCAATCGTCCAGAGTCTGGGTGAGGTACAGGAACAAAGGGATCTCGGAATACAAATACATCAATCGCCCAGAGTCTGGGTGAGGTAGAGGAACAAAGGGATCTCGAAATACAAATAAACCAGTCACTAAAAGTTGTGTCACAGGTTAACAAAGTCATAAACAAACAAACCCAGCTGGAGGATTTATTTCTAGAGGGATAGAATTAAAAAGGAGGAAGTTATGTTAAAAACAAAAACAGAATTACCTGGAAAAACTCAGCAGGTCTGGCAGCATCGGCGGAGAAGAAAAGAGTTGACGTTTTGAGTCCTCATGACCCTTCGACAGAACTTGCGTTCGAGTCCAAGAAAGAGTTGAAATATAAACTGGTTTAAGGTGTGTGTGTGGGGGGCGGAGAGATAGAGAGACAAAGAGGTGGAGGGGGGGGGGGTGTGGTTGTAGGGACAAACAAGCAGTGATAGAAGCAGATCATCAAAAGATGTCAACGACAATAGTACAATAGAACACATAGGTGTTAAAATTAAAGTTGGTGATATTATCTAAACGAATGTGCTAATTAAGAATGGATGGGAGGGCACTCAAGGTATAGCTCTAGTGGGGGTTTTTTTTTAATGTAATGGAAATAGGTTGGAAAAGGAAAATCTTTATAATTTATTGGAAAAAAAAGGGAAGGGGGAAACAGAAAGGGGGTGGGGATGGGGGAGGGAGCTCACGACCTAAAGTTGTTGAATTCAATATTCAGTCCGGAAGGCTGTAAAGTCCCTAGTCGGAAGATGAGGTGTTGTTCCTCCAGTTTGCGTTGGGCTTCACTGGAACAATGCAGCAAGCCAAGGACAGACATGTGGGCAAGAGAGCAGGGTGGAGTGTTGAAATGGCAAGTGACAGGGAGGTTTGGGTCATTCTTGCGGACAGACTGCAGGCGTTCTGCAAAGCGGTCGCCCAGTTTACATTTGGTCTCTCCAATGTAGAGGAGACCACATTGGGAGCAACGAATGCAGTAGACTAAGTTGGAGGAAATGCAAGTGAAATGCTGCTTCACTTGAAAGGAGTGTTTGGGTCCTTGGACGGTGAGGAGAGAGGAAGTGAAGGGGCAGGTGTTGCATCTTTTGCGTGGGCATGGGGTGGTGCCATAGGAGGGGGTTGAGGAGTAGGGAGTGATGGAGGAGTGGACCAGGGTGTCCCGGAGGGAGCGATCCCTACGGAATGCCGATAAGGGGGGTGAAGGGAAGATTTGTTTGGTGGTGGCATCATGCTGGAGTTGGCGGAAATGGCGGAGGATGATCCTTTGAATGCGGAGGCTGGTGGGGTGATAAGTGAGGACAAGGGGGACCCTATCATGTTTCTGGGAGGGAGGAGAAGGCGTGAGGGCGGATGCGCGGGAGATGGGCCGGACACGGTTGAGGGCCCTGTCAACGACCGTGGGTGGAAAACCTCGGTTAAGGAAGAAGGAGGACATGTCAGAGGAACTGTTTTTGAATGTAGCATCATCGGAACAGATGCGACGGAGGCGAAGGAACTGAGAGAATGGGATGGAGTCCTTACAGGAAGCGGGGTGTGAGGAGCTGTAGTCGAGGTAGCTGTGGGAGTCGGTGGGTTTGTAATGGATATTGGTGGACAGTCTATCACCAGAGATTGAGACAGAGAGGTCAAGGAAGGGAAGGGAAGTGTCAGAGATGGACCACGTGAAAATGATGGAGGGGTGGAGATTGGAAGCAAAATTAATAAATTTTTCCAAGTCCCGACGAGAGCATGAAGCGGCACCGAAGTAATCATCGATGTACCGGAGAAAGAGTTGTGGAAGGGGGCTGGAGTAGGACTGCAACAAGGAATGTTCCACATACCCCATAAAGAGACAGGCATAGCTGGGGCCCATGCGGGTACCCATAGCCACACCTTTTATTTGGAGGAAGTGAGAGGAGTTGAAGGAGAAATTGTTCAGTGTGAGAACAAGTTCAGCCAGACGGAGGAGAGTAGTGGTGGATGGGGATTGTTCGGGCCTCTGTTCGAGGAAGAAGCTAAGGGCCCTCAGACCATCCTGGTGGGAGATGGAGGTGTAGAGGGATTGGACGTCCATGGTGAAGAGTAAGCGGTTGGGGCCAGGGAACTGGAAATTGTTGATGTGACGTAAGGTGTCAGAGGAATCACGGATGTAGGTGGGAAGGGACTGGACAAGGGGAGAGAGAAGGGAGTCAAGATAACGAGAAATGAGTTCTGTGGGGCAGGAGCAAGCTGAGACGATCGGTCTACCGGGGCAGTTCTATTTGTGGATTTTGGGTAGGAGATAGAAGCGGGCCGTCCGAGGTTGGGCGACTATCAGGTTGGAAGCTGTGGGAGGGAGATCCCCAGAGGAGATGAGGTCACTGACAGTCCTGGAAACAATGGCTTGATGTTCAGTGGTGGGGTCATGGTCCAGGAGAGGTAGGAGGAAGTGTCTGCGAGTTGACGCTCAGCCTCCACGAGGTAGAGGTCAGTGCGCCAGACAACAACAGCACCACCCTTGTCAGCGGGTTTGATGACAATGTCAGGGTTGGACCTGAGAGAATGGAGTGCAGTAAGTTCAGAGAGAGACAGGTTAGAATGGGTGAGAGGAGCAGAGAAATTGAGACGACTAATGTCGCGCTGACAGTTCTCAATGAAAAGATCGAGAGAAGGTAAGAATCCAGAGGGAGGGGTCCAGGTGGAGGGAGAATATTGGAGATGGGTAAAAGGATCCGTTGAACTGGGAGAGGACTCCTGCCCAAAGAAGTGAGCCCGGAGACGAAGACGGCGGAAGAAGAGTTCAGTATCATGCTGAGCCCGAAATTCATTGAGGTGAGGGCGTAAGGGTATGAAACTAAGTCCTTTGCTGAGCACTGAACGTTCAGCATCGGAGAGGGGAAGGTCAGGGGGTATAGTGAATACACGGCTGGGGTTGGGATTGGAAGAAAGGGTGGGGACGGAGGAACAGGCAGGGGTGGAGGGTCCTAGATGGGTGTTGGTGTCGATGAGTTGTTGCAGCTTGCGTTCCTTAGCAATTGAGAGAAAGAGAAAAAGTTTCTTGTTGAGGCGTCGGATGAGCCGAAGGATAAAATGAAACTGGGGGCACGCGCAGCTTTGAAAAAGGGTACGGCGGTGCTGCTGGAGGGAGAGGTCGAGTGTGTTCATATGGCGGCGCATGGCACTGAGTGTAGATTTCAGAATGTGACGGGAACAGCAGTCCGAGAAACGTTTTATGTCCCGGAGATACCTGTAATCCTGGGTGGGTTCGAAACATGAGGGGTGGAATTTCAGTTGAAATCCACGTGGGGTAAGTCGGAGACGGAGACAGTCACTGAGAAAGGAGATATGGCTGTGAAAGCGGGTTTTAGTAACCACCTTGTCAAACACCAGGAGGGAAATGGAAAGCAAGGAAGGTGAGCAAGACAACAGAGAGATACGGAAATCTTGTCGCAGAGAGGAACAGGACTTCTTCAAGGAGGTAGGCATTTCTTGAAGAGCAGTGGCAGTCAATTAAACACAGAGATAAAAACAAAAAAACTGCGGATGCTGGAAATCCAAAACAAAAACAGAATTACCTGGAAAAACTCAGCAGGTCTGGCAGCATCGGCGGAGAAGAAAAGAGTTGACGTTTCGAGTCCTCATGACCCTTCGACAGAACTTGCGTTCGAGTCCAAGAAAGAGTTGAAATATAAGCTGGTTTAAGGTGTGTGTATGGGGGGCGGAGAGATAGAGAGACAAAGAGGTGGGGGGGGGGGGGGGGGGGTGTGGTTGTAGGGACAAACAAGCAGTGATAGAAGCAGATCATCAAAAGATGTCAACGACAATAGTACAATAGAACACATAGGTGTTAAAATTAAAGTTGGTGATATTATCTAAACGAATGTGCTAATTAAGAATGGATGGGAGGGCACTCAAGGTATAGCTCTAGTGGGGTTTTTTTTTATATAAGGAAATAGGTGGGAAAAGGAAAATCTTTATAATTTATTGGAAAAAAAAGGGAAGGGGGAAACAGAAAGGGGGTGGGGATGGGGGAGGGAGCTCACGACCTAAAGTTGTTGAATTCAATATTCAGTCCGGAAGGCTGTAAAGTCCCTAGTCGGAAGATGAGGTGTTGTTCCTCCAGTTTGCGTTGGGCTTCACTGGAACAATGCAGCAAGCCAAGGACAGACATGTGGGCAAGAGAGCAGGGTGGAGTGTTGAAATGGCAAGCGACAGGGAGGTTTGGGTCATTCTTGCAGACAGACCGCAGGTGTTCTGCAAAGCGGTCGCCCAGTTTACGTTTGGTCTCTCCAATGTAGAGGAGACCACATTGGGAGCAACGAATGCAGTAGACTAAGTTGGGGGAAATGCAAGTGAAATGCTGCTTCACTTGAAAGGAGTGTTTGGGTCCTTGGACGGTGAGGAGAGAGGAAGTGAAGGGGCAGGTGTTGCATCTTTTGCGTGGGCATGGGGTGGTGCCATAGGAAGGGGTTGAGGAGTAGGGGGTGATGGAGGAGTGGACCAGGGTGTCCCGGAGGGAGCGATCCCTACGGAATGCCGATAAGGGGGGTGAAGGGAAGATGTGTTTGGTGGTGGCATCATGCTGGAGCTGGCGGAAATGGCGGAGGATGATCCTTTGAATGCAGAGGCTGGTGGGTGATAAGTGAGGACAAGGGGGACCCTATCATGTTTCTGGGAGGGAGGAGAAGGCGTGAGGGCGGATGCGCGGGAGATGGGCCGGACACGGTTGAGGGCCCTGTCAACGACCGTGGGTGGAAAACCTCGGTTAAGGAAGAAGGAGGACATGTCAGAGGAACTGTTTTTGAATGTAGCATCATCGGAACAGATGCGACGGAGGCGAAGGAACTGAGAGAATGGGATGGAGTCCTCACACCCCGCTTCCTGTAAGTTCCTTCGCCTCCGTCGCATCTGTTCCGATGATGCTACATTCAAAAACAGTTCCTCTGACATGTCCTCCTTCTTCCTTAACCGAGGTTTTCCACCCACGGTCGTTGACAGGGCCCTCAACCGTGTCCGGCCCATCTCCCGCGCATCCGCCCTCACGCCTTCTCCTCCCTCCCAGAAACATGATAGGGTCCCCCTTGTCCTCACTTATCACCCCACCAGCCTCCGCATTCAAAGGATCATCCTCCACCATTTCCGCCAACTCCAGCATGATGCCACCACCAAACACATCTTCCCTTCACCCCCCTTATCGGCATTCCATAGGGATCGCTCCCTCCGGGACACCCTGGTCCACTCCTCCATCACCCCCTACTCCTCAACCCCGTCCTATGGCACCACCCCATGCCCACGCAAAAGATGCAACACCTGCCCCTTCACTTCCTCTCTCCTCACCGTCCAAGGACCCAAACACTCCTTTCAAGTGAAGCAGCATTTCACTTGCATTTGCCCCAACTTAGTCTACTGCATTCGTTGCTCCCATTGTGGTCTCCTCTACATTGGAGAGACCAAACGTAAACTGGGCGACCGCTTTGCAGAACACCTGCGGTCTGTCCGCAAGAATGACCCAAACCTCCCTGTCGCTTGCCATTTCAACACTCCACCCTGCTCTCTTGCCCACATGTCTGTCCTTGGCTTGCTGCATTGTTCCAGTGAAGCCCAACGCAAACTGGAGGAACAACACCTCATCTTCCGACTAGGGACTTTACAGCCTTCCGGACTGAATATTGAATTCAACAACTTTAGGTCGTAAGCTCCCTCCCCCATCCCCACCCCCTTTCTGTTTCCCCCTTCCCTTTTTTTTTTCCAATAAATTATAAAGATTTTCCTTTTCCAACCTATTTCCATTATATTAAAAAAAAAACCCCACTAGAGCTATACCTTGAGTGCCCTACCATCCATTCTTAATTAGCACATTCGTTTAGATAATATCACCAACTTTAATTTTAACACCTATGTGTTCTATTGTACTACTGTCGTTGACATCTTTTGATGATCTGCTTCTATCACTGCTTGTTTGTCCCTACAACCACACCACCACCCCCCCCCCACCTCTTTGTCTCTCTATCTCTCCGCCCCCCACACACACACCTTAAACCAGCTTATATTTCAACTCTTTCTTGGACTCGAACGCAAGTTCTGTCGAAGGGTCATGAGGACTCGAAACGTCAACTCTTTTCTTCTCCGCCGATGCTGCCAGACCTGCTGAGTTTTTCCAAGTAATTCTGTTTTTGTTTTGGATTTCCAGCATCCGCAGTTTTTTTGTTTTTATCTAAGTTATGTTAAACCTGTATTGAACCTTGGTGAGACCACACTTAGATAATGCCTGTTATAAAAAGGATATAGAGGCACTGGAAAGGGTGCAGAGAAGATGGACAAGGATTAACCCAGAAATGTGTGTATATAAAATCAGGAAATGATTGAGAGGCTGGGTTTCTTCTCTTGATAAAAGAAGACTGAGGGGTGATCTAATAGAGGTCTTTAAAATGTTGAGAAGTTTTCAATTGAGTGGATATAGAGAGAATGTTTCCTCTTGTGGGCAAGAGCAGAACTAGAGGCCATTAGTATAAGACGGCCAAGAAATCCAATCGGGAATTTGACCATGAACTGTTTGACAGCAGACAGCATCACAGCCAAACCTGACAACTCAAATTCAACATCCCCATACTGCACCTTCACTGTACAGAGATCAGAGCTATGGCCATGACGAGGTCAGGAGCATTAATGATCCCTTAGACAGGCACGTTTCCACTGGGTAGTGATGGACCCTTGAATCAGGGAGAGAGACACTAATATTACTTTGATTTTTCTCTTTCAGAAGTTCTTGTGGCTGGTGGATTTAGCTGCTGTCATTCCCTGGGGTGTAACGCCACCCCCCTTACTGACTGACTCATCAAACCACATCACCTCCCCCCACCCAGTCATCAAATCTAAATCCCTTGTCCTCATGCTCACCGTCTGGTCCCTTCTAACCTCTCTGGCTCCTTTTTCACCCCCTCCAGCCTCTTGTCTCAAACATCAGTGGCTGAGCCTTCAAGTGTCTCATAAACCCCTTCGGCCCATTCATTGCACCCTTCCCCCTTTCTGCCCAACACACTGGACAACTCAGTACCCATTCCCTTCCCACTGCTTTTTTCACCATTAACAGCTCTCTATAAACACCCCATGTTCACAATGCCCTCTACGCTTACCTTTAATGGCGTTGAGTATCCTGCTATCCAGTGGTTTCCGACTGGGATCGCAAAGTGAGGAACGGATTCCAGTACCACAGCTGTTAGCCAGGGTATTCCTATTGGGACCAGATGAATAACCAGTCAAATCTGGCAAGGGAGATTGGCAGACACACCTTCACCAAACTATGCGATGGTTTCTGGTGACTTTCCCCCATGTAGCCATGGGGGTAGCTCCTGTTATAGGCACCAGCAACAAGCAGTATAGGAAGGGCAGCAAATGGTAATGTTACAGGCCCAGCAATCCAGCGGCCTAGGTTAATGAGCTGGAGCTAAGAGTTCAAATCCCACCATTCACCATGACAAGTGGGAAATTTAAATTTGATTAATTAAATAAAACTGGAATAGAAAGTTAACCTCAGTAATTGTTGTAAAAACCCATCCAGTTCACTAATGCCTCTTTAAGGAATGAAACCTGCTGTCCTTGCCCACGTGTGACTTCAGTCCCACAGCTATGTGGTTGACTCTTAACTGCCCTCTGAAATGGGCAAGAAAACCAACGGCCACGGTAAGTCAAATAAGAATAAAACCATTCAGAACATCCAGCATTTACCTAGGAACTGGGAACGACAAAGGCACACCCTGCCCAGTCAACCCTGCAAAGTCCCAGTAACATCAGCGGACTTGTGCCAAAATTGGGAGAGCTGTCCCACAGACATGGTCATACTCACCGAACCATTCCTTACATCCAATGTCCCAGACACCTCCAATAACATCGCTGGGTATGTCCTGCTCTCCCAGAAAGTGAGTCAGTTACCATTTACCGCTCTAGCCTAGCCCTCACCAATCTACCTGTCACTGCTACATCTGACCAATGCAGTACTGGTATAAGCGATCACTGCACAGTCTTTGTGGAGATGAAATCCCATCCTCACATGGAGAACATCGTCAATCTTATTGTGTGACATTACCAATTTGTAAAATGTGATAGGTTCAGAACAGGTCTAGCAGCTCAAAACTGGGCATCCATGAGGCACTGTGGGCCACCAGCAGCAGCAGAATTGTACTCAACCACAATCTGTAACCTCATGGCCCGGCATGTCACCCACTCTACCATTACCATCAAGCCAGGGGGTCAACCCTGGTTCAATGAAGATTGCAGGAGCAGTACCAGACATACCTAAAAAAGAGGTGTCAACCTGGTGAAACTACAACACAGGACTACTTTCATGCCAAACATCAAAAGCAGCATGCAATAGACAGTGATCCCATAATCAATGGATCAGATCTAAGCTCTGCAGTCCTGCCACACATCCAGTTGTGAACGGTGGTGCACAATTAAACAACTTACTGGAGGAGGAGGCTCCACAAATATCCCCTTCCTCAATGATGGAGGAGCCCAGCACATCAGTGCAAAAGATAAGGCTGAAGCCAGAAGTGCCGAGTAGATGATCCATCTCGGTCTCCTCTGGAGGTCCCCAGCATCACAAATGCCAGTCTTCAGCCAATTCGATTTCTTGATATCAAGAAAAGGCTGAAGGCACTGGATACTGCAAAAGCTATGGGCCCTGACAATATTCCGGCAATAGTACTGAAGACTTGTGTTCCAGAACTTGCTGTGCCCCTAGCCAAGCTGTTCCAGTACAGCTACAACACTGGCATCTACCCAGCAATGTGCAAAATTGCCCAAGTATGGCCTGTGCACAAAAAGCAAGACAAATCCAATCTAGCCAGTTATTGCCCCATCAGCCTACTCTCGATCATCAGTAAGGTGATGGAAGGAGTCATCAACAGTGCTATCAAGCAGCACTTGCGTAGCGATAACCTGCTCACTGATGCCCAGTTTGGGTTCCGCCAGAGCCACTCAGCTCCTGACCTCATTACAGCCTTGGTTCAACATGGACAAAAGAGCTGAATTCACATCATACAATAAAGACTTACAAATCCTACACCGTGTGAAAAAAAGCCTGCTCAACTTTTTCATTGTCATGATGACCCAGAACCGATGAATGATTTTGAAATTTATACTTTACAGAATTGAGTTGCCAACTCTTCTGGATTATCTCCAGGAACCTCGGGAAATTGAAGGTTAATCTCCAGGACACTGCAGTCATCTAAAAACCTCAGATCAAAAATGATAGGGCCATTAAAAATCCGGTTTTTCATTATTTAGTTATCAAACGATCAGAGATGGAGAAAGGCTCTTTTTCTGACAGTCAATAATAATCCGATCGGATAACAAAGACTACAATCACCATCCTGTAGGAAGGCTGTGTCCCTGGAGGATGGACCAATAACGGGACTACAGGATGCAATCATGTGATGAAACCTCCAGAAATAGCCCAAAGCAGATTTGGCAACCGCAATGTAGAGGCATTGTCATGAAGCTATTAATGTATATAGTGTTATTGGAAATTATTTTTTTAAACAGAGGTTTAGTCTGCGTGTGTTAATTGGATTAAAACCAGCTAGTCTGTGTGCTTTGATGTATAGTAGTTTTGAGATGTAAACAGGGAGGCAAAGAATACATTTGCGTTTTGTTGAATAGAGCATTCAAGAAGGCGAGACCAAGCAATGTTTATATTACTAATAAAATTGGTGCTATGAAAGGGGTTCTATTGTTAGAAGAGGTGGAGTTCAAAGAGCCTGGTGATATAATGGGAAGTTACATTCAAAGGGCAGGCTGGGTATAACCTGAGAGGAGTTTGTGTGCGCAGGGCAGAGGCATGTAACATCAAAGCAGCTGTAAGCCTACAACTGTCTGCAAAGGAACTAAATCAAAAGGAACCTCATTTTGAATTCTTAAGGTGAAAATGCTTTGTCTGGTGTCTGGTTAAATCTATTGGTTATTGTTGTCTTAGTGGAGATTAGTTTGGGAATTTGTTAAATAGTTATGATAGTAGTAATTTGAGCCATGTGTATACGTTTAATTTGGTGTAAATTAATAAATGTCTCATGTAGTTTAATATAAAAAGCTCTCGAGAACTGGTGGTCTTATTCCCGGATTTAGAGCTGCATTTCAAAACATACCAACAGTTGTTTAAAGTTTCCCTCTGGGATTTTAAATAACTCAGCCTTTAAAAACTGCCGTGTCAAAACAGGCACAAATGTTTTCTGTAAAAGCTCACACAGTTCAATGGCTGTTTGGTTGCAGTCACACCCCTGGACCAAGCGAACTTCACAGACCAGGTGACAACTGTCATGTTCCAACTCACCGGTCAAAAAACGCCGCCAGCAGCCTCCGCAGCAAAACTTTGTGTCTTGTCCCCGCACAGATGTGGCAGTTCATAAGTTGAGCTCGTGTGATGTACACACTTGTACCTGTAGGTACAATGGTAGCAGGAACCATCAATCAACAGTGTATTTCCTTCCTTTCCACAAGGCTCACACAAGATAGGTCCACTAGCTCATTTCCTAACCAACTCCTAGGCTGTGCTGGACAGTCGCTTCAGTTTTATTCAACCGCATAGCATTGTCTGAAAACACAGCATCAGATTCCACATGTTCCTGTAACACCCAGGTCTACCTCACCACCGCCTCTGCACTGTCTCTAAATTATTAGACTGCTCCTCTTACACCCAGTACTGAAGGAGCAGAAATTCACACCGATTAAATGTTAGGAAGACAGAAGTTATCGTCTTCAAACCCCACCCCAAACTCCTTTCCCCAGCTACAACTCTATCCTTCTCCTTGGGATTAAGCCACTCTGTTCACAATCTTTCTGTCATATTTGACCCCGAGATGAGCTTCCAACCTCATATTAGTGCCATCACTAAGGCTGCCTATATCTCTGTAACATCACCCGACTCTGACCCAGTCTCAGCTCATCCTCTGCTGAAACCTTCACTCATGCCTTCGTTACCTCTAGACTTGACTATTCCAATGTACCCCTGGCTGCTCTCCCATGTTTTATAATCTGTAAACTTGAGGTCACATGAAACTCTGTTACCCATGTCTTAACTCACACCAAGTCCCATTCACCCATCACCCCTGCACTGGCTCCCAGTTAAGCAACAATTTAGATTCACAAGAATGATTCCAGGGATAAAGAATTGTAACTATGAGGGTAGATTGGAGAGGTTGGGACTCTTTTCCTTGGAGAAAAGAAGGCTGAGAGGAGACTTCATAGAGGAATTCAAGATCTGAGGCGTATGGACAGGGTAAATAGCAAGAAATTAAAACAGAAAATGCTGGTAAAACTCAGCATCTGTGGAGAGAGAAACAGAGTTATTGTTTCGAGTCCGTATGACTCTTCTTCAGAGCTAAAGAGTCTGAAGAAGTCATACAGGCTGAAATGTTAATTCTGTTTCTCTCTCCACAGATGCTGAGTTCTATCAGCATTTTCTGTTTTTGTTTCAGATTTCCAGCATCCGCAGTATTTTGCTTTTAAATAGTGAGAAACTGTTCCCACTCAGGAGAGCATCAGAAACTAGAGGCACAGATTCAAAATAATTGGCAAAAGGAGTAAAGTGATGTGAGGAAAAATTTTCAACCTGTGGGTGGTTGGAGTCTGGAACAAACTTCTTGAAAGGTTGGTGGAGGTGGGTGCGATCAAGGATTTCCAAAGGGAATTGGATTGCTATCTGGAAAGAGAAAATGTGCAGGGTTACCGGGATAAGGCAGGGGAGTGGGACGAGATAGAAAGCTCTTTCAGAGAGCCAGTGCAGACTCGATGGGCTGAATGGCCTCCTTCTGCACTAAATATTCTCTGATTCTGTGATTTTAAAACTCTCACCCTTGTTTTCAAATTCCTTCATGATCTCTCCTGTGCCTTTCTCAGCAACCTCCACCAGCCCTTCAACCCACTAAGAACTCTACTCTCCTCCATTTCTGGCCTCTTCACCATCACCAATTTTCATTGGTCCACCATTGGCATCAGAACCTTCAGCAGCTTGGGCCCTAAGCTCACTCCCTTCCTAAGCCTCTCCATCTCCTTCTGTAAGAGGCTTCTTAAATCGACTTCTCTGACCAAGCTTTTGATCATCTGCCCTAACATGTGACTAATAATAATATATTAATAATACTAATAAAATCCCCTAATATCCTATATAACTCAGGATCTTTATTTTTTTATTTGAAAATGCTCCTGAGAGCCAACTTGAAATGTTTTACTATATAAAGACGCTGTTGTCATGAACGCTGAACTTTGCAAGATGATTATATTTTAAAAGGTCCCTTTAACTCAAACCTCAGTTCAGAGTAGTGCCCATGTAACTTCAAATGCCGTGGGGTTGAGAGTTGAAGAGGCAGAGGAATGTCAAATAGAAACCCATTGAAGTGTCAAGTTGTAGTGTTTAAGCTCACAGATCAGAGAAAAGGCTGCTGATGAGAAACAGGGAGGAGAGAATTAGAACTCTGCCAGGAATAGGCCTTCTCTGTTCTGCAGGAAAGGATTGTTGGGGGTGGGGGGGGGAGCAGAAGTAAAACTCTCCAAGGGAAGAACCAGAGTCAACGAAACTATTTAAATCGGTCGGAGACAGGAAACTCTGGCATTCTGGATCGTCAGGAGTGTCGTGACCTGAGGGAGAGGAAGTTTCATCGAGGTGTACCTTGGTGGTGATAATCAAATCCTGAAGATTCGTTGAGAATGGAGCGATTAGCGAAGGACACTGGATGATTCACTTCAACGTGTGAAGGAGTAATTGAGCTCAGCCAGAGAGCTGGGAGAAGCTTTTGGACTTGCCCTTTGATACTACACGTGTGCCTGAAGTGTGGAATAAAGTTTTTTTTAATTGATGTACGATTTGCCTGCCAGTTAATCTTTGAATTATGTTGACTTTAGGTTGTTTGTCACTGTAAAAGTCTTAAAAAGTGAAATCTTGCCCTTTGATTATTTCCATGGAATTGTTTGGGAATTCACTTCTTTGCAAAGTTATCAGTCTCGAGATGGATCACACCAATATATAAATAACAAGATGTTGTTGTAACTACACAGTATAGTATGTTCTCACCCATGTATAGACTCTTGCACTTTGCAGTAGGTGCCATTGGAAGGCAGCAGAAGCAGGAAAGCTGGCTGCTTTTTTCCCCTCTCCAGCACATTTCTGTGTCTTGCGATGTGCTACTATCACACAAGTGCCATTGATCATTGTATACCCAAATCCCCACAAACAAGTCACCTTCTTCCAGCAAAGAAGCTACAGACCCACATTCAGCCTCAATCTCTTCCACCCCACAACGGAGGGATAGTTTAGCCCGGTCCACCCTGGGTTACTACAGTTTGACTTGGTCCAGGCTGGGTTAGTACAGTTTGATTTGGTGCAAAAATAAAAACAAAAAAACTGCGGATGCTGGAAATCCAAAACAAAAACAAAATTACCTGGAAAAACTCAGCAGGTCTGGCAGCATTGGCGGCGAAGAAAACAGTTGACGTTTCGAGTCCTCATGACCCTTCGACAGAACGGTTCTGTTGAAGGGTCATGAGGACTCGAAACGTCAACTCTTTTCTTCTCCGCCGATGCTGCCAGACGTGCTGAGTTTTTCCAGGTAATTCTGTTTTTGTTTTTGATCTGGTGCAACCTGGGTTAGTACAGTTTAACTCAGTCCACCCTGAGGTGGTACAGTTTGATTTAGACCTGTCTGGGTTAGTACAGTTTAACCTGATGCAACCTGGGTTAGTGCAGCTTCATCGGGCCCTGCCTGGGTTAGTGCAGTATAACCTGGTCCTGTCTGGGTTGGTACAGTTTGATCTGGTCCACCCTGAGTTAGTACAGTTTAGCCTGGCCCTGTCTGGGTTAGTACAGTTTAACTCAGTCCACACTGTGATAGTACAGTTTAACCTGATGCAACCTGGGTTAGTGCAGCTTCATCTGGCCTTGCCTGGGTTAGTGCAGTTTAACATGGTCCTGTCTAGGTTGGTACAGTTTGACCTAGTCCACCTGAGTTAGTACAGTTCAACCTGGCCGTGTCTGGGTTAGTACAGTTAAACCTGGTCCACACTGGGTTAGTACGGTTTAACCTGGTCCACCCCTGGGTTAGTACGGTTTACCCTGGTCCACCCCTGGGATAGTACTGTTTAACCTGGTTTACACTGGGTTAGTACAGTTTAACCTGGTCCTGCCTGGGTTAGTACAGTTTAACCTGATCCACACTGGGTTAGTACAGTTTAATCTGGTCCACACTGGGTTAGTATGGTTTAACTTGGTCCACCCCTGGGTTAGTACAGTGTAACCTGGTCCACCCCTGGGTTAGTAAGGTTTAACCTGGTCCACACTCGGTTAGTACTTTAATCTGGCCCTGTCTGTGTTAGTATGGTTTAACCTCGTACACACTGGGTTAGTATGGTTTAACCTGGTCCACACTAGGTTAGTACAGTCTGACCTGATCTTGTCTGTGTTAGTACAGGTTAACCTGGTTCATACTGGATTAGCACAGTTTAAACTAGTCCACCCTTGGGTTAGTACAGTTAAACCTGGTCTACACTGGGATAGTACGGTTTAACCTGGTCCTGTCTGGGTTAGTACAGTTTTACCTGGTTCATACTGGATTAGTACAGTTTAACCTGGTCCACTCTGAGTTAGTACAGATTGACCTGGTCCACACTAGCTTAGTACAGCTTAACCTGGTCATGCTTGGATTAGTACACTTTAACCTGGTCCTGCTTGAGTTAGTACAGTTTAACCTAGTCCACAGTGGGTTAGTACGCTTTAACCTGGTCCACACTGCGTTAGTACAGTATGACCTGAACCTATCCAGATTAGTATAGTATGACCTGGTCCTGTCTGCCTTAGTACAGTTTAACCTGGTCTTACTTGGGTTAGTACAGTATAACCTGGTCCTGCCTGGGTTAGCACAGTTTAACCTGGTAAACACTGGGTTAGTACAGTTTAACCTGGTCCTTTCTGCGTTAGTACAGTTTAACCTAGTCCACCCCTGCGTTAGTACAGTTAAATTATACGAACCCAATGTGGACCAGGTTAAACTGTACTAATCCAGTGTGCAGCTGTTAAACTATACTAACCCAGTGTGGACCAGGTTAATCAGCTGCACACTGGATTAGTACAGTTTAACCTGGTCCACCCTGAGTTAGTACAGTTAACCTGGTCCTGTCTGGGTTAGTACAGTTTAACCTGGTCCTGTCTGGGTTAGTACAGTTTAACCTAGTCTACACTGGATTCGTACAGTTTAACCTGGTCCACACCTGGGTTAGAACGGTTTAACCTGGTCCTGTCTGGGTTAGTACAGTTTAACGTGGTCCACACTGGATTAGTACAGTTTAACCCAGTCCACACTGGATTAGTACGGTTTAACTTGGTCCACACTGGATTAGTACAGTTTAACCTGGTGCACACTGGGGTAGATCGGTTTAACCTGATCCACACTGGGTTAGTACAGTTTAACCTGGTCCACCACTGGATTAGTACGGTTTGACCTGGTCCACACTGGGTTAGTACGGTTTAACCTGGTCCACACTGGGTTAGTACGGTTTAACCTGGTACTGTCTGGGTTAGTACAGTTTAACATGATCCACACTGGATTAGTACAGTTTAACCTGGTCAACACTGGGTTAGTACAGTTTAACCTGGTCCTGTCTGGGTTAGTACAGTTTAACCTGGTCCACACTGGATCAGTACAGTGTAACCCGGTCCACACTTGGTTAGTACAGTTTAACCTGGTCCTGTCTGGGTTCGTACAGTTTAACCTGGTCCTGTCTAGGTTAGTAGGATTTAAGCTGATCCTGTCTGGGTTAGTATGGTTTAACCTGACCTTGTCTGGGTTAGTACGGTTTCACCTGGTCCATCGCTGGGTTAGTACGGTTTAACCTGGTCCATACTGGGTTAGGACGGTTTAACCTGATGCACACTGGGGTAGAACAGTTTAACCTGATCCACAGTGGGGTAGAACAGTTTAACCTGGTCCACCACGGGGTTAGTACGGTTTAACCTGGTCCACACTGGGTTAGTACGGTTTAACCTGGTACTGTCTGGGTTAGTACAGTTTAACATGATCCACACTGGATTAGTACAGTTTAACCCGGTCCACACTGGGTTAGTACAGTTTAACCTGGTCCACCCTGGGTTAGTACAGTTTAACCTGGTCCCATCTGGGTTAGTACAGTTTAACCTAGTCCACACAGGATCAGTACAGTGTAACCCGGTCCACACTTGGTTAGTACAATTTAACCTGGTCCACCCTGGGTTAGTACAGTTTAACCTGGTCCACACTGGATCAGTACAGTGTAATCCGGTCCACACTTGGTTAGTACAGTTTAACCCGGTCCACCCTGGGTTAGTACAGTTTAACCTGGTCCTGTCTGGGTTACTACAGTGTAACCCGGTCCACACTGGATCAGTACAGAATAACCCGGTCCACACTTGGTTAGTACAGTTTAACCCGGTCCACCCGGGGTTAGTACAGTTTAACCCGGTCCTGTCTGGGTTAGTACAGTTTAAACTGGTCCACACTGGATCAGTACAGTGTAACCCGGTCCACACTTGGTTAGTAGAGTTTAACCCAGTCCACCCTGGGTTAGTACAGTTTAACCTGGTCCACCCTGGGTTAGTACAGTTTAACCTGGTCCTGTCTGTGTTCGTACAGTTTAACCTGGTCCTGCCTGGGTTCGTACAGTTTAACCTGGTCCTGTCTGGGTTCGTACAGTTTTACCTGGTCCTGTCTGGGTTCGTACAGTTTTACCTGGTCCTGTCTGGGTTCGTACAGTTTAACCTGGTCCTGTCTAGGTTAGTAGGATTTAAGCTGATCCTGTCTGGGTTAGTAGGATTTAACCTGGCCTTGTCTGGGTTAGTATGGTTTAACCTGGTCCACCGCTGGGTTAGTACGGTTTAACCTGGTCCATACTGGGTTATTACGGTTTAACCTGGTGCACACTGGGTTGAACGGTTTAACCTGATCCACACTGGGTTAGTACGGTTTAACCTGGTCCACACTGGGTTAGTACGGTTTAACCTGGTACTGTCTGGATTAGTACAGTTTAACATGATCCACACTGGATTAGTACAGTTTAATCCGGTCCACACTGGGTTAGTACAGTTTAACCCGGTCCACCCTGGGTTAGTACAGTTAAAGCTGGTCTACAGTGAGTTAGTACAGTTTATCCTCATCCACACTGGGTTAGTACAGTGTAACCCGGTCCACACTTGGTTAGTACAGTTTAACCTGGTCCTGTCTGGGTTCGTACAGTTTAACCTGGTCCTGTCTAGGTTAGTAGGATTTAAGCTGATCCTGTCTGGGTTAGTATGGTTTAACCTGACCTTGTCTGGGTTAGTACGGTTTCACCTGGTCCATCGCTGGGTTAGTACGGTTTAACCTGGTCCATACTGGGTTAGGACGGTTTAACCTGATGCACACTGGGGTAGAACAGTTTAACCTGATCCACAGTGGGGTAGAACAGTTTAACCTGGTCCACCACTGGGTTAGTACGGTTTAACCTGGTCCACACTGGGTTAGTACGGTTTAACCTGGTACTGTCTGGGTTAGTACAGTTTAACATGATCCACACTGGATTAGTACAGTTTAACCCGGTCCACACTGGGTTAGTACAGTTTAACCTGGTCCACCCTGGGTTAGTACAGTTTAACCTGGTCCCATCTGGGTTAGTACAGTTTAACCTAGTCCACACAGGATCAGTACAGTGTAACCCGGTCCACACTTGGTTAGTACAATTTAACCTGGTCCACCCTGGGTTAGTACAGTTTAACCTGGTCCACACTGGATCAGTACAGTGTAATCCGGTCCACACTTGGTTAGTACAGTTTAACCCGGTCCACCCTGGGTTAGTACAGTTTAACCTGGTCCTGTCTGGGTTACTACAGTGTAACCCGGTCCACACTGGATCAGTACAGAGTAACCCGGTCCACACTTGGTTAGTACAGTTTAACCAGGTCCACCCGGGGTTAGTACAGTTTAACCCGGTCCTGTCTGGGTTAGTACAGTTTAACCTGGTCCACACTGGATCAGTACAGTGTAACCCGGTCCACACTTGGTTAGTAGAGTTTAACCCAGTCCACCCTGGGTTAGTACAGTTTAACCTGGTCCACCCTGGGTTAGTACAGTTTAACCTGGTCCACCCTGGGTTAGTACAGTTTAACCTGGTCCTGTCTGTGTTCGTACAGTTTAACCTGGTCCTGCCTGGGTTCGTACAGTTTTACCTGGTCCTGTCTGGGTTCGTACAGTTTTACCTGGTCCTGTCTGGGTTCGTACAGTTTTACCTGGTCCTGTCTGGGTTCGTACAGTTTAACCTGGTCCTGTCTAGGTTAGTAGGATTTAAGCTGATCCTGTCTGGGTTAGTAGGATTTAACCTGGCCTTGTCTGGGTTAGTATGGTTTAACCTGGTCCACCGCTGGGTTAGTACGGTTTAACCTGGTCCATACTGGGTTATTACGGTTTAACCTGGTGCACACTGGGTTATTACGGTTTAACCTGATCCACACTGGGTTAGTACGGTTTAACCTGGTCCACACTGGGTTAGTACGGTTTAACCTGGTACTGTCTGGATTAGTACAGTTTAACATGATCCACACTGGATTAGTACAGTTTAATCCGGTCCACACTGGGTTAGTACAGTTTAACCCGGTCCACCCTGGGTTAGTACAGTTAAAGCTGGTCTACAGTGAGTTAGTACAGTTTATCCTCATCCACACTGGGTTAGTACAGTGTAACCCGGTCCACACTTGGTTAGTACAGTTTAACCTGGTCCTGTCTGGGTTCGTACAGTTTAACCTGGTCCTGTCTAGGTTCGTAGGATTTAAGCTGATCCTGTCTGGGTTAGTATGGTTTAACCTGACCTTGTCTGGGTTAGTACGGTTTCACCTGGTCCATCGCTGGGTTGGTACGGTTTAACCTGGTCCATACTGGGTTAGGACGGTTTAACCTGATGCACACTGGGGTAGAACAGTTTAACCTGATCCACAATGGGGTAGAACAGTTTAACCTGGTCCACCACTGGGTTAGTACGGTTTAACCTGGTCCACACTGGGTTAGTACGGTTTAACCTGGTACTGTCTGGGTTAGTACAGTTTAACATGATCCACACTGGATTAGTACAGTTTAACCCGGTCCACACTGGGTTAGTACAGTTTAACCTGGTCCTGTCTCGGTTAGTAGGATTTAAGCTGATCCTGTCTGGGTTAGTATGGTTTAACCTGACCTTGTCTGGGTTAGTACGGTTTCACCTGGTCCATCGCTGGGTTAGTACGGTTTAACCTGGTCCATACTGGGTTAGGACGGTTTAACCTGATGCACACTGGGGTAGAACAGTTTAACCTGATCCACAGTGGGGTAGAACAGTTTAACCTGGTCCACCACTGGGTTAGTACGGTTTAACCTGGTCCACACTGGGTTAGTACGGTTTAACCTGGTACTGTCTGGGTTAGTACAGTTTAACATGATCCACACTGGATTAGTACAGTTTAACCCGGTCCACACTGGGTTAGTACAGTTTAACCTGGTCCACCCTGGGTTAGTACAGTTTAACCTGGTCCCATCTGGGTTAGTACAGTTTAACCTAGTCCACACAGGATCAGTACAGTGTAACCCGGTCCACACTTGGTTAGTACAATTTAACCTGGTCCACCCTGGGTTAGTACAGTTTAACCTGGTCCACACTGGATCAGTACAGTGTAATCCGGTCCACACTTGGTTAGTACAGTTTAACCCGGTCCACCCTGGGTTAGTACAGTTTAACCTGGTCCTGTCTGGGTTACTACAGTGTAACCCGGTCCACACTGGATCAGTACAGAGTAACCCGGTCCACACTTGGTTAGTACAGTTTAACCCGGTCCACCCGGGGTTAGTACAGTTTAACCCGGTCCTGTCTGGGTTAGTACAGTTTAACCTGGTCCACACTGGATCAGTACAGTGTAACCCGGTCCACACTTGGTTAGTAGAGTTTAACCCAGTCCACCCTGGGTTAGTACAGTTTAACCTGGTCCACCCTGGGTTAGTACAGTTTAACCTGGTCCTGTCTGTGTTCGTACAGTTTAACCTGGTCCTGCCTGGGTTCGTACAGTTTAACCTGGTCCTGTCTGGGTTCATACAGTTTTACCTGGTCCTGTCTGGGTTCGTACAGTTTAACCTGGTCCTGTCTGGGTTACTACAGTGTAACCCGGTCCACACTGGATCAGTACAGAGTAACCTGGTCCACACTGGGTTAGTACAGTTTAACCTGGTACTGTCTGGATTAGTACAGTTTAACATGATCCACACTGGATTAGTACAGTTTAATCCGGTCCACACTGGGTTAGTACAGTTTAACCCGGTCCACCCTGGGTTAGTACAGTTAAAGCTGGTCTACAGTGAGTTAGTACAGTTTATCCTCATCCACACTGGGTTAGTACAGTGTAACCCGGTCCACACTTGGTTAGTACAGTTTAACCTGGTCCTGTCTGGGTTCGTACAGTTTAACCTGGTCCTGTCTAGGTTCGTAGGATTTAAGCTGATCCTGTCTGGGTTAGTATGGTTTAACCTGACCTTGTCTGGGTTAGTACGGTTTCACCTGGTCCATCGCTGGGTTAGTACGGTTTAACCTGGTCCATACTGGGTTAGGACGGTTTAACCTGATGCACACTGGGGTAGAACAGTTTAACCTGATCCACAGTGGGGTAGAACAGTTTAACCTGGTCCACCACTGGGTTAGTACGGTTTAACCTGGTCCACACTGGGTTAGTACGGTTTAACCTGGTACTGTCTGGGTTAGTACAGTTTAACATGATCCACACTGGATTAGTACAGTTTAACCCGGTCCACACTGGGTTAGTACAGTTTAACCTGGTCCACCCTGGGTTAGTACAGTTTAACCTGGTCCCATCTGGGTTAGTGCAGTTTAACCTAGTCCACACAGGATCAGTACAGTGTAACCCGGTCCACACTTGGTTAGTACAATTTAACCTGGTCCACCCTGGGTTAGTACAGTTTAACCTGGTCCACACTGGATCAGTACAGTGTAATCCGGTCCACACTTGGTTAGTACAGTTTAACCTGGTCCACCCTGGGTTAGTACAGTTTAACCTGGTCCTGTCTGGGTTACTACAGTGTAACCCGGTCCACACTGGATCAGTACAGAGTAACCCGGTCCACACTTGGTTAGTAGAGTTTAACCCAGTCCACCCTGGGTTAGTACAGTTTAACCTGGTCCACCCTGTGTTAGTACAGTTTAACCTGGTCCTGTCTGTGTTCGTACAGTTTAACCTGGTCCTGCCTGGGTTCGTACAGTTTAACCTGGTCCTGTCTGGGTTCGTACAGTTTTACCTGGTCCTGTCTGGGTTCGTACAGTTTAACCTGGTCCTGTCTAGGTTAGTAGGATTTAAGCTGATCCTGTCTGGGTTAGTAGGATTTAACCTGGCCTTGTCTGGGTTAGTATGGTTTAACCTGGTCCACCGCTGGGTTAGTACGGTTTAACCTGGTCCATACTGGGTTATTACGGTTTAACCTGGTGCACACTGGGTTGAACGGTTTAACCTGATCCACACTGGGTTAGTACGGTTTAACCTGGTCCACACTGGGTTAGTACGGTTTAACCTGGTACTGTCTGGATTAGTACAGTTTAACATGATCCACACTGGATTAGTACAGTTTAATCCGGTCCACACTGGGTTAGTACAGTTTAACCCGGTCCACCCTGGGTTAGTACAGTTAAAGCTGGTCTACAGTGAGTTAGTACAGTTTATCCTCATCCACACTGGGTTAGTACAGTGTAACCCGGTCCACACTTGGTTAGTACAGTTTAACCTGGTCCTGTCTGGGTTCGTACAGTTTAACCTGGTCCTGTCTAGGTTCGTAGGATTTAAGCTGATCCTGTCTGGGTTAGTACGGTTTAACCTGACCTTGTCTGGGTTAGTACGGTTTCACCTGGTCCACCGCTGGGTTAGTACGGTTTAACCTGGTCCATACTGGGTTAGGACGGTTTAACCTGATGCACACTGGGGTAGAACAGTTTAACCTGATCCACAGTGGGGTAGAACAGTTTAACCTGGTCCACCACTGGGTTAGTACGGTTTAACCTGGTCCACACTGGGTTAGTACGGTTTAACCTGGTACTGTCTGGGTTAGTACAGTTTAACATGATCCACACTGGATTAGTACAGTTTAATCCGGTCCACACTGGGTTAGTACAGTTTAACCTGGTCCACCCTGGGTTAGTACAGTTTATCCTGGGCCCATCTGGGTTAGTACAGTTTAACCTGGTCCACACTGGATCAGTACAGTGTAACCCGGTCCACACTTGGTTAGTACAGTTTAACCCGGTCCACCCTGGGTTAGTACAGTTTAACCTGGTCCTGTCTGAGTTAGTACAGTGTAACCCGGTCCACACTGGATCAGTACAGAGTAACCCGGTCCACACTTGGTTAGTACAGTTTAACCCGGTCCACACTTGGTTAGTACAGTTTAATCCGGTCCTGTCTGGGTTAGTACAGTTTAACCTGGTCCACACTGGATCAGTACAGTTTAACCTGGTCCTGTCTGTGTTCGTACAGTTTAACCTGGTCCTGCCTGGGTTTGTACAGTTTAACCTGGTCCTGTCTGGGTTCGTACAGTTTAACCTGGTCCTGTCTGGGTTCGTACAGTTTAACCTGGTTCATACTGGATTAGTACAGTTCAACCTGGTCCACCCCTGGGTTAGTACAGTTACAGCTGGTCTACAGTGAGTTAGTACAGTTTAACCTGGTCCACCCTGGGTTAGTACAGGTTAACCTGGTCCACACTGGATCATTACAGTGTAACCCGGTCCACACTTGGTTAGTACAGTTTAACCCGGTCCACCCTGGGTTAGTACAGTTAAAGCCGGTCTACAGTGAGTTAGTACAGTTTAACCTCGTCCACACTGGGTTAGTACGGTTCAACCTGGTCCTCACTGGGTTAGTACGGTTTAACCTGGTCCACACTGGGTTAGTACAGTTTAACCCGGTCCACACTGGGTTCGTACAGTTTAACCTCATCCACCCTGGGTTCGTACAGTTTAACCTGGTCCTGTCTGGGTTAGTACAGTTTAACCTGGTCCACACTGGATCAGTGCTGTGTAACCTGGTCCACACTTGGTTAGTACAATTTAACCTGGTCCACCCTGGGTTAGTACAGTTTAACCTGGTCCTGTCTGTGTTAGTATGGTTTAACCTCGTACACACCGGGTTAGTATGGTTTAACCTGGTCCACACTGGGTTAGTACAATTTGTCCTGGTCCACACTGGGTTAGTACAGTCTGACCTGATCTTGTCTGGGTTAGTACAGTTTAACCTGGTTCATACTGGATTAGCACAGTTTAAACTAGTCCACCCTTGGGTTAGTACAGTTAAACCTGGTCTACACTGGGATAGTACGGTTTAACCTGGTCCTGTCTGGGTTAGTACAGCTTTACATGGTTCATACTGGATTAGTACAGTTTAACCTGGTCCACTCTGAGTTAGTACAGATTGACCTGGTCCACACTAGCTTAGTACAGCTTAACCAGGTCATGCTTGGATTAGTACACTTTAACCTGGTCCTGCTTGGGTTACTACAGTTTAACCTAGTCCACAGTGGGTTAGTACGCTTTAACATGGTCCACACTGGGTTAGTATAGTATGACCTGAACCTATCCAGATTAGTATAGTATGACCTGGTCCTGTCTGCCTTAGTACAGTATAACCTGGTCCTGCCTGGGTTAGCACAGTTTAACCTGGTAAACACTGGGTTAGTACAGTTTAACCTGGTCCTTTCTGCGTTAGTACAGTTTAACCTAGTCCATCCCTGCATTAGTACAGTTAAACTATACTAACCCAGTGTGGACCAGGTTAAACTGTACTAACTCAGGGTGGACCAGGTTAAACTGTACTAATCCAGTGTGCTGCTGTTAAACTATACTAACCCAGTGTGGACCAGGTTAATCAGCTGCACACTGGATTAGTACAGTTTAACCTGGTCCATCCTGAGTTAGTACAGTTAACCTGGTCCTGTCTGGGTTAGTACAGTTTAACCTGGTCCTGTCTGGGTTAGTACAGTTTAACCTGGTCTACACTGGATTCGTACAGTTTAACCTGGTCCACACCTGGGTTAGTACGGTTTAACCTGGTCCACACCTGGGTTAGGACGGTTTAACCTGATGCACACTGGGGTAGAACAGTTTAACCCGATCCACACTGGGTTAGTACGGTTTAACCTGGTCCACCACTGGGTTAGTACGGTTTAACCTGGTACTGTCTGGGTTAGTACAGTTTAACATGATCCACACTGGATTAGTACAGTTTAACCCGGTCCACACTGGGTTAGTACAGTTTAACCTGGTCCACCCTGGGTTAGTACAGTTTAACCTGGTCCACACTGGATCAGTACAGTGTAACCCGGTCCACACTTGGTTAGTACAGTTTAACCTGGTCCACACTGGATCAGCACAGTGTAATCCGGTCCACACTTGGTTAGTACAGTTTAACCTGGTCCTGTCTGGGTTAGTACAGTGTAACCCGGTCCACACTGGATCAGTACAGAGTAACCCGGTCCACACTTGGTTAGTACAGTTTAACCCGGTCCACCCTGGGCTAGTACAGTTTAACTCGGTCCTGTCTGGGTTAGTACAGTGTAACCCGGTCCACACTTGGTTAGTACAGTTTAACCCGGTCCACCCTGGGTTAGTACAGTTTAACCTGGTCCACCCTGAGTTAGTACAGTTTAATCCGGTCCTGTCTGGGTTCGTACAGTTTAACCCGGTCCACCCTGGGTTAGTACAGTTTAACCTGGTCCACCCTGAGTTAGTACAGTTTAACCCGGTCCTGTCTGGGTTCGTACAGTTTAACCTGGTGCTGCCTGGGTTCGTACAGTTTAACCTGGTCCTGTCTGGGTTAGTACAGTTTAACCTGGTCCACACCTGGGTTAGTACGGTTTAACCTGGTCCTGTCTGGGTTAGTACAGTTTAACTTGGTCCTGTCTGGGTTAGTACAGTTTAACCTGGTCCACACTGGATTAGTACAGTTTAACTCAGTCCACACTGGATTAGTACGGTTTAACTTGGTCCACACTGGATTAGTACGGTTTAACCTGGTGCACACTGGGGTAGATCGGTTTAACCTGATCCACACTGGGTTAGTACAGTTTAACCTGGTCCACCACTGGGTTAGTATGGTTTAACCTGGTCCACACTGGGTTAGTACGGTTTAACCTGGTCCACACTGGGTTAGTACAGTTTAACATGATCTACACTGGATTAGTACAGTTTAACCCGGTCCACACTGGGTTAGTACAGTTTAACCTGGTCCACACTGGATCAGTACAGTGTAACCCGGTCCACACTTGGTTAGTACAGTTTAACCCGGTCCACCCCGGGTTAGTACAGTTTAACCTGGTCCTGTCTGGGTTAGGACAGTTTAACCTGGTCCTGTCTCAGTTAGCACGGTTTAACATGGTCCACACTGGGTTAGTACAGTATGACCTGAACCTATCCAGATAAGTATAGTATGACCTTGTCCTGTCTGCCTTAGTACAGTTTAACCTGGTCCTGCTTGGGTTAGTACAGTTTAGCCCGGTAAACACTGCATTAGTACAGTTTAACCTGATCCTGTCTGGGTTAGTACAGTTTAACCCGGTCCACCCTGGGTTAGTACAGTTTAACATGGTCCTGTCTGTGTTAGTACAGCTTAACCTGGTCCACACTGGATCAGTACAGTGCAACCCGGTCCACACATGGTTAGTACAGTTTAACCTGGTCCTGTCTGGGTTCATACAGTTTAACCTGGTCCTGTCTAGGTTAGTAGGATTTAAGCTGATACTGTCTGGGTTAGTAGGGTTTAACCTGACCTTGTCTGGGTTAGTAAGGTTTCACCTGGTCCACCGCTGGGTTAGTACGGTTTAACCTGGTCCATATTGGGTTAGGACGGTTTAACCTGATGCACACTGGGGTAGAACAGTTTAACCTGGTCCACCACTGGGTTAGTACGGTTTAACCTGGTCCACACTGGGTTAGTACGGTTTAACCTGGTACTGTCTGGGTTAGTACAGTTTAACATGATCCACACTGGATTAGTACAGTTTAACCCGGTCCACACTGGGTTAGTACAGTTGAACCTGGTCCACCCTGGGTTAGTACAGTTTAACCTGGTCCACTCTGGATCAGTACAGTGTAACCCGGTCCACGCTTGGTTAGTACAATTTAACCTGGTCCACCCTGGGTTAGTACAGTTTAACCTGGTCCACACTGGATCAGTACAGTGTAACCCGGTCCACACTTGGTTAGTACAGTTTAACCCGGTCCACCCTGGGTTAGTACAGTTAAAGCTGGTCTACAGTGAGTTAGTACAGTTTAACCTCGTCCACACTGGGTTAGTACGGTTCAACCTGGTCTACCACTGGGTTAGTACGGTTTAACCTGGTCCACACTGGGTTAGTACGGTTTAACCTGGTACTGTCTGGGTTAGTACAGTTTAGCATGATCCACACTGGATTAGTACAGTTTAACCCGGTCCACACTGGGTTCGTACAGTTTAACCTGGTCCACCCTGGGTTAGTACAGTTTAACCTGGTCCTGTCTGGGCTAGTAAAGTTTAACTGTCTGTGTTAGTACAGTTTAACCCAGTCCACACTGGATCAGTACAGTGTAACCCGGTCCACATTTGGTTAGTAGAATTTAACCTGGTCCACCCTGGGTTAGTACAGTTTAACCTGGTCCTGTCTGGGTTGTACTGTTTAACCTGGTCCTGTCTGGGTTCGTACAGTTTAACCTGGTCCTGTCTAGGTTAGTAGAATTTAAGCAGATCCTGTCTGGGTTAGTAGGCTTTAACCTGGCCTTGTCTGGGTTAGTACGGTTTATCCTGGTCCACCCCTGGGTTAGTACAGTTTAACCTGGTCAACACTGGGTTAGTACAGTTTAACCTGGTCCACCCTGGGTTAGTACAGTTTAACCTGGTACTGTCTGTGTTAGTACAGTTTAACCCAGTCCACACTATATCAGCACAGTTTCACCCGGTCCACACTTGGTTAGTACAGTTTAACCTGGTCCACCCTGGGTTAGTACAGTTTAACCTGGTTCACCCTGGATCAGTACAGTGTAACCCGGTCCACACTTGGTTAGTACAGTTTAACCCGGTCCACCCTGGGTTAGTACTGTTTAACCTGGTCCTGTCTGGGTTAGTACAGTTTAACCTGGTCCTGTCTGGGTTCGTACGGTTTAACCTGGTCCTGTCTAGGTTAGTAGGATTTAAGCTGATCCAGTCTGGGTTGGTAGGGTTTAACCTGGCCTTGTCTGGGTTAGTACGGTTTAACCTGGTCCACCCCTGGGTTAGTACAGTTTAACCTGGTCCATACTGGGTTAGTACAGTTTGTCCTGGTCCACACTGGGTTAGTACAGTTTGACCTGATCCTGTCTGGGTTAGTACAGTTTAACCTGGTTCATACTGGATTAGTACAGTTCAACCTGTTCCACCCCTGGGTTAGTACAGTTACAGCTGGTCTACAGTGAGTTAGTACAGTTTAACCTGGTCCACCCTGGGTTAGTACAGGTTAACCTGGTCCACACTGGATCAGTACAGTGTAACCCGGTCCACACTTGGTTAGTACAGTTTAACCCGGTCCACCCTGGGTTAGTACAGTTAAAGCCGGTCTACAGTGAGTTAGTACAGTTTAACCTCGTCCACACTGGGTTAGTACGGTTCAACCTGCTCCACCACTGGGTTAGTACAGTTACAGCTGGTCTACAGTGAGTTAGTACAGTTTAACCTGGTCCACCCTGGGTTAGTACAGGTTAACCTGGTCCACACTGGATCAGTACAGTGTAACCCGGTCCACACTTGGTTAGTACAGTTTAACCCGGTCCACCCTGGGTTAGTACAGTTAAAGCCGGTCTACAGTGAGTTAGTACAGTTTAACCTCGTCCACACTGGGTTAGTACGGTTCAAGCTGCTCCACCACTGGGTTAGTACAGTTTAACATGATCCACATTGGATTAGTACAGCTTAACCCGGTCCACACTGGGTTAGTACAGTTTAACCTGGTCCACACTGGATCAGTACAGTGTAACCCGGTCCACACTTGGTTAGTACAGTTTAACCCGGTCCACCCCGGGTTAGTACAGTTTAACCTGGTCCTGTCTGGGTTAGTACGGTTTAACCTGGACCTGTCTGAGTTAGCACAGTTTAACCTGGTCCTGTCTGCGTTAGTACGGGTTAACATGGTCCACACTGGGTTAGTATAGTATGACCTGAACCTATCCAGATAAGTATAGTATGACCTTGTCCTGTCTGCCTTAGTACAGTTTAACCAGGTCCTGCTTGGGTTAGTACAGTTTAACCTGTCCTGTCTGGGTTCGTACAGTTTAACCTGGTCCTGTCTAGGTTAGTAGGATATAAGCTGATCCTGTCTGGGTTAGTAGGGTTTAACCTGGCCTTGTCTGGGTTAGTACGGTTTAACCTGGTCCATACTGGGTTAGTACGGTTTAACCTGGTGCACACTGGGTTGAACGGTTTAACCTGATCCACACTGGGTTAGTACGGTTTAACCTGGTCCACACTGGGTTAGTACGGTTTAACCTGGTCCACACTGGGTTAGTACGGTTTAACCTGGTACTGTCTGGGTTAGTACAGTTTAACATGATCCACACTGGATTAGTACAGTTTAACCCGGTCCACCCTGGGTTAGTACAGTTTACCCTGGTCCACCCTGGGTTAGTACAGTTTAACCTGGTCCTGTCTGGGTTAGTACAGTTTAACCTGGTCCACACTGGATCAGTACAGTGTAACCCGGTCCACGCTTGGTTAGTACAGTTTAACCTGGTCCTGTCTGGGTTAGTACAGTTTAACCTGGTCCTGTCTGAGTTAGCACAGTTTAACCTGGTCCTGTCTGCGTTAGTACGGTTTAACATGGTCCACACTGGGTTAGTATAGTATGACCTGAACCTATCCAGATAAGTATAGTATGACCTTGTCCTGTCTGCCTTAATACAGTTTAACCTGGTCCTGCTTGGGTTAGTACAGTTTAGCCCGGTAAACACTGCATTAGTACAGTTTAACCTGGTGCTGTCTGGGTTAGTACAATTTAACCCGATCCACCCTGGGTTAGTACAGTTTAACCTGGTCCTGTCTGGGTTAGTACAGTTTAACCTGGTCCACACTGGGTTAGTACGGTTTAACCTGGTCCACACTGGATCAGTACAGTGTAATCCGGTCCACACTTGGTTAGTACAGTTTAACCCGGTCCACCCTGGGTTAGTACAGTTTAACCTGGTCCTGTCTGGGTTACTACAGTGTAACCCGGTCCACACTGAATCAGTACAGAGTAACCCGGTCCACAATTGGTTAGTACAGTTTAACCCGGTCCACCCTGGGTTAGTACAGTTTAACCCGGTCCTGTCTGGGTTAGTACAGTTTAACCTGGTCCACACTGGATCAGTACAGTGTAACCCGGTCCACACTTGGTTAGTACAGTTTAACCCAGTCCACCGTGGGTTAGTACAGTTTAACCTGGTCCACCCTGGGTTAGTACAGTTTAACCTGGTCCTGTCTGGGTTCGTACAGTTTAACCTGGTCCTGTCTGGGTTCGTACAGTTTAACCTGGTCCTGCCTGGGTTTGTACAGTTTAACCCGGTCCACCCTGGGTTAGTACTGTTTAACCTGGTCCTGTCTGGGTTAGTACAGTTTAACCTGGTCCTGTCTGGGTTCGTACGGTTTAACCTGGTCCTGTCTAGGTTAGTAGGATTTAAGCTGATCCAGTCTGGGTTGGTAGGGTTTAACCTGGCCTTGTCTGGGTTAGTACGGTTTAACCTGGTCCACCCCTGGGTTAGTACAGTTTAACCTGGTCCATACTGGGTTAGTACAGTTTGTCCTGGTCCACACTGGGTTAGTACAGTTTGACCTGATCCTGTCTGGGTTAGTACAGTTTAACCTGGTTCATACTGGATTAGTACAGTTCAACCTGTTCCACCCCTGGGTTAGTACAGTTACAGCTGGTCTACAGTGAGTTAGTACAGTTTAACCTGGTCCACCCTGGGTTAGTACAGGTTAACCTGGTCCACACTGGATCAGTACAGTGTAACCCGGTCCACACTTGGTTAGTACAGTTTAACCCGGTCCACCCTGGGTTAGTACAGTTAAAGCCGGTCTACAGTGAGTTAGTACAGTTTAACCTCGTCCACACTGGGTTAGTACGGTTCAACCTGCTCCACCACTGGGTTAGTACAGTTACAGCTGGTCTACAGTGAGTTAGTACAGTTTAACCTGGTCCACCCTGGGTTAGTACAGGTTAACCTGGTCCACACTGGATCAGTACAGTGTAACCCGGTCCACACTTGGTTAGTACAGTTTAACCCGGTCCACCCTGGGTTAGTACAGTTAAAGCCGGTCTACAGTGAGTTAGTACAGTTTAACCTCGTCCACACTGGGTTAGTACGGTTCAACCTGCTCCACCACTGGGTTAGTACAGTTTAACATGATCCACATTGGATTAGTACAGCTTAACCCGGTCCACACTGGGTTAGTACAGTTTAACCTGGTCCACACTGGATCAGTACAGTGTAACCCGGTCCACACTTGGTTAGTACAGTTTAACCCGGTCCACCCCGGGTTAGTACAGTTTAACCTGGTCCTGTCTGGGTTAGTACAGTTTAACCTGGACCTGTCTGAGTTAGCACAGTTTAACCTGGTCCTGTCTGCGTTAGTACGGGTTAACATGGTCCACACTGGGTTAGTATAGTATGACCTGAACCTATCCAGATAAGTATAGTATGACCTTGTCCTGTCTGCCTTAGTACAGTTTAACCAGGTCCTGCTTGGGTTAGTACAGTTTAACCTGTCCTGTCTGGGTTCGTACAGTTTAACCTGGTCCTGTCTAGGTTAGTAGGATATAAGCTGATCCTGTCTGGGTTAGTAGGGTTTAACCTGGCCTTGTCTGGGTTAGTACGGTTTAACCTGGTCCATACTGGGTTAGTACGGTTTAACCTGGTGCACACTGGGTTGAACGGTTTAACCTGATCCACACTGGGTTAGTACGGTTTAACCTGGTCCACACTGGGTTAGTACGGTTTAACCTGGTCCACACTGGGTTAGTACGGTTTAACCTGGTACTGTCTGGGTTAGTACAGTTTAACATGATCCACACTGGATTAGTACAGTTTAACCCGGTCCACCCTGGGTTAGTACAGTTTACCCTGGTCCACCCTGGGTTAGTACAGTTTAACCTGGTCCTGTCTGGGTTAGTACAGTTTAACCTGGTCCACACTGGATCAGTACAGTGTAACCCGGTCCACGCTTGGTTAGTACAGTTTAACCTGGTCCTGTCTGGGTTAGTACAGTTTAACCTGGTCCTGTCTGAGTTAGCACAGTTTAACCTGGTCCTGTCTGCGTTAGTACGGTTTAACATGGTCCACACTGGGTTAGTATAGTATGACCTGAACCTATCCAGATAAGTATAGTATGACCTTGTCCTGTCTGCCTTAATACAGTTTAACCTGGTCCTGCTTGGGTTAGTACAGTTTAGCCCGGTAAACACTGCATTAGTACAGTTTAACCTGGTGCTGTCTGGGTTAGTACAATTTAACCCGATCCACCCTGGGTTAGTACAGTTTAACCTGGTCCTGTCTGGGTTAGTACGGTTTAACCTGGTCCACACTGGATCAGTACAGTGTAATCCGGTCCACACTTGGTTAGTACAGTTTAACCCGGTCCACCCTGGGTTAGTACAGTTTAACCTGGTCCTGTCTGGGTTACTACAGTGTAACCCGGTCCACACTGAATCAGTACAGAGTAACCCGGTCCACAATTGGTTAGTACAGTTTAACCCGGTCCACCCTGGGTTAGTACAGTTTAACCCGGTCCTGTCTGGGTTAGTACAGTTTAACCTGGTCCACACTGGATCAGTACAGTGTAACCCGGTCCACACTTGGTTAGTACAGTTTAACCCAGTCCACCGTGGGTTAGTACAGTTTAACCTGGTCCACCCTGGGTTAGTACAGTTTAACCTGGTCCTGTCTGGGTTCGTACAGTTTAACCTGGTCCTGTCTGGGTTCGTACAGTTTAACCTGGTCCTGCCTGGGTTTGTACAGTTTAACCTGGTCCTGCCTGGGTTTGTACAGTTTAACCTGGTCCTGCCTGGGTTCGTACGGTTTAACCTGGTCCTGTTTAGGTTAGTAGGATTTAAGCTGATCCTGTCTGGGTTAGTAGGGTTTAACCTGGCCTGATCTGGGTTAGTACGGTTTAACCTGGTCCACCGCTGGGTTAGTACGGTTTAACCTGGTCCATACTGGGTTAGTACGGTTTAACCTGGTGCACACTGGGTTGAACGGTTTAACCTGATCCACACTGGGTTAGTACGGTTTAACCTGGTCCACACTGGGTTAGTACGGTTTAACCTGGTACTGTCTGGGTTAGTACAGTTTAACATGATCCACACTGGATTAGTACAGTTTAACCCGGTCCACACTGGGTTAGTACAGTTTAACCTGGTCCACCCTGGGTTAATACAGTTTAACCTGGTCCTGTCAGTGTTAGTACAGTTTAACCTGGTCCACACTGGATCAGTACAGTGTAACCCGGTCCACGCTTGGTTAGTTCAACTTAACCTGGTCCACCCTGGGTTAGTACAGTTTCACCTGGTCCACACTGGATCAGTACAGTGTAACCCGGTCCACACTTGGTTAGTACAATTTAACCCGGTCCACCCTGGGTTAGTACATTTAAAGCTGGTCTACAGTTAGTTAGTACAGTTTAACCTCGTCCACACTAGGTTAGTACGGTTCAACCTGGTCCACACTGGGTTAGTACGGTTTAACCTGGTCCACACTGGGTTAGTACGGTTTAACCTGGTACTGTCTGGGTTAGTACAGTTTAAAATGATCCACACTGGATTACTACAGTTTAACCCGGTCCACACTGGGTTCGTACAGTTTAACCTGGTCCACCCTGGGTTAGAACAGTTTAACCTGGACCTGTCTGAGTTAGCACAGTTCAACCTGGTCCTGTCTGCGTTAGTACGGGTTAACATGGTCCACACTGGGTTAGTATAGTATGACCTGAACCTATCCAGATAAGTATAGTATGACCTTGTCCTGTCTGCCTTAGTACAGTTTAACCAGGTCCTGCTTGGGTTAGTACAGTTTAACCTGTCCTGTCTGGGTTCGTACAGTTTAACCTGGTCCTGTCTAGGTTAGTAGGATATAAGCTGATCCTGTCTGGGTTAGTAGGGTTTAACCTGGCCTTGTCTGGGTTAGTACGGTTTAACCTGGTCCATACTGGGTTAGTACGGTTTAACCTGGTGCACACTGGGTTGAACGGTTTAACCTGATCCACACTGGGTTAGTACGGTTTAACCTGGTCCACACTGGGTTAGTACGGTTTAACCTGGTCCACACTGGGTTAGTACGGTTTAACCTGGTACTGTCTGGGTTAGTACAGTTTAACATGATCCACACTGGATTAGTACAGTTTAACCCGGTCCACCCTGGGTTAGTACAGTTTACCCTGGTCCACCCTGGGTTAGTACAGTTTAACCTGGTCCTGTCTGGGTTAGTACAGTTTAACCTGGTCCACACTGGATCAGTACAGTGTAACCCGGTCCACGCTTGGTTAGTACAGTTTAACCTGGTCCTGTCTGGGTTAGTACAGTTTAACCTGGTCCTGTCTGAGTTAGCACAGTTTAACCTGGTCCTGTCTGCGTTAGTACGGTTTAACATGGTCCACACTGGGTTAGTATAGTATGACCTGAACCTATCCAGATAAGTATAGTATGACCTTGTCCTGTCTGCCTTAATACAGTTTAACCTGGTCCTGCTTGGGTTAGTACAGTTTAGCCCGGTAAACACTGCATTAGTACAGTTTAACCTGGTGCTGTCTGGGTTAGTACAATTTAACCCGATCCACCCTGGGTTAGTACAGTTTAACCTGGTCCTGTCTGGGTTAGTACAGTTTAACCTGGTCCACACTGGGTTAGTACGGTTTAACTTGGTCCACACTGGATCAGTACAGTGTAATCCGGTCCACACTTGGTTAGTACAGTTTAACCCGGTCCACCCTGGGTTAGTACAGTTTAACCTGGTCCTGTCTGGGTTACTACAGTGTAACCCGGTCCACACTGAATCAGTACAGAGTAACCCGGTCCACAATTGGTTAGTACAGTTTAACCCGGTCCACCCTGGGTTAGTACAGTTTAACCCGGTCCTGTCTGGGTTAGTACAGTTTAACCTGGTCCACACTGGATCAGTACAGTGTAACCCGGTCCACACTTGGTTAGTACAGTTTAACCCGGTCCACCGTGGGTTAGTACAGTTTAACCTGGTCCACCCTGGGTTAGTACAGTTTAACCTGGTCCTGTCTGGGTTCGTACAGTTTAACCTGGTCCTGTCTGGGTTCGTACAGTTTAACCTGGTCCTGCCTGGGTTTGTACAGTTTAACCTGGTCCTGCCTGGGTTCGTACGGTTTAACCTGGTCCTGTTTAGGTTAGTAGGATTTAAGCTGATCCTGTCTGGGTTAGTAGGGTTTAACCTGGCCTGATCTGGGTTAGTACGGTTTAACCTGGTCCACCGCTGGGTTAGTACGGTTTAACCTGGTCCATACTGGGTTAGTACGGTTTAACCTGGTGCACACTGGGTTGAACGGTTTAACCTGATCCACACTGGGTTAGTACGGTTTAACCTGGTCCACACTGGGTTAGTACGGTTTAACCTGGTACTGTCTGGGTTAGTACAGTTTAACATGATCCACACTGGATTAGTACAGTTTAACCCGGTCCACACTGGGTTAGTACAGTTTAACCTGGTCCACCCTGGGTTAATACAGTTTAACCTGGTCCTGTCCGTGTTAGTACAGTTTAACCTGGTCCACACTGGATCAGTACAGTGTAACCCGGTCCACGCTTGGTTAGTTCAACTTAACCTGGTCCACCCTGGGTTAGTACAGTTTCACCTGGTCCACACTGGATCAGTACAGTGTAACCCGGTCCACACTTGGTTAGTACAATTTAACCCGGTCCACCCTGGGTTAGTACATTTAAAGCTGGTCTACAGTTAGTTAGTACAGTTTAACCTCGTCCACACTAGGTTAGTACGGTTCAACCTGGTCCACACTGGGTTAGTACGGTTTAACCTGGTCCACACTGGGTTAGTACGGTTTAACCTGGTACTGTCTGGGTTAGTACAGTTTAAAATGATCCACACTGGATTACTACAGTTTAACCCGGTCCACACTGGGTTCGTACAGTTTAACCTGGTCCACCCTGGGTTAGAACAGTTTAACCTGGTCCTGTCTGGGTTAGTACAGTTTAACCTGGTCCACACTGGATCAGTACAGTGTAACCTGGTCCACTCTTGGTTAGTACTATTTAACCTGGTCCACCCTGGGTTAGTACAGTTTAACCTGGTCCTGTCTGTGTTAGTATGGTTTAACCTCGTACACACTGGGTTAGTATGGTTTAACCTGGTCCACACTGGGTTAGTACAATTTGACCTGGTCCACACTGGGTTAGTACAGTCTGACCTGATCTTGTCTGGGTTAGTACAGTTTAACCTGGTTCATACTGGATTAGCACAGTTTAAACTAGTCCACCCTTGGGTTAGTACAGTTAAACCTGGTCTACACTGGGATAGTACAGTTTAACCTGGTCCTGTCTGGGTTAGTACAGCTTTACCTGGTTCATACTGGATTAGTACAATTTAACCTGGTCCACTCTGAGTTAGTGCAGATTGACCTGGTCCACACTAGCTTAGTACAGCTTAACCTGGTCATGCTTGGATTAGTACACTTTAACCTTGTCCTGCTTGGGTTAGTACAGTTTAACCTAGTCCACAGTGGGTTAGTACGCTTTAACCTGGTCCACACTGCGTTAGTATAGTATGACCTGAACCTATCCAGATTAGTATAGTAAGACCTGGTCCTGTCTGCCTTAGTACAGTTTAACCTGGTCCTACTTGGGTTAGTACTGTATAACCTGGTCCTGTCTGGGTTCGTACAGTTTAACCTGGTCCTGCCTGGGTTCGTACAGTTTAACCTGGTCCTGCCTGGGTTCGTACGGTTTAACCTGGTCCTGTTTAGGTTAGTAGGATTTAAGCTGATCCTGTCTGGGTTAGTAGGGTTTAACCTGGCCTGATCTGGGTTAGTACGGTTTAACCTGGTCCACCGCTGGGTTAGGACGGTTTAACCTGGTCCATACTGGGTTAGTACGGTTTAACCTGGTGCACACTGGGTTGAACGGTTTAACCTGATCCACACTGGGTTAGTACGGTTTAACCTGGTCCACACTGGGTTAGTACGGTTTAACCTGGTACTGTCTGGGTTAGTACAGTTTGACATGATCCACACTGGATTAGTACAGTTTAACACGGTCCACACTGGGTTAGTACAGTTTAACCTGGTCCACACTGGATCAGTACAGTGTAACCCGGTCCACGCTTGGTTAGTTCAACTTAACCTGGTCCACCCTGGGTTAGTACAGTTTCACCTGGTCCACACTGGATCAGTACAGTGTAACCCGGTCCACACTTGGTTAGTACAATTTAACCCGGTCCACCCTGGGTTCGTACATTTAAAGCTGGTCTACAGTTAGTTAGTACAGTTTAACCTCGTCCACACTAGGTTAGTACGGTTCAACCTGGTCCACACTGGGTTAGTACGGTTTAACCTGGTCCACACTGGGTTAGTACGGTTTAACCTGGTACTGTCTGGGTTAGTACAGTTTAACATGATCCACATTGGATTACTACAGTTTAACCCGGTCCACACTGGGTTCGTACAGTTTAACCTGGTCCACCCTGGGTTAGAACAGTTTAACCTGGTCCTGTCTGGGTTAGTACAGTTTAACCTGGTCCACACTGGATCAGTACAGTGTAACCTGGTCCACTCTTGGTTAGTACTATTTAACCTGGTCCACCCTGGGTTAGTACAGTTTAACCTGGTCCTGTCTGTGTTAGTATGGTTTAACCTCGTACACACTGGGTTAGTATGGTTTAACCTGGTCCACACTGGGTTAGTACAATTTGACCTGGTCCACACTGGGTTAGTACAGTCTGACCTGATCTTGTCTGGGTTAGTACAGTTTAACCTGGTTCATACTGGATTAGCACAGTTTAAACTAGTCCACCCTTGGGTTAGTACAGTTAAACCTGGTCTACACTGGGATAGTACGGTTTAACCTGGTCCTGTCTGGGTTGGTACAGCTTTACCTGGTTCATACTGGATTAGTACAATTTAACCTGGTCCACTCTGAGTTAGTGCAGATTGACCTGGTCCACACTAGCTTAGTACAGCTTAACCTGGTCATGCTTGGATTAGTACACTTTAACCTTGTCCTGCTTGGGTTAGTACAGTTTAACCTAGTCCACAGTGGGTTAGTACGCTTTAACCTGGTCCACACTGCGTTAGTATAGTATGACCTGAACCTATCCAGATTAGTATAGTATGACCTGGTCCTGTCTGCCTTAGTACAGTTTAACCTGGTCCTACTTGGGTTAGTACAGTATAACCTGGTCCTGCCTGGGTTAGCACAGTTTAACCTGGTAAACACTGGGTTAGTACAGTTTAACCTGGTCCTTTCTGTGTTAGTACAGTTTAACCTAGTCCATCCCTGCGTTAGTACAGTTAAACTATACTAACCCAGTGTGGACCAGGTTAAACTGTACTAACTCAGGGTGGACCAGGTTAAACTGTACTAATCCAGTGTGCTGCTGTTAAACTATACTAACCCAGTGTGGACCAGGTTAATCAGCTGCACACTGGATTAGTACAGTTTAACCTGGTCCACCCTGAGTTAGTACAGTTAACCTGGTCCTGTCTGGGTTAGTACAGTTTAACCTGGTCCTGTCTGGGTTAGTACAGTTTAATCTAGTCTACACTGGATTCGTACAGTTTAACCTGGTCCACACCTGGGTTAGTACGGTTTAACCTGGTCCTGTCTGGGTTAGTACAGTTTAAATTGGTCCACACTGGATTAGAACGGTTTAACCTGGTGCACACTGGGGTAGATCGGTTTAACCTGATCCACACTGGGTTAGTACAGTTTAACCTGGTCCACCACTGGGTTAGTACGGTTTAACCTGGTCCACCACTGGGTTAGTACGGTTTAACCTGGTCCACACTGGGTTAGTACAGTTTAACATGATCCACACTGGATTAGTACAGTTTAACCCGGTCCACACTGGGCTAGTACAGTTTAACCTGGTCCACACTGGATCAGTACAGTGTAACCCGGTCCACACTTGGTTAGTACAGTTTAACCCTGTCCACCCCGGGTTAGTACAGTTTAACCAGGTCCTGTCTGGGTTAGTACAGTTTAACCTGGTCCTGTCTGAGTTAGCACAGCTTAACCTGGTCCTGTCTGGGTTAGTACAGTTTAACCTGGTCCTATCTGAGTTAGCACAGCTTAACCTGGTCCTGTCTGCGTTAGTACAGTTTAACATGGTCCACACTGGGTTAGTATAGTATGACCTTAAACTATCCAGATAAGTATAGTAAGACCTTGTCCTGTCTGCCTTAGTACAGTTTAACCTGGTCCTGCTTGGGTTAGTACAGTTTAGCCCGGTAAACACTGCATTAGTGCAGTTTAACCTGGTCCTGTCTGGGTTAGTACAGTTTAACCTGGTCCACCCTGGGTTCATACAGTTTAACCTGGTCCTGTCTGGGTTAGTAGGATTTAAGCTGATCCTGTCTGGGTTAGTACGGTTTAACCTGACCTTGTCTGGGTTAGTACGGTTTCACCTGGTCCACCGCTGGGTTAGTACGGTTTAACCTGGTCCATACTGGGATAGGATGTTTTAACCTGGTCCATACTGGGATAGGACGGTTTAACCTGATCCACACTGGGTTAGTATGGTTTAACCTGGTCCACCACTGGGTTAGTACGGTTTAACCTGGTCCACACTGGGTTAGTACGGTTTAACCTGGTACTGTCTGGGTTAGTACAGTTTAACATGATCCACACTGGATTAGTACAGTTTAACCCGGTCCACACTGGGTTAGTACAGTTTAACCAGGTCCACCCTGGGTTAGTACAGTTTAACCTGGTCCCATCTGGGTTAGTACAGTTTAACCTGGTCCACACTGGATCAATACAGTGTAACCCGGTTCACACTTGGTTAGTACAGTTTAACCTGGTCCACCCTGAGTTAGTACAGTTTAACGTGGTCCACACTGGATCAGTACAGTGTAATCCGGTCCACACGTGGTTAGTACAGTTTAACCTGGTCCAACCTGGGTTAGTACAGTTTAACCTGGTCCACCCTGGGTTAGTACAGTTTAACCTGGTCCTGTCTGGGTTCGTACAGTTTAACCTGGTCCTGTCTGGGTTCGTACAGTTTAACCTGGTCCTGTCTGGGTTCGTACAGTTTAACCTGGTCCTGTCTAGGTTAGTAGGATTTAAGCTGATCCTGTCTGGGTTAGTACGGTTTAACCTGACCTTGTCTGGATTAGTACGGTTTCACCTGGTCCACCGCTGGGTTAGTACGGTTTAACCTGGTCCATACTGGGATAGGATGGTTTAACCTGGTCCATACTGGGATAGGACGGTTTAACCTGATCCACACTGGGTTAGTATGGTTTAACCTGGTCCACCACTGGGTTAGTACGGTTTAACCTGGTCCACACTGGGTTAGTACGGTTTAACCTGGTACTGTCTGGGTTAGTACAGTTTAACATGATCCACACTGGATTAGTACAGTTTAACCCGGTCCACACTGGGTTAGTACAGTTTAACCAGGTCCACCCTGGGTTAGTACAGTTTAACCTGGTCCCATCTGGGTTAGTACAGTTTAACCTGGTCCACACTGGATCAATACAGTGTAACCCGGTTCACACTTGGTTAGTACAGTTTAACCTGGTCCACCCTGAGTTAGTACAGTTTAACGTGGTCCACACTGGATCAGTACAGTGTAATCCGGTCCACACGTGGTTAGTACAGTTTAACCTGGTCCAACCTGGGTTAGTACAGTTTAACCTGGTCCACCCTGGGTTAGTACAGTTTAACCTGGTCCTGTCTGGGTTCGTACAGTTTAACCTGGTCCTGTCTGGGTTCGTACAGTTTAACCTGGTCCTGTCTGGGTTCGTACAGTTTAACCTGGTCCTGTCTAGGTTAGTAGGATTTAAGCTGATCCTGTCTGGGTTAGTACGGTTTAACCTGACCTTGTCTGGATTAGTACGGTTTCACCTGGTCCACCGCTGGGTTAGTACGGTTTAACCTGGTCCATACTGGGATAGGACGGTTTAACCTGGTCCATACTGGGATAGGACGGTTTAACCTGATGCACACTGGGGTAGAACAGTTTAACCTGATCCACACTGGGTTAGTATGGTTTAACCTGGTCCACTACTGGGTTAGTACGGTTTAACCTGGTCCACACTGGGTTAGTACAGTTTAACCTGGTCCACCACTGGATTAGTACGGTTTGACCTGGTCCACACTGGGTTAGTACGGTTTAACCTGGTCCACACTGGGTTAGTACGGTTTAACCTGGTACTGTCTGGGTTAGTACAGTTTAACATGATCCACACTGGATTAGTACAGTTTAACCTGGTCAACACTGGGTTAGTACAGTTTAACCTGGTCCTGTCTGGGTTAGTACAGTTTAACCTGGTCCACACTGGATCAGTACAGTGTAACCCGGTCCACACTTGGTTAGTACAGTTTAACCTGGTCCTGTCTGGGTTCGTACAGTTTAACCTGGTCCTGTCTAGGTTAGTAGGATTTAAGCTGATCCTGTCTGGGTTAGTATGGTTTAACCTGACCTTGTCTGGGTTAGTACGGTTTCACCTGGTCCATCGCTGGGTTAGTACGGTTTAACCTGGTCCATACTGGGTTAGGACGGTTTAACCTGATGCACACTGGGGTAGAACAGTTTAACCTGATCCACACTGGGTTAGTATGGTTTAACCTGGTCCACTACTGGGTTAGTACGGTTTAACCTGGTCCACACTGGGTTAGTACGGTTTAACCTGGTACTGTCTGGGTTAGTACAGTTTAACATGATCCACACTGGATTAGTACAGTTTAACCCGGTCCACACTGGGTTAGTACAGTTTAACCTGGTCCCATCTGGGTTAGTACAGTTTAACCTGGTCCACACTGGATCAATACAGTGTAACCCGGTCCACACTTGGTTAGTACAGTTTAACCTGGTCCACCCTGGGTTAGTACAGTTTAACCTGGTCCACACTGGATCAGTACAGTGTAATCCGGTCCACACGTGGTTAGTACAGTTTAACCTGGTGCACCCTGGGTTAGTACAGTTTAACCTGGTCCACCCTGGGTTAGTACAGTTTAACCTGGTCCTGTCTGGGTTCGTACAGTTTAACCTGGTCCTCTCTGGGTTCGTACAGTTTAACCAGGTTCTGCCTGGGTTCGTACAGTTTAACCTGGTCCTGTCTGGGTTCGTACAGTTTAACCTGGTCCTGTCTAGGTTAGTAGGATTTAAGCTGATCCTGTCTGGGTTAGTACGGTTTAACCTGACCTTGTCTGGGTTAGTACGGTTTCACCTGGTCCACCGCTGGGTTAGTACGGTTTAACCTGGTCCATACTGGGATAGGACGGTTTAACCTGGTCCATACTGGGATAGGACGGTTTAACCTGATGCACACTGGGGTAGAACAGTTTAACCTGATCCACACTGGGTTAGTATGGTTTAACCTGGTCCACCACTGGGTTAGTACTGTTTAACCTGGTCCACACTGGGTTAGTACGGTTTAATCTGGTACTGTCTGAGTTAGTGCAGTTTAACATGATCCACACTGGATTAGTACAGTTTAACCCGGTCCACACTGGGTTAGTACAGTTTAACCTGGTCCACCCTGGGTTAATACAGTTTAACCTGGTCCCATCTGGGTTAGCACAGTTTAACCTGGTCCACACTGGATCAATACAGTGTAACCCGGTCCACAATTGGTTAGTACAGTTTAACCTGGTCCTGTCTGGGTTCGTTCAGTTTGACCTGGTCCTGCCTGGGTTCGTACAGTTTAACCTGGTCCTGTCTGGGTTCGTACAGTTTAACCTGGTCCTGTCTGGGTTAGTAGGATTTAAGCTGATCCTGTCTGGGTTAGTAGGGTTTAACCTGGCCTTGTCTGGGTTAGTACGGTTTAACCTGGTCCATACTGGGTTAGTACGGTTTAACCTGGTGCACACTGAGTTGAACGGTTTAACCTGGTCCACACTGGGTTAGTACGGTTTAACCTGGTCCACACTGGGTTAGTACGGTTTAACCTGGTACTGTCTGGGTTAGTACAGTTTAACATGATCCACACTGGGTTAGTACGGTTTAACCCGGTCCACACTGGGTTAGTACAGTTTAACCTGGTCCACCCTGGGTTAGTACAGTTTAACCTGGTCCTGTCTGGGTTAGTACAGTTTAACCTGGTCCTGTCTGGGTTAGTACAGTTTAACCTGGTCCTGTCTGGGTTAGTACAGTTTAACCTGGTCCACACTGGATCAGTACAGTGTAACCCGGTCCACGCTTGGTTAGTACAGTTTAACCCGGTCCACCCCGGGTTAGTACAGTTTAACCTGGTCCTGTCTGGGTTAGTACAGTTTAACCTGGTCCTGTCTGGGTTAGTACAGTTTAACCTGGTCCTGTCTGAGTTAGCACAGTTTAACCTGGTCCTGTCTGCGTTAGTACAGTTTAACATGGTCCACACTGGGTTAGTATAGTATGACCTGAACCTATCCAGATAAGTATTGTATGACCTTGTCCTGTCTGCCTTAGTACAGTTTAACCTGGTCCTGCTTGGGTTAGTACAGTTTAGCCCGGTAAACACTGCATTAGTACAGTTTAACCTGGTCCTGTCTGGGTTAGTACAGTTTAACCTGGTCCACACTGGATCAGTAGTGTAACCCGGTCCACACTTGGTTAGTACAGTTTAACCTGGTCCTGTCTGGGTTCATACAGTTTATCCTGGTCCTGTCTAGGTTAGTAGGATTTAAGCTGATCCTGTCTGGGTTAGTAGGGTTTAACCTGACCTTGTCTGGGTTAGTAAGGTTTCACCTGGTCCACCGCTGGGTTAGTATGGTTTAACCTGGTCCATACTGGGTTAGGACGGTTTAACCTGATGCACACTGGGGTAGAACAGTTTAACCTGATCCACACTGGGTTAGTACGGTTTAACCTGGTCCACCACTGGGTTAGTACGGTTTAACCTGGTCCACCACTGGGTTAGTACGGTTTAACCTGGTCCACCACTGGGTTAGTACGGTTTAACCTGGTCCACCACTGGGTTAGTACGGTTTAACCTGGTACTGTCTGGGTTAGTACAGTTTAACATGATCCACACTGGATTAATACAGTTTAACCCGATCCACACTGGGTTAGTACAGTTTAACCTGGTCCACCCTGGGTTAGTACATTTTAACCTGGTCCACCCTGGGTTAGTACAGTTTAACCTGGTCCACACTGGATCAGTACAGTGTAACCCGGTCCACACTTGGTTAGTACAGTTTAACCTGGTCCACCCTGGGTTAGTACAGTTTAACCTGGTCCACACTGGATCAGTACAGTGTAATCCGGGCCACACGTGGTTAGTACAGTTTAACCTGGTCCACCCTGGGTTAGTACAGTTTAACCTGGTCCTGTCTGGGTGAGTACAGTGTAACCCGGTCCACACTGGATCAGTACAGAGTAACCCGGTCCACACTTGGTTAGTACAGTTTAACCCGGTCCACCCTGGGTTAGTATAATTTAACCTGGTCCTGCCTGGGTTAGTACAGTTTAACCTGATCCACACTGGGTTAGTACAGTTTAATCTGGTCCACCCCTGGGTTAGTACGGTTTAACCTGGTCCACACTCGGTTAGTACTTTAATCTGGCCCTGTCTGTGTTAGTATGGTTTAACCTCGTACACACTGGGTTAGTATGGTTTAACCTGGTCCACACTGGGTTAGTACAATTTGACCTGGTCCACACTGGGTTAGTACAGTCTGACCTGATCTTGTCTGGGTTAGTACAGTTTAACCTGGTTCATACTGGATTAGCACAGTTTAAACTAGTCCACCCTTGGGTTAGTACAGTTAAACCTGGTCTACACTGGGATAGTACAGTTTAACCTGGTCCTGTCTGGGTTAGTACAGCTTTACCTGGTTCATACTGGATTAGTACAGTTTAACCTGGTCCACTCTGAGTTAGTACAGATTGACCTGGTCCACACTAGCTTAGTACAGCTTAACCTGGTCATGCTTGGATTAGTACACTTTAACCTGGTCCTGCTTGGGTTAGTACAGTTTAACCTAGTCCACAGTGTGTTAGTACGCTTTAACCTGGTCTACACTGCGTTAGTATAGTATGACCTGAACCTATCCAGATTAGTATAGTATGACCTGGTCCTGTCTGCCTTAGTACAGTTTAACCTGGTCCTGCTTGGTTTAGTACAGTATAACCTGGTCCTGCTTGGGTTAGTACAGTTTAACCCGGTAAATACTGGATTAGTACAGCTTAACCCGGTCCACCCTGGGTTAGTACGGTTTAACCTGATCCTGTCTGGGTTAGTGCAGTTTAACCTGGTCCACACTGGATTAGTACAGTTTAACCTGGTCCTGTCTGGGTTAGCACACTTTAACCTGGTCCTGTCTGGGTTAGCACAGTTTAACTGGCTCCTGTCTGGGTTAGCACAGTTTAACCGGGTCCTGTTTGGGACTAATAGGGTTTAACCTGGTCCTCTGTGAGTTAGTACAGTTTAACTTGGTCGAGTTTGGGTTAGTACAGTTTAACCTGATCCACACTGGGTTAGTCCGGTTTAACCTGGTCCACACTGAGTTAGTACGGTTTAACCTGGTCCTGGTCTGTGTAAGTACAGTTTAACCTGGTGCACACTAGGTTAGTACTGTTTAACCTGGTCCACACTGGGTTAGTACGGCTTAACCTGGTCCTGTCTGTGTTAGTACGGTTTAACCTGGTCCACACTGGGTTAGTACGACTTAACCTGGTCCTGTCTGTGTTCGTACGGTTTAACCTGGTCCACACTGGGTTAGTACGGTTTAACCTGGTCCACACTGGGTTAGTACGGTTTAACCTGATCCACCCCTGGGTTAGTACAATTTAACCTGGTCCACACTGGGTTAGTACGGCTTAACCTGGTCCACACTGGGTTAGTACCATTTAACCTGGTCCACACTGGGTTAGTACGGTTTAACCTGATCCACCCCTGGGTTAGTACCGTTTAACCTGATCCACCCCTGGGTTAGTACGGTTTAACCTGCTCCACACTGGGTTAGTACGGTTTAACCTGATCCACCCCTGGGTTAGTACGGTTTAACCTGCTCCACACTGGGTTAGTACGGTTTAACCTGATCCACCCCTGGGTTAGTACCGTTTAACCTGATCCACCCCTGGGTTAGTACGGTTTAACCTGCTCCACACTGGGTTAGTACGGTTTAACCTGATCCACCCCTGGGTTAGTACGGTTTAACCTGCTCCACACTGGGTTAGTACGGTTTAACCTGATCCACCCCTGGGTTAGTACGGTTTAACCTGATCCACCCCTGGGTTAGTACGATTTAACCTGGTCCACACTGGGTTAGTACGGCTTAACCTGGTCCTGTCTGTGTTAGTACCATTTAACCTGGTCCACACTGGGTTAGTACGGTTTAACCTGATCCACCCCTGGGTTAGTACCGTTTAACCTGATCCACCCCTGGGTTAGTACGGTTTAACCTGGTCCACACTGGGTTAGTACGGTTTAACCTGGTCCACGCCTGGGTTAGTACGGTTTAACCTGGTCCACACTGGGTTAGTACTGTTGAACGGGTCTACACTGTCAGTCTGTGATGGTGATGGATTGATGGACAGTGGCCTTGGTTGGTGTTGCTCACCTGTCACTAGCTCAAGTTTTTCGGACGGGTCACCCTCCACGTACAGCTTGGGGTGGCAGCGATGCCCAATCTGGTTAATCAGGTCAGCGGGCAACACAGCTAGGTCATGCCGAATCCTCATCCTGGACCGTCCATCAACGTGATCGGGCAGAGCCTCCACCCTCTCTGGGGTGGCTGAAAGAGCAAAACAAAGACAGGATGAAAAATGACCCTCTGCTCGAGGTTCAGCTTCAACTCATTCACAGCCAAATGGTTTAGAGCAGAAAGGACTGAGCCGAGGACTGCCCTGATCATATACTAGCTGCACCCATCATTAAAGAAGCAGCAATATAGCCTTGCCGAAGCCTGGCCCACTACTGCACAGCCTGATTGCTGAGGCCAGACTTCCCTGATCCGGCCTCCTCCTCAAGGCCCAGCCCAACCCAGCCTCCTCCCAAAGGCCTGGAAAGGCCTCCTCCCCGAGCCGGGACCGGTCCAGACTCACCTCCTCCCCGAGCCGGGACCGGCCCAGACTCACCTCCTCCCCGAGCCAGGACCGGTCCAGACTCACCTCCTCCCCGAGCCGGGACCGGCCCAGACTCCTCCCCGAGCCGGGACCAGCCCAGACTCACCTCCTCCCCGAGCCAGGACCGGCCCAGACTCACCTCCTCCCCGAGCCAGGACCGGCCCAGACTCCTCCCCGAGCCGGGACCGGCCCAGACTCACCTCCTCCCCGAGCCGGGACCGGCCCAGACTCACCTCCTCCCCGAGCCGGGACCGGCCCAGACTCACCTCCTCCCCGAGCCGGGACCGGCCCAGACTCCTCCCCGAGCCGGGACCGGCCCAGACTCACCTCCTCCCCGAGCCGGGACCGGCCCAGACTCACCTCCTCCCCGAGCCGGGACCGGCCCAGATTCACCTCCTCCCCGAGCCGGGACCGGCCCAGATTCACCTCCTCCCCGAGCCGGGACCGGCCCAGACTCCTCCCCGAGCCGGGACCAGCCCAGACTCACCTCCTCCCCGAGCCGGGACCGGCCCAGACTCACCTCCTCCCCGAGCCGGGACCGGCCCAGACTCACCTCCTCCCCGAGCCGGGACCGGCCCAGACTCACCTCCTCCCCGAGCCGGGACCGGCCCAGACTCACCTCCTCCCCGAGCCGGGACCGGCCCAGACTCACCTCCTCCCCGAGCCGGGACCGGCCCAGACTCACCTCCTCCCCGAGCCGGGACCGGCCCAGACTCACCTCCTCCCCGAGCCGGGACCGGCCCAGACTCACCTCCTCCCCGAGCCGGGACCGGCCCAGACTCACCTCCTCCCCGAGCCGGGACCGGCCCAGACTCACCTCCTCCCCGAGCCGGGACCGGCCCAGACTCACCTCCTCCCCGAGCCGGGACCGGCCCAGATTCACCTCCTCCCCGAGCCGGGACCGGCCCAGACTCACCTCCTCCCCGAGCCGGGACCGGCCCAGACTCACCTCCTCCCCGAGCCGGGACCGGCCCAGACTCACCTCCTCCCCGAGCCGGGACTGGCCCAGACTCCTCCCCGAGCCGGGACCGGTCCAGACTCACCTCCTCCCCGAGCCAGGACCGGTCCAGACTACTCCCCGAGCCGGGACTGGCCTGGCCTCCTCCCTGAGCTGGGACTGGCCCGGCCTCCTCCCTGAGCTGGGACTGGCCCGGCCTCCTCCCTGAGCTGGGACTGGCCTGGCCTCCTCCCTGAGCTGGGACTGGCCTGGCCTCCTCCCTAGGCCCAGGCAGCACCAGTTCTTGCTCTTGCTGTAGCTTCTGATCAGTGGCACTCTGCAGTTACAGTTTTACCGTGCAGAAATACTTGTCCAGGGCATTCTGTTACATTCACACTTGACTACTCCACATCTGTTCAACTCAACACAGGTACATCTCCCTCTCTTTCACCTCTGGTTGATTCTCCTGTGGGAGGGAGGGATGTATCCTGGTATCTGGCAGCATTAGCCCCCATACAAGTGACCAGCCTTCAGTGACTGCCCATGAGCTATTTAAGCAGGCTTGGCTGAGGTTGGTCTGCTGCTAACATCCACTTTGAAACAGGGTGGGGGAGAAGGTGGGGAACATAGCATTGAGGAAAGCATGCCTTAGAATCACTCTGTAAAAGAATTAAACCATGTATTCAAATTCTGATGTGTTAACACGTCTCTGTAAACATTTAAACGCTATAGTTTAGATTCTAAGTGAACCTTTGTCACCTTGGCTTGCATACTTGCCCGTGGCTTGCATACTTGCTCCAACTATACGAAGCTGTACCAGTCTGGTTAGAAAGAGCGTATACTGAACGGGTGTATATTGAACAGGTCTACATTGAACTGGTGTATATTGATAAAATCATTGAGAATCTTCTTACTTAGTTCCTAATCTAATACAGTCCTGACATCAGATATTCAAGGCCAATTAGAAACCAGTTTTCTGTCCTGATAACTGGCCAATTGGCTCAAATGGTTGTAAAGGAGGTGATTAATTAACTGTCCAGGGTTTAAGGAAGGAGCTTGAAACCATGTTCAAAGGCTCACTAGATAGGATTGGTTCCTGGGATATGGGGCTGAGTAAATTGGGCCTATATTCATTGAAATCTACAGAATTCTGAAGGGGTTTGATAGGGTGGACGCTGAGAGATTGTTTGCATTGTTTGGGGAATCTGAAACACGGGGGCACAGCCTCAGGATAAGGGGCCGATCATTTAGGACTTAGAGGAGGAGAAATTACTTCACTCAAAGGGTTGTGAGTCTTTGGAATTCTCTAACCCAGGGGGTTATGGATGCTCCATCATTGGGATAGACAGATATTTGGTCTCTCAGGGGACTAAGGGTTATGGGGAGTGGGCGGGAAATTAGAGTTGAGGCCCAAGATCAGCCGTGATCATATTGAATGATGGCGCAGGCTCAATGGGCCATGTGGCCTATTCCTGCTCCTATTTCTTATATTCCTGTGAAAAGAAGAAAAAACAGATCCAAACAGAGTGATACCTCTTCCCAGAACCTGAGAAATACAAGAAGCCCGAACAGGGTACAGAAGTCCAAAGAGGCAACAAGAATTTAAGAAGTCAGAAAAGGAAGTCGATTTGACAAATCCGGTCTGGATTTTTCCGCACTCCATTGTCCATAGACAGAAGAGGGAATTATAACCTATTGAGCTGTGTTGTGACTTAATAAATCTTTGCTACAATTTGACAATCTTGCGTTGATTTATCATGCCCAAATTCCTTATAGCATTACAATTAGGTGATAGGAACCCTAGTTGGAGAAAAGGGGAGAACCATAATCCAGCAACACCAATATCTGCACAGCTCCTCCCTCCCTTTAACTGAGACCCAGGGAACTGAACAGAGCACTGTTCCAAAACAAAGGTTTTCATTTATAAAATGTTCTTCATGACATCCCAAAACAGCCAAAGAAGTACTCACTGTTGTCATGTAGGAATCACAGCAGTCAATCTGCAAGCTCCATAGACAGCAATGTGATATGCAACCAGGTAATCTTTTACTGTCTTTTACTCTCTCCTCCACCCCCACCCACTTTCCGATCCCTCCTTTTTTTCCAATAATTTATATAGATTTTTCTTTTCCCACCTATTTCCATTATTTTTAAATGTATTTCCATCCATTGTTTTATCTCTACCTTTTAGCCTTTTTCGATTCCTTCACCCCACACCACTCCCACTAGGGCTATCTGTACCTTGCTTGTCCTACTTTCTAACCTTAAATAGCACATTCCTTAGATAATATCACCACCTTCAACACCTCTTTGTCCTTTTGTCTGTGACATCTTTTGGTTATCTCCACCTATCACTGACCCTCTATCCAGCTCTACCTGTCCCAACCCCCCTTAAATCAGCTTATATTTCACCTCTCTTCTATTTTTACTTAGTTCTGTTGAAGAGTCCTGCGGACTCGAAACGTTAACTGTCTCCCTCTCCGCAGTTGCTGCCAGATCTGCTGAGTTTTTCCAGGTATTTTTGTTTTTGTTTTGGATTTCCAGTATCTGCAGTTTTTTGCTTTTAATCTCTTTTACTGATGTTGGTTGAGCATAGGAACAGGAGGAGGCCATTCAGCCCCCTGAGCCTGTCCCACCATTCAATTAGATCATGGCTGATCTGTATCTTAACTCCATTTCTCCAGCTTGCCCCATAACCCTCAATCCCCTTGTGTAAGAAAAACCTAACAAGCTCAGTTTTAACATTTTCAGTTGACCCCCCCGACCCAGTCTCAACAGGCTCAGTGATAGTTCCATGGTCACCATTACTGAGGCTAGCTTTAAAATTACCGATTTTATTAACTGAATTTAAATTCCACCAGTTGCCATAGTGGGATTTGAACCCATGACCCCAGAGCATTCGCCTGGACCCCTGGATGTTATCACTATGCCACCATCTCCCCAACTAGTTTCAGTAATGGTGACCATGAAACCATCATCGATGTTCTGAAAATCCATCTGGTTCACTAATGCCTTTTAGGGGAGGAAATCTGCGGTCCTTACCCGGTGTGGCCTACATGTGACTCCCAACCCACAGCAATGCGGCTTACTCCTAAATGCCTTCTGCAATGGTCTAGCAAGCCTCTTAGTTGTACAAAACTGCTACAACGTCAAAAAGGAATGAAAACAGACAGACCACTCGGCATCAACAATGACACACCCCCTCGGTAATGTACTACGCAAGATCATAAGAAATAGGAGCAGGAGGAGGCCCTTCAGTCCCTTGAGCCTGCTCTGCCATTCTATAACATCATAGCTGATCTGACTGTGGCCTTAACTCCACTTTCCTGTCTGACCCCCCCCATAAACCTTGACTCCCTTGTCAATCAAAAATCTGTCTAACTGACCCTTAAGTATATTCAATGGCCCAGCCTCCACTGCTCTGTGGAGAAGAGAATTCTACAGACTAACAAATCTTTGAGACACAAAATTCCTCATCTCCATTTTAAATGGGGGACCCCCGTATTTTTAAAATGTGTCCCCAGGTTCTAGACTCCCCCAGGAGGGGAAACATCCTCCCAGAATCCACCCTGTCAAGCCCCCTCAGGCTCTTATAATTTCCAATAAGATCACCTCTCATTCTTCTGAGCACTGTTGAGCATAGGTGGGCCTACTCAACCTTTCTTCACAAGACAAGCCCCTTCATCCCACGAATCAACCCAATGAACCTTCTCTGAGCTATCGCCAATGCAAGTATAATCCCTCCTTGAGTAAGGTGACCATAACTGTATAGCCTCACCAAGAGTGTACAGCCCTGTACAGTTGTAACATAACTTCCCCACCACACCCCACTTTGCAATAAAGGCCAACATTCCATTTGTTTTGCTAATTACTTGCTGTACCTGCATGCTAACATTTTGTGATTCATGTACAAGGACACCCAGATCCCTCTGTATTGCAGCATTCTGCTTTTCTGTTCTTCCCACCAAAGCGGGCAACCTCACATTTTCCCACACTATACACAGTCTGCCGAATCTTTGCTCACTCACTTAACCTGTCTATGTCCCTTTGCAGGCTCTCGCTAGCCTCACAACTTGCTTTCCTACTTATCTTTGCATCATCGGCAAATACAGTCAGTCCTTCGTCAGAGCCATTCAAGTGGATTGCACATCGGTGAGGCTAGAAGTAGAGTCCCGCTTGCCGAGGCAATTTCTGCTGCTTACCGACGTGCGGGACACTCATGATGTTGTACATGCTGCACATCTGGACGTACTGCTCTTCTGTCATGTCTTCCAGTCCCTCCTCTTCCGCCTCCTCCTCATCCTCCTCGTTCTGGCAGGAGAAGGGGCTATCGCTGGGGTGAACGCTGCTGGCTCCCGGGCTGGCGATATCACGGGGCGCGCTGATGGGGCAGCCCTGCCCGCTCGCTCCATCGTGTGCCAGGCGGGCCGACTTGGCGCTGCCTGCTGCGGGGCCATCGGCAGCCCGCCTGCCGCGGCCAAGACCCGCCTCGCTCTGTTCCACCTTGACACGGGAGGCGAGGGGGAGGGGAAGCGGGAGGGGGAGGGGCGCGGCCGGGCTCTGAGGCTCCCAGCCGGGGTCGTCGGCGCTCAGCCCTTGTGAGTCGCACCGTGGCGAGCTGACCTTAGACAGCAGCTCAGTGCCCCTCTCCACGATACGCTGTATCTGCAGGAAACCCGCTGTGTACATCAGCATGAACTGCTCGCCCGCCTTCATACTCAGCCTGCCCGTGTAGCAGAAGTTGAGAATGTTTTGGAAGCTCTGCGGCTGCACGGCAGCCGGCAGTTCGAAGGCTGCTCGGGCGGTCCCGGCAAAGAGGTCCCGGAAGTAGGAGCTGTTGGCGGCCAGCACTGCCCGGTGAGCCTTAAATGTTTGTCCCTTCACCACAATCGAGGTGTCGCAGTAAAGACCCTGCAACCGCTGCTCATTCAGGCACTCCAGCACCGTGTTCCCAAAGTTGGGAATCTCCAGCTGCAGCGTTTGAGCCATTGTCAGAAGCACGAGTCCAAAACCTACAAAACAAAGTGAAAAAAAAAACACGTGAATGCTCACACCAAACAAGACGGCAATCCCACACTGGGCCCACTACCAGGCAGCACTCCCACACTGGGCCCACTACCAGGCAGCACTCCCACACTGGGCCCACTACCAGGCAGCACTCCCACGCTGGGCCCACTACCAGGCAGCACTCCCACGCTGGGCCCACTACCAGGCAGCACTCCCACACTGGGCCCACTACCAGGCAGCACTCCCACACTGGGCCCACTACCAGGCAGCACTACCACACTGGGCCCACAACCAGGCAGCACTCCCACACTGGGCCCACAACCAGGCAGCACTCCCACACTGGGCCCACAACCAGGCAGCACTCCCACACTGGGCCCACTACCAGGCAACACTCTCAGGCTGGGCCCATAACCAGGCAACACTCTCAGGCTGGGTCCACAACCAGGCAGCACTCTCACACTGGGCCCACAACCAGGCAGCACTCCCACACTGGGCCCACAACCAGGCAGCACTCCCAAACTGGGCCCACTACCAGGCAGCACTCCCACACTGGGCCCACTACCAGGCAGCACTCCCACGCTGGGCCCACTACCAGGCAGCACTCCCACGCTGGGCCCACTACCAGGCAGCACTCCCACGCTGGGCCCACTACCAGGCAGCACTCCCACACTGGGCCCACTACCAGGCAACACTCTCAGGCTGGGCCCATAACCAGGCAACACTCTCAGGCTGGGTCCACAAGCAGGCAGCACTCCCACACTGGGCCCACAACCAGGCAACACTCCCATGCTGGGCCCACAACCAGGCAGCACTCCCACACTGGGCCCACAACCAGGCAGCACTCCCACGCTGGGCCCACAACCAGGCAACACTCTCAGGCTGGGTCCACAACCAGGCAGCACTCCCACTCTGGGCCCACTACCAGGCATCACTCCCACTCTGGGCCCACAACCAGGCAGCACTCCCACACTGGGCCCACAACCAGGCAGCACTCCCACACTGGGCCCACAACCAGGCATCACTCCCACTCTGGGCCCACAACCAGGCATCACTCCCACTCTGGGCCCACAACCAGGCAGCACTCCCACTCTGGGCCCACAACCAGGCAGCACTCCCACTCTGGGCCCACAACCAGGCAGCACTCCCACTCTGGGCCCACAACCAGGCAGCACTCCCACTCTGGGCCCACAACCAGGCAGCACTCCCACACTGGGCCCACAACCAGGCAGCACTCCCACACTGGGCCCACAACCAGGCAGCACTCCCACACTGGGCCCACAACCAGGCAGCACTCCCACGCTGGGCCCACAACCAGGCAGCACTCCCACGCTGGGCCCACAACCAGGCAGCACTCCCACGCTGGGCCCACAACCAGGCAGCACTCCCACGCTGGGCCCACAACCAGGCAGCACTCCCACGCTGGGCCCACAACCAGGCAGCACTCCCACGCTGGGCCCACAACCAGGCAGCACTCCCACGCTGGGCCCACAACCAGGCAGCACTCCCACGCTGGGCCCACAACCAGGCAGCACTCCCACGCTGGGCCCACTACCAGGCAGCACTCCCACGCTGGGCCCACTACCAGGCAGCACTCCCACACTGGGCCCACTACCAGGCAACACTCTCAGGCTGGGCCCATAACCAGGCAACACTCTCAGGCTGGGTCCACAACCAGGCAGCACTCCCACACTGGGCCCACAACCAGGCAACACTCCCACGCTGGGCCCACAACCAGGCAGCACTCCCACACTGGGCCCACAACCAGGCAGCACTCCCACGCTGGGCCCACAACCAGGCAACACTCTCAGGCTGGGTCCACAACCAGGCAGCACTCCCACACTGGGCCCACAACAAGGCAACACTCCCACTCTGGGCCCACTACCAGGCATCACTCCCACTCTGGGCCCACTACCAGGCAGCACTCCCACACTGGGCCCACTACCAGGCAGCACTCCCACACTGGGCCCACTACCAGGCAGCACTCCCACGCTGGGCCCACTACCAGGCAGCACTCCCACGCTGGGCCCACTACCAGGCAGCACTCCCACGCTGGGCCCACTACCAGGCAGCACTCCCACGCTGGGCCCACTACCAGGCAGCACTCCCACACTGGGCCCACTACCAGGCAACACTCTCAGGCTGGGCCCATAACCAGGCAACACTCTCAGGCTGGGTCCACAACCAGGCAGCACTCCCACACTGGGCCCACAACCAGGCAACACTCCCACTCTGGGCCCACAACCAGGCAGCACTCCCACACTGGGCCCACAACCAGGCAGCACTCCCACGCTGGGCCCACAACCAGGCAACACTCTCAGGCTGGGTCCACAACCAGGCAGCACTCCCACACTGGGCCCACAACCAGGCAACACTCCCACTCTGGGCCCACTACCAGGCATCACTCCCACTCTGGGCCCACAACCAGGCAGCACTCCCACACTGGGCCCACAACCAGGCAGCACTCCCACACTGGGCCCACAACCAGGCAGCACTCCCACACTGGGCCCACAACCAGGCAGCACTCCCACACTGGGCCCACAACCAGGCATCACTCCCACACTGGGCCCACAACCAGGCATCACTCCCACTCTGGGCCCACAACCAGGCATCACTCCCACTCTGGGCCCACAACCAGGCAGCACTCCCACACTGGGCCCACAACCAGGCAGCACTCCCACACTGGGCCCACAACCAGGCAGCACTCCCACACTGGGCCCACAACCAGGCAGCACTCCCACACTGGGCCCACAACCAGGAAGCACTCCCACACTGGGCCCACAACCAGGCAGCACTCCCACGCTGGGCCCACAACCAGGCAGCACTCCCACGCTGGGCCCACAACCAGGCAGCACTCCCAAGCTGGGCCCACAACCAGGCAGCACTCCCACGCTGGGCCCACAACCAGGCAGCACTCCCACGCTGGGCCCACTACCAGGCAGCACTCCCACACTGGGCCCACTACCAGGCAACACTCTCAGGCTGGGCCCAGAACCAGGCAACACTCTCAGGCTGGGTCCACAACCAGGCAGCACTCCCACACTGGGCCCACAACCAGGCAACACTCCCACGCTGGGCCCACAACCAGGCAGCACTCCCACACTGGGCCCACAACCAGGCAGCACTCCCAGGCTGGGTCCACAACCAGGCAGCACTCCCACTCTGGGCCCACTACCAGGCAGCACTCCCACTCTGGGCCCACTACCAGGCAGCACTCCCACTCTGGGCCCACTACCAGGCAGCACTCCCACTCTGGGCCCACTACCAGGCAGCACTCCCACTCTGGGCCCACTACCAGGCAGCACTCCCACTCTGGGCCCACTACCAGGCAGCACTCCCACTCTGGGCCCACTACCAGGCAGCACTCCCACTCCAGGCAGCACTCCCCACTCTGGGCCCACTACCAGGCAGCACTCCCCATCTGGGTCCCACTACAAGGCAGCTCATCCCACTCTGGGCCCCATACCAGGCAAGCACTCCCACTCTGGGCCCACTACCAGGCAGCACTCCCACGCTGGGCCCACAACAGGCAGCACTCCCACGCTGGGCCCACAACCAGGCAGCACTCCACGCTGGGCCCACAACCAGGCAGCACTCCCACGCTGGGCCCACAACCAGGCAGCACTCCCACGCTGGCCCACAACCAGGCAGCACTCCCACGCTGGGCCCACAACCAGGCAGCACTCCCACGCTGGGCCCACAACCAGGCAGCACTCCCACGCTGGGCCAACAACCAGGCAGCACTCCCCACGCTGGGCCCACAACCAGGCAGCACTCCCACGTGGGGCCCACAACCCAGGCAGCACTCCCACGTGGGCCCACAAACAGGCAGCACTCCCACGCTGGGCCCACAACCAGGGCAGCACTCCCACGCTGGGCCCACAACCAGGCAGCACTCCCACGCTGGGCCCACAACCAGGCAGCACTCCCAAGCTGGGCCCACAACCAGGCAGCACTCCCACGCTGGGCCCACAACCAGGCAGCACTCCCACGCTGGGCCACAACCAGGCAGCACTCCCACGCTGGGCCACAACCAGGCAGCACTCCCACGCTGGGCCCACAACCAGGCAGCACTCCCACGCTGGCCCACAACCAGGCAGCACTCCCCACGCTGGGCCCACAACCAGGCAGCACTCCCACGCTGGGCCCACAACCAGGCAGCACTCCCACGCTGGCCCACAACCAGGCAGCACTCCCACGCTGGGCCCACAACCAGGCAGCACTCCCACGCTGGGCCCACAACCAGGCAGCACTCCCACGCTGGGCCCACAACCAGGCAGCACTCCCACGCTGGGCCCACAACCAGGCAGCACTCCCACGCTGGGCCCACAACCAGGCAGCACTCCCACGCTGGGCCCACAACCAGGCAGCACTCCACGCTGGGCCCACAACCAGGCAGCACTCCCACGCTGGGCCCCACAACCAGGCAGCACTCCCACGCTGGGCCCACAACCAGGCAGCACTCCCACGCTGGGCCCACAACCAGGCAGCACTCCCACGCTGGGCCCACAACCAGGCAGCACTCCCACGCTGGGCCCACAACCAGGCAGCACTCCCACGCTGGGCCCACAACCAGGCAGCACTCCCACGCTGGGCCCACAACCAGGCAGCACTCCCACGCTGGGCCCACAACCAGGCAGCACTCCCACGCTGGGCCCACAACCAGGCAGCACTCCCACGCTGGGCCCACAACCAGGCAGCACTCCCACGCTGGGCCCACAACCAGGCAGCACTCCCACGCTGGGCCCACAACCAGGCAGCACTCCCACGCTGGGCCCACAACCAGGCAGCACTCCCACGCTGGGCCCACAACCAGGCAGCACTCCCACGCTGGGCCCACAACCAGGCAGCACTCCCACGCTGGGCCCACAACCAGGCAGCACTCCCACGCTGGGCCCACAACCAGGCAGCACTCCCACGCTGGGCCCACAACCAGGCAGCACTCCCACGCTGGGCCCACAACCAGGCAGCACTCCCACGCTGGGCCCACAACCAGGCAGCACTCCCACGCTGGGCCCACAACCAGGCAGCACTCCCACGCTGGGCCCACAACCAGGCAGCACTCCCACGCTGGGCCCACAACCAGGCAGCACTCCCACGCTGGGCCCACAACCAGGCAGCACTCCCACGCTGGGCCCACAACCAGGCAGCACTCCCACGCTGGGCCCACAACCAGGCAGCACTCCCACGCTGGGCCCACAACCAGGCAGCACTCCCACGCTGGGCCCACAACCAGGCAGCACTCCCACGCTGGGCCCACAACCAGGCAGCACTCCCACGCTGGGCCCACAACCAGGCAGCACTCCCACGCTGGGCCCACAACCAGGCAGCACTCCCACGCTGGGCCCACAACCAGGCAGCACTCCCACGCTGGGCCCACAACCAGGCAGCACTCCCACGCTGGGCCCACAACCAGGCAGCACTCCCACGCTGGGCCCACAACCAGGCAGCACTCCCACGCTGGGCCCACAACCAGGCAGCACTCCCACGCTGGGCCCACAACCAGGCAGCACTCCCACGCTGGGCCCACAACCAGGCAGCACTCCCACGCTGGGCCCACAACCAGGCAGCACTCCCACGCTGGGCCCACAACCAGGCAGCACTCCCACGCTGGGCCCACAACCAGGCAGCACTCCCACGCTGGGCCCACAACCAGGCAGCACTCCCACGCTGGGCCCACAACCAGGCAGCACTCCCACGCTGGGCCCACAACCAGGCAGCACTCCCACGCTGGGCCCACAACCAGGCAGCACTCCCACGCTGGGCCCACAACCAGGCAGCACTCCCACGCTGGGCCCACAACCAGGCAGCACTCCCACGCTGGGCCCACAACCAGGCAGCACTCCCACGCTGGGCCCACAACCAGGCAGCACTCCCACGCTGGGCCCACAACCAGGCAGCACTCCCACGCTGGGCCCACAACCAGGCAGCACTCCCACGCTGGGCCCACAACCAGGCAGCACTCCCACGCTGGGCCCACAACCAGGCAGCACTCCCACGCTGGGCCCACAACCAGGCAGCACTCCCACGCTGGGCCCACAACCAGGCAGCACTCCCACGCTGGGCCCACAACCAGGCAGCACTCCCACGCTGGGCCCACAACCAGGCAGCACTCCCACGCTGGGCCCACAACCAGGCAGCACTCCCACGCTGGGCCCACAACCAGGCAGCACTCCCACGCTGGGCCCACAACCAGGCAGCACTCCCACGCTGGGCCCACAACCAGGCAGCACTCCCACGCTGGGCCCACAACCAGGCAGCACTCCCACGCTGGGCCCACAACCAGGCAGCACTCCCACGCTGGGCCCACAACCAGGCAGCACTCCCACGCTGGGCCCACAACCAGGCAGCACTCCCACGCTGGGCCCACAACCAGGCAGCACTCCCACGCTGGGCCCACAACCAGGCAGCACTCCCACTCTGGGCCCACAACCAGGCAGCACTCCCACGCTGGGCCCACAACCAGGCAGCACTCCCACGCTGGGCCCACAACCAGGCAGCACGCCCACTCTGGGCCCACAACCAGGCAGCACGCCCACTCTGGGCCCACAACCAGGCAGCACGCCCACTCTGGGCCCACAACCAGGCAGCACGCCCACTCTGGGCCCACAACCAGGCAGCACGCCCACTCTGGGCCCACAACCAGGCAGCACGCCCACTCTGGGCCCACAACCAGGCAGCACGCCCACTCTGGGCCCACAACCAGGCAGCACGCCCACTCTGGGCCCACAACCAGGCAGCACGCCCACTCTGGGCCCACAACCAGGCAGCACGCCCACTCTGGGCCCACAACCAGGCAGCACGCCCACTCTGGGCCCACAACCAGGCAGCACGCCCACTCTGGGCCCACAACCAGGCAGCACGCCCACTCTGGGCCCACAACCAGGCAGCACGCCCACTCTGGGCCCACAACCAGGCAGCACGCCCACTCTGGGCCCACAACCAGGCAGCACGCCCACTCTGGGCCCACAACCAGGCAGCACGCCCACTCTGGGCCCACAACCAGGCAGCACGCCCACTCTGGGCCCACAACCAGGCAGCACTCCCACTCTGGGCCCACAACCAGGCAGCACGCCCACTCTGGGCCCACAACCAGGCAGCACGCCCACTCTGGGCCCACAACCAGGCAGCACGCCCACTCTGGGCCCACAACCAGGCAGCACGCCCACTCTGGGCCCACAACCAGGCAGCACGCCCACTCTGGGCCCACAACCAGGCAGCACGCCCACTCTGGGCCCACAACCAGGCAGCACGCCCACTCTGGGCCCACAACCAGGCAGCACGCCCACTCTGGGCCCACAACCAGGCAGCACGCCCACTCTGGGCCCACAACCAGGCAGCACTCCCACTCTGGGCCCACAACCAGGCAGCACGCCCACTCTGGGCCCACAACCAGGCAGCACGCCCACTCTGGGCCCACAACCAGGCAGCACGCCCACTCTGGGCCCACAACCAGGCAGCACGCCCACTCTGGGCCCACAACCAGGCAGCACGCCCACTCTGGGCCCACAACCAGGCAGCACGCCCACTCTGGGCCCACAACCAGGCAGCACGCCCACGCTGGGCCCACAACCAGGCAGCACGCCCACTCTGGGCCCACAACCAGGCAGCACGCCCACTCTGGGCCCACAACCAGGCAGCACGCCCACTCTGGGCCCACAACCAGGCAGCACGCCCACTCTGGGCCCACAACCAGGCAGCACGCCCACTCTGGGCCCACAACCAGGCAGCACGCCCACTCTGGGCCCACAACCAGGCAGCACGCCCACTCTGGGCCCACAACCAGGCAGCACGCCCACTCTGGGCCCACAACCAGGCAGCACGCCCACTCTGGGCCCACAACCAGGCAGCACGCCCACTCTGGGCCCACAACCAGGCAGCACGCCCACTCTGGGCCCACAACCAGGCAGCACGCCCACTCTGGGCCCACAACCAGGCAGCACGCCCACTCTGGGCCCACAACCAGGCAGCACGCCCACTCTGGGCCCACAACCAGGCAGCACGCCCACTCTGGGCCCACAACCAGGCAGCACGCCCACTCTGGGCCCACAACCAGGCAGCACGCCCACTCTGGGCCCACAACCAGGCAGCACGCCCACTCTGGGCCCACAACCAGGCAGCACGCCCACTCTGGGCCCACAACCAGGCAGCACGCCCACTCTGGGCCCACAACCAGGCAGCACGCCCACTCTGGGCCCACAACCAGGCAGCACGCCCACTCTGGGCCCACAACCAGGCAGCACGCCCACTCTGGGCCCACAACCAGGCAGCACGCCCACTCTGGGCCCACAACCAGGCAGCACGCCCACTCTGGGCCCACAACCAGGCAGCACGCCCACTCTGGGCCCACAACCAGGCAGCACGCCCACTCTGGGCCCACAACCAGGCAGCACGCCCACTCTGGGCCCACAACCAGGCAGCACGCCCACTCTGGGCCCACAACCAGGCAGCACGCCCACTCTGGGCCCACAACCAGGCAGCACGCCCACTCTGGGCCCACAACCAGGCAGCACGCCCACTCTGGGCCCACAACCAGGCAGCACGCCCACTCTGGGCCCACAACCAGGCAGCACGCCCACTCTGGGCCCACAACCAGGCAGCACGCCCACTCTGGGCCCACAACCAGGCAGCACGCCCACTCTGGGCCCACAACCAGGCAGCACGCCCACTCTGGGCCCACAACCAGGCAGCACGCCCACTCTGGGCCCACAACCAGGCAGCACGCCCACTCTGGGCCCACAACCAGGCAGCACGCCCACTCTGGGCCCACAACCAGGCAGCACGCCCACTCTGGGCCCACAACCAGGCAGCACGCCCACTCTGGGCCCACAACCAGGCAGCACGCCCACTCTGGGCCCACAACCAGGCAGCACGCCCACTCTGGGCCCACAACCAGGCAGCACGCCCACTCTGGGCCCACAACCAGGCAGCACGCCCACTCTGGGCCCACAACCAGGCAGCACGCCCACTCTGGGCCCACAACCAGGCAGCACGCCCACTCTGGGCCCACAACCAGGCAGCACGCCCACTCTGGGCCCACAACCAGGCAGCACGCCCACTCTGGGCCCACAACCAGGCAGCACGCCCACTCTGGGCCCACAACCAGGCAGCACGCCCACTCTGGGCCCACAACCAGGCAGCACGCCCACTCTGGGCCCACAACCAGGCAGCACGCCCACTCTGGGCCCACAACCAGGCAGCACGCCCACTCTGGGCCCACAACCAGGCAGCACGCCCACTCTGGGCCCACAACCAGGCAGCACGCCCACTCTGGGCCCACAACCAGGCAGCACGCCCACTCTGGGCCCACAACCAGGCAGCACGCCCACTCTGGGCCCACAACCAGGCAGCACGCCCACTCTGGGCCCACAACCAGGCAGCACGCCCACTCTGGGCCCACAACCAGGCAGCACGCCCACTCTGGGCCCACAACCAGGCAGCACGCCCACTCTGGGCCCACAACCAGGCAGCACGCCCACTCTGGGCCCACAACCAGGCAGCACGCCCACTCTGGGCCCACAACCAGGCAGCACGCCCACTCTGGGCCCACAACCAGGCAGCACGCCCACTCTGGGCCCACAACCAGGCAGCACGCCCACTCTGGGCCCACAACCAGGCAGCACGCCCACTCTGGGCCCACAACCAGGCAGCACGCCCACTCTGGGCCCACAACCAGGCAGCACGCCCACTCTGGGCCCACAACCAGGCAGCACGCCCACTCTGGGCCCACAACCAGGCAGCACGCCCACTCTGGGCCCACAACCAGGCAGCACGCCCACTCTGGGCCCACAACCAGGCAGCACGCCCACTCTGGGCCCACAACCAGGCAGCACGCCCACTCTGGGCCCACAACCAGGCAGCACGCCCACTCTGGGCCCACAACCAGGCAGCACGCCCACTCTGGGCCCACAACCAGGCAGCACGCCCACTCTGGGCCCACAACCAGGCAGCACGCCCACTCTGGGCCCACAACCAGGCAGCACGCCCACTCTGGGCCCACAACCAGGCAGCACGCCCACTCTGGGCCCACAACCAGGCAGCACGCCCACTCTGGGCCCACAACCAGGCAGCACGCCCACTCTGGGCCCACAACCAGGCAGCACGCCCACTCTGGGCCCACAACCAGGCAGCACGCCCACTCTGGGCCCACAACCAGGCAGCACGCCCACTCTGGGCCCACAACCAGGCAGCACGCCCACTCTGGGCCCACAACCAGGCAGCACGCCCACTCTGGGCCCACAACCAGGCAGCACGCCCACTCTGGGCCCACAACCAGGCAGCACGCCCACTCTGGGCCCACAACCAGGCAGCACGCCCACTCTGGGCCCACAACCAGGCAGCACGCCCACTCTGGGCCCACAACCAGGCAGCACGCCCACTCTGGGCCCACAACCAGGCAGCACGCCCACTCTGGGCCCACAACCAGGCAGCACGCCCACTCTGGGCCCACAACCAGGCAGCACGCCCACTCTGGGCCCACAACCAGGCAGCACGCCCACTCTGGGCCCACAACCAGGCAGCACGCCCACTCTGGGCCCACAACCAGGCAGCACGCCCACTCTGGGCCCACAACCAGGCAGCACGCCCACTCTGGGCCCACAACCAGGCAGCACGCCCACTCTGGGCCCACAACCAGGCAGCACGCCCACTCTGGGCCCACAACCAGGCAGCACGCCCACTCTGGGCCCACAACCAGGCAGCACGCCCACTCTGGGCCCACAACCAGGCAGCACGCCCACTCTGGGCCCACAACCAGGCAGCACGCCCACTCTGGGCCCACAACCAGGCAGCACGCCCACTCTGGGCCCACAACCAGGCAGCACGCCCACTCTGGGCCCACAACCAGGCAGCACGCCCACTCTGGGCCCACAACCAGGCAGCACGCCCACTCTGGGCCCACAACCAGGCAGCACGCCCACTCTGGGCCCACAACCAGGCAGCACGCCCACTCTGGGCCCACAACCAGGCAGCACGCCCACTCTGGGCCCACAACCAGGCAGCACTCCCACTCTGGGCCCACAACCAGGAAGAACTCCCACGCTGGGCCCACAACCAGCCAGCACTCCCACGCTGGGCCCACAACCAGCCAGCACTCCCACGCTGGGCCCACAACCAGCCAGCACTCCCACGCTGGGCCCACAACCAGCCAGCACTCCCACGCTGGGCCCACAACCAGCCAGCACTCCCACGCTGGGCCCACAACCAGCCAGCACTCCCACGCTGGGCCCACAACCAGCCAGCACTCCCACGCTGGGCCCACAACCAGCCAGCACTCCCACGCTGGGCCCACAACCAGCCAGCACTCCCACGCTGGGCCCACAACCAGCCAGCACTCCCACGCTGGGCCCACAACCAGCCAGCACTCCCACACTGGGCCTGAAGGGAGGAAAATTTGGGCTTAACCCCAAGGAGCTCGATACTCTCTTTATCTCTGTTATTCCACATCTATGCCAATCATATCCCTTGTTTAGATTCCAGTCTCACTCCCGGGTATCTGTTATTCTATATATAAACCACCCAAACCCCTCGATTAAATTCTAGACTGTAACTCGCTCCCGGGTATCTGTTATTCTATATATAAACCACCCAAACCCCTCGATTAAATTCTAGACTGTAACTCGCTCCCGGGTATCTGTTATTCTATATATAAACCACCCGAACCCCTCAATTAGATTCCAGTCTGTAACTCGCTCCCGGGTATCTGTTATCCTATATATAAACCACCCGAACCCCCGATTAGATTCCAGTCTGTAACTCACTCCCGGGTATCTGTTATCCATACATAAACCACCCGAACCCTTCAATTAGATTCTAGTCTGTAATTCATTCCTGGGTATCTGTTATTTTATATATAAACCACCCAAACCCCTCGATTAGATTCCAGTCTGTAACTCACTTCCGGTATCTGTTATTCTATATATAAACCACCCAAACCCCTCAATTAGATTCCAGACTGTAACTCACTCCCGGGTGTCTGTTATTTTATATATAAACCACCCAAACCCCTCGATTAGATTGCAGTCTGTAACAAACTCCCGGGTATCTGTTATGCTATATATAAACCACCTGAACTCCTCGATTAGATTCCAGTCTGTAACTCACTGCCGGGTATCTGTTATTCTATATATAAACCACCTGAACCCCTCGATTAGATTCCAGTCTGTAACTCACTGCCGGGTATCTGTTATTCTATATATAAACCACCTGAACCCCTCGATTAGATTCCAGACTGTAACTCACTGCCGGGTATCTGTTATTCTATATATAAACCACCTGAACCCCTCGATTAGATTCCAGTCTGTAACTCACTGCCGGGTATCTGTTATTCTATATATAAACCACCTGAACCCCTCGATTAGATTCCAGACTGTAACTCACTCCCGGGTATCTGTTATTCGATATATAAACCACCCAAACTGCTCAATTAGATACCAGTCCATAACTCACTCCCAGGTATCTGTTATTCTATATATAAACCACCCGAACCCCTCGATTAGATTCCAGACTGTAACTCACTCCCGGGTATCTGTTATTCTATATATAAACCACCTGAACCCCTCGATTAGATTCCAGTCTGTAACTCACTCCCGGGTATCTGTTATTCTATATATAAACCACCCGAACCCCTCGATTAGATTCCAGTCTGTAACTCACTCCTGGGTATCTGTTATTCTATATATAAACCACCCACACCCCTCAATTAGATTCCCGTCTGTAACTCACTCCCGGGTATCTGTTATTCTATGTGTAAACCACCCACACTCCTCGATTAGATTCCAATCTGTAATTCACTCCCGATTATCTGTTATTCTATATATAAACCACCCACATCCATCAATTAGATTCCAGTCCTTCACTCACTCCCGGGTATCTGTTATTCTATATATAAACCACCCACACTCCTCAAATGGATTCCAGTCTGTAACTCACTCCCAGGTATCTGTTATTCTATACATAAACTACCTACACCCCTTGATTAGATTCCAGTCTGTAACTCACTCCCAGGTATCTGTTATTCTATATATAAACCACCCGAACCCTTCAATTAGATTCTAGTCTGTAACTCACTCCTGGGTATCTGTTACTCTATATATAAACCACACAAACCCCTCGATTAGATTCCAGACTGTAACTCACTCCTGGGTATCTGTTATTCTATATATAAACCACCCCGAACCCCTCGAATAGATTCCAGTCTGTAACTCACTCCTGGGTATCTGTTATTCTATGTATAAACCACATAAACCCCTCGATTAGATTCCAGTCTGTAACTCACTCCTGGTTATCTGTTATTCTATATATAAACCACCCAAACCCCTCGATTATATTCCAGACTGTAACTCACTCCCAGGTATCTGTTATTCTATATATAAACCACCCCGACTCCCTCGAATAGATTCCAATCTGTAACTCACTCCCGGGTATCTGTTATTCTATATATAAACCACCCACACCCCTCAATTAGATTCCAGTCCGTAACTCACTCCCGGGTATCTGTTATTCTATATATAAACCACCCGAACCCCTCGATTAGTTTGCAGTCTGTAACTCACTCCCGGGTATTTCTGGGACCCATGTTCCTCTCCTGGTGTCACAGACATAGGGAAGGTGGGTGTGGGTGTGCGCGGAAGCCGGTGTTTCAATGCAGAGCGTCGTGTATTGCCTCGGTTTGTTGATCTCCTGCACCTGCAGGGTTTGTGATATCAGCACACAGAAAAAGCACTTTTGGTCACTTCTGGGGAGGAGCTGGTCTCAGAATCTTGTGTCAGCAAAAATGCTGTAGGTGTGAAATGTCCAATGGCAAAGCAGCTGCAGTGTCTGCTTCCTGCCACTGGAGGGTGAGTGGTACCAGAGTCTCAGAGCAGCTGTTGACAGCCCATTGAATATTGACAGGGTAAATCCCCCAGACTCTGGAGCTGTTGTATCAAGTGGGTGAGGAAGGAGCAGGCACTGGGACTTCTTGGGTCACTTTTTTCAAAGATCCAGTAAGGGCAAGATGGGCTGAATGTTCTCCCTCTGTGGTATATGATTCTCTGGTGAACTTTGTTGGAGTTCTGTAACAGCTGCAATCACAACTTGTATACATACAGCACCTTTAACACAGAGAAGGTACTTCACAATGATGTAAAAGCACTGAGGAACTGAGAGATTAGGAAGCGTGACCAAATGCTTCGACAAAGGAGGGGTTCAGGTGATACGCCAGTAAGTGCACTATGTAAGTACTTCCCTGTAAATCCATCACTCCAGATCTCCCATGTGCCAAATCAGTCAGGAAAAGTCATCCTGCAGTATCCATTCTGCCTATACAGAACAGAGTGTGACACGGCTGTACTGACAACGTGAACAGGCTAGAGCGCTAACATCAAACAGTGCACCATAGTTTCATATTTCTACTGAGAAAGAAACAGTTGACTTATAACATTTCAAAGTGCCTCACAGGCATTGGGGTCATCGCCTCTGCTGAATCTCTGGCTGAGCCATTCCACCTCATCCCATTCACTTCCCCTTACCCTGTCAACTTTTCAAATGTTCCTTCTGGAAACACAGAGCCTCTCCTCTTTGAAAAGAGGAGGGTCCTAGCCAACCCTCTGATTAAACATCTCCCCCAGACCTCTCTCAACATCTATCACTTCTCAGAGATCTCAAAACATTTCACATCCAATCAGGAACACCATGTCCCAGGAGTGTTTGATGGGTCAGTGTAGAGGGAGTTTTACTCTGTATCTAACCCCATGCTGTACCTGTCCTGGGATAGTTAAATGGGGACGGTGTAGAGGGAGCTTTATTCTGTATCTAACCCCGTGCTGTACCTGCCCTGGGAGTGCTTGACGGAGACAGTGTAGAGGGAGCTTTATTCTGTATCTAACCCCGTGCTGTACCTGCCCTGGCAGTGTTTGATGGGGACAGTAGAGAGGGAGCTTTACTCTGTATCTAACCCCGTGCTGTACCTGCCCTAGGAGTGTTTGATGGAGACAGTGTAGAGGGAGTTTTACTCCGTATCTAACCCCGTGCTGTACCTGTCCTGGGAGTGTTTGTTGGGGATAGTTTAGAAGGAGCTGTGCTTTATACAGTGTAGCATCAAAGAATCAGTCTGCTCCTGACTGTAATCAGACTAACACAGATGAGAAAGAAACGTCTGACAAAACAATAAATAGTAGGAAGCTCACTTGCCAGGCTTCTTCACCACATCCTGCCACTTTCACTGACTCTGCACATGGGCAGTGAGCTGCAGCATTTCAAAATCCAGCTGTCCTTCAACTTAACAACAATAACTTGCATTTACAAAACACCTTTTACACACCAAAACACCCCAAGATGCTTTGCAGGAGCGCTATCAGACACCGAGGCCGGAACTTTCCAGCCCCTCACACCAGCGGGATCTTCCAAACCCCCTCCGATGTGAATGGAGATTTGAATGGCTGACCCCCACCTCGCTGTGGGGGAACCTGCTGCTGGGATGCTGGAAGATTCAGGCCCAAGCCAGATCAGTAGAAATTTGGACAGATGACCAAAAGCCTGGTCAAGGAGGTAAGTTTTAAGAAGTGTCTTAAAGGGGGGAATACGAGAAGTTTCGGGAAGGAATTCCAGGGCTTAGGGTCCAGGCAGCTAAAGGCACGGCCACCAACGATGGAGCAGTTGAAACTAGCAATACAGAAGGGGTTAGAATTAGAGGAGGTCAGATATCTCGGAGGGCTCTGGGGCTGGAGGAGATTCCAGAGATGGGGGTGTGGTGGGGGGGTGAAGCTATGGAGGGAACTGAGAACAAAGATGGGAAGTTTTAAATCGAGGAGCTGCCGCACTGGGGACCAGCATAGGTCAGCGAGCACAGGGCTGATGTGTGAACAGGCTGTGGCGAGAGCAAGGACATGGGCAGCAGGGTTCTGGATGAGCTGAAGCTGGCTGGAGGGTGGAAGATGGGAGGCCGGCCAGGAGTGTGTTGGGGTTATCAGGTCTCGAGGTAACAAAGGCACAGATGAGGGTTACAGCAGCAGAGAAGCTGAGGCAGGGACAGAAACGCTCCATGTTTCAGGGGTGAATGCAGGCTGTTTTTCTGATGAAGCAGGTGTATGGGGCAGGATTTTCTGGCCCCGACACTGGCAGGCATGGTCTGGGTGGGACAGGAACATTTGGAGAGCCATTAACAGTCAACAGTGCCGGGGCCCTGCTTTAGCACCGAGCTTTCAGATGATGTTGCCAAGAGGCCTTTTGTAGATGGGAAATAGGAAGCGGTCAAGGATAGATCCTTCGGAGACCAGAGGTAACAGTGCAGGAACAGGAAGAGAAGTCACTGCAGGTGATTCTCTGGCTACAAATATATACATAAGAATGGAGCCAGGTGAGGGTAGTCCCACCCAGCTGGACAAAGTGTTGGAGGAGAATAGCAGTGTCAAAGGCTGCACAATGAGAGAAAACGATTAAACAACCAAGAAGTTATTATCTGCTGCTCTCAACAGTCAACTCTGACCTCCAAGGCTCAAACCTGACAAATGGTCAGTTTAATGAGGTCCTTCACCCAGGCCTTTGTTACCTCCAGACTCAGCTAATCCTTTTTAGCTGGTCTCCTACCCTCCACTTTCTATAAATGCAACAAACACAATAAATAAAGTAGATGTAGTGTATTTAGATTTCCAAAAGGCATTCGATAAGGTGCCACATAAAAAGTGCCACACAAGACAAGAGCTGATGGTGTTAGAGCAATATATTAACATGGGTAGAGGACTGGGTAGCTAACAGGGATCAGGATAAACGAATCATTTTCAGATTGGCAACTGTAAACTGTGGAGTGCCGCAAAGGTCAGTCAGTCAACTATTTACAATCTTTATGAATGACTTGGATGAAGGCACCAACTGTATTGCAGTCAGATTTGCTGATGATACAAAGATCACTCGGAAAGTAATTTCTTGGGAGGATACAAAGGGTCTGCAAAGGGATATAGATTGGTTAGGTAAGTTGGCTGGGCAGCTGCGTTGTGATGCAGAGTGAAGCCAACAGTGTGGGTTCAATTCCTGTACGGGCTGAGGTCATCCTCTGGGACTATGGTGACTTTCATCCATTCCTTGGTGAGACCGCACATGGAGTACTGTGCACGGTTTTGGTCTCCTTACCTAAGAAAGGACATACTTACCATCGAGGGGCTGCATTGGAGGTTCATCAGACTGATTCCTGGGGTGGTAGGATTGTCCAATGAGGAGAGACTGAGGAAGCTGGGACTGTATAATCTAAAGTTTAGAAGAATGAGAGGTGATCTCATTGAAAGATACAAAATTCTTACAGGGCTCAACAGGGTGGATGCAGAAAGGATGTTTCCCCTGGCTGGGGTGATCTAGAACCAGGGGAAACAGTCTCAGAATAAGGGGCAGGCCATTTAGGACTGAGATGAGGAGGAATTTCTTTACTCAGAGCGCAGTGAGTCTTTGGAATTCTCCACCCCGGAGGGTTGAAGAAGCTCAGTCACTGGGTATATTCAAGACAGAGATCGATAGGTTTCTAGATAGTAATGACATCAAGGAACATGTGTACAGTGCGGGAAGATGGTAATGAAATAGAGGATCAGCCATGATCCAGTTGAATGGTGGAGCAGGCTTGACAGGCCGAGTGGCCTACTCCTGCTCCCATTTCCTGTGTTCCTAATACTCAAGGTGCAATCAGCCCAGAGCACTGCACAATTTGATCACAGCCTCCTTGTATTGTACATGGACATTTTGGCAGCTTGTTGTAAGCATCCGACATCTTTAAGCAGCATGTTTGACAAAGGGCATAGCCTGCAGCACACAAACCCAACTCTCCCTAAGGAATGAAACGCTTGGGCCAGAATATTTTCCTTGTCGGGCGGGCTCGGCGGGAGTGGTCGAGAAGCCGACCTGCTGCCTGCGATCAGCTCCGCACTGCGATTTCACACGGGTGGGCCAATTAAGACCCTCTCTGCGAGGATTGCGAGCGGCGGCGCTGAGCACTACCTGTGCGGGCGAGGGGGAGGAGAGAGAGCTGGGCCTCGCGTGCAGAACACTTCAATCTCTCTGAGGCATGGAGCTGCCTCAGAGAGATTGAAGCGCTTTTTAAAAAAATTAATAAAGGCAATAGAAATGTAATGAAACATGTCCCCCCATGTGACGTGAGATGGGACATGTTTTTAATGTCAACTGGAAGTTTTTATTTAATTTGTAATAACTTTAGGAAACCTCATCCCGCTCGTGGATGAGGTTTCCTGAAAAACGGGAAGGCCGCTTGGCCCTTTCGCCTGCCTGCCAACCGTTAGGTTGGACGGGCAGCGTGAATTTGAAGTTAATTAGCTCGTCAATGGCCTTAATAGGCTTCTTAATTATCGGTGGGCATGCAGCCGACTACAGTGTGTGCCCGCCAAATGAAATATCACGTGAGTGCGCAATAACGTCAGGACATATGCCCGACATCACTGTGCGTCATATTACACTCGTGTATGTCGGGCTCGTACCCGCATGCTAAAGGTAAAATTCTGGCCTTGGGGTAGGCAAGGCCCCTCCCTTGCACTAGTGGCTCTATTCACAACCCCTGTAAATAAACCAATTCAGTCACTCCAGCCTCACATGAATAGGAGCCCCACTCATTCCCAAAGAGATTCAAAAGACAACTGTGAAAGATCAGTCACGTGGTTGTCAGAGACATCATCCAAAAACACAGGCTCAGTTTACACATAAACGCTGATGACACGGGGCCCTCTCTCACCACTACCTCTCTCGACCTCTCCACTGGCTCTGATAGTGTAAAAACATCCAGTACTAATTGAGCAGAAATTTCCTTCAACAAAACATTGGGAAGACTAGAGACATAGGCCGGAATTTTCCAGCACCCCGCCCCACGCCACCCCAACCCCGCCCCACCCCCACCCCAACCCCACCCCAACCCCAACCCCACCCCAACCCCACCCCAACCCCACCCCCACCCCAACCCCACCCTCACCCCAACCCCACCCCAACCCCAACCCCACCCAACCCCACCCCAACCCCACCCCAACCCCAACCCCACCCCACCCCAACCCCGCCCCACCCCAACCCCGCCCCACGCCACCCCAACCCCGCCCCATGCCACCCCACCCCAACCCCACCCCACCCCAACCCCGCCCCACGCCACCCCAACCCCGCCCCACGCCACCCCAACCCCACCCCACCCCAACCCCGCCCCACGCCACCCCAACCCCGCCCCACGCCACCCCAACCCCACCCCAACCCACCCCGGCAGGGGCAATTTAAATTTCCGTTCACTGGCGTGAGGCGCTGGAAAATTCCGGCCATTGTCTTCAGACCCCTTCCGCTCCCTCGGGAATTACCCCATCCCTCGTCTTAATAACTGTGACCGAATCAGACAGTTCGCCACCTGGGCTGCCTATCTGACTCAGAGCTAAGCTCCTGAAGCCATATCCCTCCATCACCAAGACCTCCTAATTCCACCTCCATAACATTGCCAGGTTGTGATCCTAACTCAGCTTATCTGCTGCTGAAACCCTCAGCTATACACTTGTTACCTCTAGTCCTAGCCATTCCAGTGCAATATGGGGTGACCTCTCATCTTCCTCACTCCATAAACTTGAGGTTATCCAAAAATCTGTTGCCCATGTCCTTGCATGACCAAGTCCCATTCACCTCCCTCCCTTGTGCTCACTGACCTCCCACTGTCTCTCCCTCAACGCCTTGATTTTAACATTTTCAGCCTTGTTTCCAAAGCCCTCCATGGCCTCGCCCCTCCCTCTCTCTGTAACCTCCTCCGAGATATCTCAACCCTCCGAGTTATCTGTGCTCCTCGAATTCTGGCCATTTCGGCATCCTCAATATTGTTAAGTTGCTCCGCCATTGGTGGCCGTGCTTTCAGCAGGGCCCTAAACTTTGGAGGTCCCTTCATGAACCCCTTTGCCTCTCAGTCTTACTGTTTGCCTTCAAGATGCTCCTTCAAGCCGACCTCTTTGCCCGAGCTTTTGATCACCTGCCTGAATATCTCTCTGTGCGGCTCCGTATCACAGTTTGTTTGGCTACGATCCTGTGAAGCACCTTGGGATGTTTTACCACACTAACAGGCACTATATAAATGCAAGTTGTTGTCAACGAACTCTAAATCCGCCTCAAAGATTCACCACTATTTTAACCAGGTAAGTCACCCACCCCCCCTCCCATTTGCTGTTTTAATTCTACCCCCATACCCTCTTCCCCCCCTCCAGGCCTGGCCTCACACCTCCAGCAGCGTCACATGGGCCGCTGGCAGGAATCGGGCAATCTCCTGCTCAAAACCTTTCAAGCAGTCACTCTTCTGTCCCTCCCTCTCTCTCTTTTGTATCATTAAGGAGGAGCAGGAGGTATTCATTCCCATTCGAATGATGACCATGGCAGGGAGGAAGCTGCCTCCTTCCCTCCACTGCCTGCCCACCCACACACTGATAAGTGTTATAACCATGGTAATGCCCTGTGATTCAAAAAGGAGGGCTCATTACCCGAAGGAGCAAGAGTACTCAAATGACAAGGATAAAAAATAACAGGGTCCAAGCGTGTCTCCCATCAGGACTCCTTCACAAAAGACACAGGGCGGGGTTTACCAGTCCCGTTGACCTTTAAGGACTCTCCAAATTTTCCCGTCCCACCCACGACAATGCCTGCCCATGTCAAGGCTGGAAAATTCCAACATGTATTTAAAATCTAAGCGTTGTGTTTCTAGATATGGTTATCATGTTGGAAGCACAGAAGGCCGCCATTCAGCTCATCTTGCTTGTGCAGGCTCTGCAACTCACTCTGTTCCCTTTCCCCCATCTCCTCCTGCATTCTTGCTTGTCCAAATTCCTTTGCGAACAAAGCGTTTCCCCATTTTAACAATCCGGCATGGGAGCAAAGCTCCCTTGACCTGACCTGTTGTTAATTCTCAGCCTGTCCTTTTGTGCTTGGTGACCCGCCAAGCAGAAGGAGGGGTTAACTTTTGCTGCTGACCCTCTCAAAATCTGTCAGGATTACGAAAATCTCCGTTAGACTTCTGCCAACCTCGGTCCAGTCCAGTGACGAATTCCCAATATCCCAAGTCTTTACTTGCCACTGCGAAAGCCTTCACGGTGTATCGAAGTGCAGTTGCTTAGGTTGCTGGAATAGTAATCCAGAAATCGCAAGTTCAAATCTCACCAGTTTGAGCTTTCGAATTCAGGTTTTAAAAAAAATTCTGGAAATAAATTAAAACTGATCTCAGCAAAACAACCATGAGGATTGTCAGATTGTTATAAAAAAACCCAACTGGCTCACTGCTGTCCTTACTTGGTCTGGGCCTGTGTGTGACCCCAACCCCACACCAATGGGGCTGCACTCTGAATTGGCCTAGCACGACATCAGGGATGGGCAAGAATTGCCAACCTTGACAGTGACACCCATGTCCTGACAATTAATTAATTAATTAATTGATTGAAAAGCCTCTGATACCCAGTACCATTCTAGTGAATTTTCACTGTTAAATGCTCTTTCGTGATGCAGTACCTACCACCTTCTACAAGTGTACAAACAAAACATGTCAGGCATCACTTCTTGTGGTACTGATGTGTGGATACAGGTATACATCTGTCAGCTGCGGCTCAGTTGGCAGCCTCAGTTAGAAGGTTGTGGGTTCAAGCCTGGAGCGCATAATCCAGACTGACACTCTAATGCAGTGTTGAGGGAGAGCTGCACTGTTTGGAGATGCTGTCTTTCAGATGAGGCATTAAACCGCTGCTCTGAGGCAGACGTAAAAGGCCCCATGGCTCCAAGTGATCAACAGGGGGCCATCCTCCAAGGTCAATATTTTTCGCTTAACCAACATCACTAAGAGAGAATATCTAGTCATTTCACATTGCTGATTGTGGGAGCTTGGAGTGCTCAAATTGCCTACATTACAACAGTGTCTACGCTTCAGAAAGTACTTGACTGGCTGTGAAGCATGTTAGGACACCTTCAGGAATTGACAATGCAAGTCTTTCTTTAATCTTGTGTACTTGTTGACTAAGTATATATACCGGACAGATGCTCTAATGTTGAGATACACATTCCTGCTGTGGCACTGAGCCACTCGGACCAGTCAAACCACAGCTTCAACTACCTACCCATTCTGACCAGCCGTCTTACCACTGTTCAATTGGTCTCGCTGAACCCCAGGTTAAACAGTGAGAAAATCAGTCAGGGTTTCCAGCTCCTGTTCACGCTCTAGAAGGAGACCCCTCTTTTTGAATCCCAGCTGAAGACAGGGCCAAGTAGAGTGGCAATTGCGCCCATGCCAAGTAGCCCATTCAAACTCACTGTGTAGGTTTACACATGAAGGATTCCACAAGTGCTGTGGAGGGACCTTGGCGAGAGTGTGTGTGTGTGTGGGCGGGCAAGAGTGTGTGGGCAAGTGTGTATACGTGTATGTGTATGTGTGTGGGCGAGAGTGTGAGTGGGCAAGATTGTGAGTGTGTGTACGAGGGTGTCAGAGCGTGTGGGCAAGACTGTGAAGGTGTGTGGGTGATAGCATCAGTGTGTGTGGATGAGATTGTAAGTATCTATGAGAGTGAGTGTGTATGTGTGAGGGTTTGGGTGAGAGTATGTGTGTATGTGGGGGAGGGGGTCGTGTGTGTGTGTGTGTGTGAGAGAGAGAGTGTGTGTGTGTGAATCAATGCGTGAAAGAGTGTGTGTGTGAATGTGTGTGAGAGAAAGTGTGTGTTGGGTGAGTGTGAGAGTATGGGTGGGCAAGATTGTGAGTGAGTGTGTGTGTGAAGGTGTCAGTGTGTGTATGGGCAAGAGTTGAGTGTGTGTGTGGGTGAGTGTGTGTGTGTGGGTGAGAGCATGAATGTGTGTGGGCAAGAGTGTGAGTATGTGTGTGTGTATATGAGGGTGTGTATGTATATGTGAGGGTATAAGTGTGTAGGGGGTGTGAATGTGGGTGAAGGTGTGAATGTGTGTCAGGGTGCGAGTGTGTGTCAGGGTGTGATTGGGTGTGGGTGTGTGGGCAAGTGTGTATGTGTGTGTGTGTGTGGGCGAGAGTGTAAGTGTGGTGGGCAAGGTTGTGAGTGTGTGTATGAGGGTTTCAATGTGTGTAGGCAAGAATATGAAGGTGTGTGGGTGATAGCATCAGGGTGTGGGTGAGATTATGCTTGTGTGTGTGTGTGTGTGTGTGTGTGTGAGGGTGCATGTGTATATGTGAGGGTGTGGGTAAGAGTGCGTGTGTTGGCGAGCTTGTGTGTGTGTATGTGGGGGAGGGGGGTCATGTGTGTGTGTGTGAGAGCATGTGTGTGAATGTGCATGTGAGAATGCACGCATGCGTGTAGACGAGCTTGTGTGTGTATCTGAGAGTGTGTGCGTGTGTGTGTATATGTGTTTGTGTGTGTGTGCGAGCATGTGTATGAATGTGTGTGTGTGTGTATGAATGTGTGTGTGTGTGTGTATACGAATGTGTGTGTGTGTGTGTGTGTGAGTGAATGTGAGAGTTTGTGTATTTTTTTTAATTCAGTCAAGGGATATGGGCTTCGCTGGCTGGGCCAGCATTTATTACCCATCCCTAATTGCCCTTGAGGAAGGTGGTGGTGAGCTGCCATCTTGAACCGCTGCAGTCCATGTCACGTAGGTACACCCACAGTGCTGTTAGCGAGGTGGTTCCAGGATTTTGACCCAGCGACAGTGAAGGATCGGCGATATATTTCCAAGTCAGAACGGTGAGTGACTTGGAGAGGAGCTTCCAGGTGGTGGTGTTCCCATCTATCTGCTGCCCTTGTCCTTCTAGATGGTAGCGGTCATGGGTTTGAAAGGTGCTGTCTAAGGAGCCTTGGTGAATTCCTACAGTGCATCTTGTAGATGGTACACACTGCTGCTACTGTGTGTTGGTGGTGGAGGGAGTGAATGTTTGTGGACGTGGTGCCAATCAAGCGGACTGTTTTGTCCTAGACGGTGTCCAGCTTCTTCAGTGTTGTAGAAGCTGCACTCATCCAAGCAAGTGGGGAGTATTCTATCACGTTCCTGACTTGTGCCTTGTAGATGGTGGACAGGCTTTCGGGAGTCAGGAGGCGACTTACTTGTCGCACAATTCCTAGCCTCTGACCTGTGTGAGAGTGTGTGTCTATGCATTTGTGTCCGTGTGAGTGTGTGCATGTGGACAAGCTTGTGTGTGTGTGTGTGTCTGAGAGTATGTGTGTGTATCTGAGAGTGTGTGTGAGTGAGCATGAGTGTATAAGTGTGTGTGAATGTGTGTGTATGCATATGTGTGAGAAATTGTGTGAGTATGACTGTGTGTCTGAGAGTGAGCGTGTGTGTGAATATGTGAGTGAAAATGAGTGTGTGTGAGTGAATATGAGTGTGTGTGAACATGTGTGTAATGCGTGTTTGTGAATGTGTGTCTGTGAATGTGTGTCTGTGTGTGTGTGTCTGTGAATGTGTGTCTGTGAATGTGTGTCTGTGAATGTGTGTCTGTGAATGTGTGTCTGTGAATGTGTGTCTGTGAATGTGTGTGTGTGTGTCTGTGAATGTGTGTGTGTGTGTCTGTGAATGTGTGTCTGTGAATGTGTCTGAATGTGTGTGAATGTGTGTGTGTGTGTGTGTGTGTGTGTGTGTGTGTCTGTAAATGCGTGAGTACGCGAATGTGTGTGTGTGAATGGGTGGGTCAGCTTGTGTGAGCGGGCCATACTTCAGCTAACAAGTAACGTGATAAATAATTGTGTTGCAAACAAATTATTTTATTTTGCACCATTCAGCCTCTTTCTGAAAGTGCTTATCACATCACTCTCCTCCTACCGTGTTACCCTGGCCAATTAGAGCCTCCTGTAGCTCTCAGACTGAGACAGAGCTACCCGGGAACAGCAGTCTGAACCCTAGCAATGCAATGCAAGCTTCGGGTGATTTGGTAGTCCCTGTTCACCCGACACTGCCACTAAACCACTTCTCTGATAGGAGGTTTATCACACATATGAGGGAGGAAGTCTAATTGGGCCAAGATCTGGATTCACAATAACTTTCACAATGTTCGCTGTTTGTCTTCAGTCTGCCTACAGTTGTTCAACTCCAAATTCAACTTTCTATTTATTTCAATATTTAGTTTGTGAGTCGAGTTGATTAAGGGCACAGAGTATGAATATGAATATTCCCAGATCAGGTACAACACGGGGTTAGATACAGAGTAAAGCTCACTCTACACTGTCCCCATCAAACACCCCCAGGACAGGTACAGCACGGGGTTAGATACAGAGTAAAACTCACTCTACACTGTCCCCATCAAACACTCCCAGGGCAGGTACAGCACGGGGTTAAATACAGAGTAAAGCTCACTCTACACTGTCCCCATCAAACACTCCCAGGGCAGGTACAACACGGGGTTAGATACAGAAAAAAGCTCCCTCTACACTGTCCCCATCAAACACTCCCAGGGACAGGTACAGCATGGGGTTAAATACAGAGTAAAGCTCACTCTACACTGTTCCCATCAAACACTCCCAGGGCAGGTACAGCACAGGGTTAGATACAGAGTAAAGCTCCCTCTACACTGTTCCCATCAAACACTCCCAGGACAGGTACAGCACGGGGTTAGATACAGAGTAAAGCTCCCACTACACTATTCCCATCAAACACTCCCAGGGCAGGTACAGCATGGGGTTAGATACAGAGTAAAGCTCCCTCTACACCGTCCCCATCAAATGTACAAACATTTTAAAAAATTCTTTCATGGGATGGTGGGTGTCGCTGGTAAGGCCAGTATTTGTTGTCCATCCCTAATTGCCCTTGAACTGAGTGGCTTGCTCAACCATATCAGAAAGCAGTTCAGAGTCAACCAGATTACTGTGGGGTCTAGAATAACATGTAGGTCAGACCGGATAAGGATGGCAGATTTCCTTTCCTAGACATTGGTGAACTAGATGGGTTTTTACAACGATCAATGATAGTTTCATGGTTAACATTATTGAGAACTAGCTTTATATTCCAGATTTATGAATGAATGCCATGGTGGTATTCATACCTATATCCTCAGAGCATTGGCCCGGGCTCCCAGATATCTAGTTCAGTGACACTACCACTATGCCACCGTCTCCCCCCAAGCATACGAACATACGAAATAGGAGCATGAGTAGGCCATTTGGCCCCTCAAGCCTGCTCAGCCATTCAATAAGATCATGGCTGTTTGTGTTTCGAATTCCACATTCCCATCTAACCTTTGACTCCCTTGCCTAACAAGAATCTATCTACCTCTGCCTTAAAAATATTCAATGACCCTGCCTCCACCACCTTCTGTGGCAGAGAGTTCCAATGTCGCACAAACCTCAGAGAAAAAATTTCTCCTCATCTCTGTCCTAAAAGGGCGACCCCAATTTTTAAAACAGTGCCCCTAGTTCTGGACTCACTCACAACAGGAAACATCCTTTCCACATCCACCTTGTCAAGGCTGTTCAGGACCCTTGTACACTTCAATCAAGTCACCCCTCATTATTCTAAACTCCAGTGGAAACAAGCCCAGTCTGTCGCAACCTTTCCTCATAAGACAACCCACTCATTCCAGGTATCAATCTAGTAAACCTCCTTTGAACCGCCTCCAATGCATTTACATCCTTCCTTAAATAAGGAGACCAAAACTGCACACAGTATTCGAGATGTGGTCTCATCAATGTCCTGTATAACTGAAGCTTAACGTCCTTACTTTTATGTTCAATCCTCTTATAATAAAGGATAGCATTCCATTAGCCTTCTTAATTACTTGCTGTACCTGCACACTAAACTTTTGTGACTCGTGCACTAGAACATCTAGATTCCTCTGCACCTCAGAATTCTGAAGTCATTCTCCGTTTAAGTAATACTCTGCCTTTTTATTCTTCCTGCCAATGTGAATAGCTTCACATTTTCCCACATTATACTCCTTCTGCCAGATTTTTGTGCACCCACTCAACTTATCTATATTTGTCTGGAACCTCCTTATGCCCTCTTCACAACATACTTTCCCACCTGTCTTTGTTACTTATCATCCCCCATGCCTTCACTCCTCTCATCTAAGTCACTGACATAAATTGTAAAATGTTGAGGCTCCAGCACAGACCCCTATGGGACTCCACTTGCCACATCCTGCCAATCGGAAAAAGACCCATTTACGCAGACTCTGCTTTCTGCCAACCAGCCAATCCTCTATCCAGGCTAATACGTTACCTCCTACACCATGAGCTTTTATTTTCTGCAATAAACTTTGATGTGGCGCCTTATCAAGTGCCTTCTGGAAATCCAAGTACAGGCTCTCCTTTATCCACAGTGCATGTTATTCTTCAAAGAACTTCAATAAATTGGTTAAATATGATTTCCCTTTCATAAAACCATGTTGACTCTTCCTGATTACCTTCAGCTTTTCTAAGTGCCCAGATAGAACCACCTTAATGATTGATTCTAGCACCTTCCCCACGACAGTCGTCTGGCTAACTAGCCTATAGTTTCCTGTTTTCTGCCTCCCTTCCTTCTTGAATAGAGGGGCGATATTTGCTACTTTTCAGTTTGATGGAACCTTTCCAGAATCTACTACCTCATTAGCCACCTCTTTTAAGACCCTAGGATGAAGTCCATCGGGATCCAGAGACTTGTCAGTCCGCAGCTCCATCAGTTTGCTCAGTACCGCTTCCCTAGTGATTGCAATTTCACCAAGTTCCTTTCTCCCCTCCACTCCCCGTTTATAGCTATTACTGAATGTTTTTGCATCCTCTACAGTGAAGACAGAAGCAAAACATTTGTTCATTTCATCCGCCATTTCCTTATTATCTACTATTAACTCCCCACTGTCACTCTCTAGAGGACCAACACTCACTTTACTTACTCTTTTCCTGTTTAAATACCTGTAGAAACTCTTGCTCTCTGTTCTTACATTTCCAGCTAGCTTCCTCTCATACTTTACTTTCTTTCTCCTGATTAACCTTTTAGTCAATCTCTGCCACTCTTTATATTCTGACCAATCATCTGACCTGCCACTCATCTCTGAGCAGTTATATACTTTTTCCTTAAGTTTGGAGCTTTCCCTAGCTTCTTTAGTTAACTACAGATTATGGGTCCTCCCTTTAGAATTTTTCTTGATAGTAGGGATATACTTATTCTGAGTATTCTGCAATATCCCCTTAAATGTCTGCCATTGCTTCTCTATTGATCTACCCTCTACCTAGTATCCCAGTTCACTTCAGCCAGCTCAGCTTTCATGCCCACATAGTTGCCATTATTTAAGTTTAAAATACTAGTCTTAGGCCCACTCTTCTCCCTTTCAAACTGGATGTAAAATTGAATCATATTGTGGTCACCACTATCTAGGGGTGCCTTCACTCTCAGGTCATTAATCGATCCTGCGCATTACACAATAACAAGTCTATTATAACCTGCTCTCTGGTTGGTTCCAGAATGTGCTGCTCTAAGTAACTATCTCAGAAGCATTCTATGAACTCCTAACCCAGGCTACTACTGCCAAACTGATTTTTCCAGTTTATATATAGATTAAAATCACCCATTATTATTGCTGTACCTTTATCACAAGCACTCAATATTTCCTCTTGTATATTTTATCCTACATTGTGGTTACTGTTAGGGGGCCTGTAGACCACTCCCACTCATGACTTCTTTCCCCTACTATTCCTCATCTCCACCCAAACCGATTCTACATCCTGATTTCCTGCACCAAGTTCATCTCTAACTATTGCACCAATGCCATCCTTGGTCAACTCTCTCCACCTTTACCTGGCTTCCTATTCTTCTTGACTATCATATACCCCTCAATATTCAGGATTCAGTCCTTGTCATCCTGCAGCTATGTCTCCGTAATTGCTATCAGATCATATTGATTTACTTCAATGTGGATTTAATTTACTTGTTATGAATGCTACACGCATTTCATACATTAGACACATACAGAGCCTTTAGTTTTGTCTTTTATTATCTTTGCAACATCTAGTTTTGACTATTGGTGTATTCTTACGTATTTTCTCTCTGTACCTTCCCGCTATTCTCAGACCCTCATTTCCCAATTTACTGTTATGGTCTCCTGTCTTGAATCTACTTCTTGATTTGCCACATCTACCCAACCTTGATCCCCCACCCACCTTGTTTAGTTTAAAGCCTTCTCTACTTCCCAAGCTATGCAATTCTTAAGAACACTCGTCCCAGCACAGTTCAGGTATAGACCGTCTCAACGGTACAGCCCCCACATTCATCAGTACTGGTGCCAGTGCCCCACAAATCCACTTCTCCCACACCAGTCTCTGAGCCACGCATTCATCTCTCTAATCTTATTTTCCCTATGTCAATTTGAATGTGACTCAGGTAATAATCCAGAGAATATTACTTTTGAGATTCTGCTTTTTAATTTGGTACCTAGCTTCTCATACTGACTATACAGAACCTCCTTCCTTGACATGCCTATGTCGTTGGTACCTACATGGACCACAATGATTGGATCCTCCCCCCTCCAAATGCAAGTTCCTTTCCAACCCTGAGCAGGTGTCCTGGCACCGGGCAGGCAACACTGCGTCTGAACTTTCACTCTTTGCTGCAGAGCACAATGTCAATCCCCCTCACTATACTGTCCCCGACTACCACTACATTCCTGTTTTCTCCTCCTACTTGAACAGCTTCCTGTACCATGGTACCATGGCCAGCCTGCTCATCCACCTTGCAGACCTCAATTTCGTCCACCTCAAACCTGCTCGACAAACGCAAAGTCTGAGGCTCCTCCCCTAGTGTCTGCTCAGTCTCACTCACAGCCTCACTCACAGTCACATCCTCCTGTCCTTCACTGCTGACCAAAACAGACAACCCTATTCTTAGAGGTGTTACCGTCTTCTGGAACAAAGTGTCCAGGTATTTCTTCCCCTCTCATCTGTGCAGCGTCTGCAGTTCAGCTTCCAGGTCAACAATCCTGATCTGAAATTCCTCTAGCTACTTACACTTACTGCAAACATGTTTGTCCTGGATTACCTTGGTATCCAAAAGCTCCCACATTCCACAGCTGCAACATAAGACCTGTCCTGCCATTGTTACTTATGTTACTTAGTGAACTTAATTTCATTATTGACCTTGACCAGTCTGGCCTACATGTGACTCCAGACCCACAACAATGTGGTTGACTCTTAATTGCCCTTTGAAATGGCCTAGCAAGCCAATCAGTTCTCAAGGGCAATTAGAGATAGGCAATAACTGCTGGCCTAGCCAGTGATGCCCACATTCCATGAACGAGTGTTTGATGAGAACAGTGTAGAGGGAGCTTAACTTTGTATCTACCCCCGGACTGTACATGCCCTGGGAGTGTTTGATGAGAACAGTGCAGAGGGAGCTTTACTCTGTATCTAACCCTATGCTGTACCTGTTCTGGGAGTGTTTGATTGAGACAGTGTAGAGGAAGACTTATTCTGTATCTAACCATGTGCTGTACCTGCTCTAAGATAGTAGGGGTCGCGCAAGGAGACAGGTGACTACACCTGAGATGGAAACTGAATAAGTAGCGAATTTGGTTCAGGTTATAAGTTCTGGTAAGTCTTTTTCAGGTTAACAACATATTAAGAATCAAGATCTGACATTGTGCTAACCTTCAAATAAGTTAGGCTAGCTTGTTAAACAGAGAACTGCCTGAAGTGGCAGTAATCTGTCAGTCACCTGAAAGCAGTTGGTTCAATTAGTGTTAATTACCATAGCAATTAGCTAAACTAGCTAGTGACTCATCAAAAGGTCTATAAGAGAGACAGGCTTTTAAAACTGCACAATCAGTAAGGGTTGTGGGAGGAGACAGGCTACTAGGCCTGAGTGAGATAGAAACTGAGTGAGTTGCGAATTAGGTTCACGTGCTATCAAGTGGCAATTGCTTAGCAATAACCTGCTCATTGACACCCAGTTTGGATTCTGTCAGGGCCACTCAGCTCATGACCTCATTACAGCCTTGGTTCAAACATGGACAAAAGAGCTGAACTCCCGAGGTGAGGTGAGACTGACTGCCCTCGACATCAATGTCGCATTTGACCAAGTGTGGCATCAAGGAGCCCTAGCAAGATTAGAGTCAGTGGGAATCAGAGGGAAAACTCTCTGCTGGTTGGAGTCATGCCGAGCACAAAGGAAGATGGTGTGGTTGTTCGAGGTCATTCATCTCAGTTCCAGGACATCACTGCAGGAGTTCCTCAGGGTAATGTCCTCGGCCCAACCATCTTCAACTGCTTCATCAATGACCTTCTTTCCATCATAAGGTCAGAAGTGGGGATGTTCACTGATGATTGCACAATGTTCAGCACCATTCACAACTCCTCAGATACTGAAGCAGTCTGTGTCTGTAGAATTCCCATCCCAGCCCCTGACCTGCTCTTGTAACAACATAATTTATACAACTGGTTGTGTTGAGTTTCTGAAGACTGTCAAAAAGATGAAGAGATAGATTGAGGGAGAGTTCCAATGCCCTACAAAATCATGAGTTAAAACAGCAGGTAGTGTGATCAGCCTTGAATGTTGAAGGGGAAAGGCAGAGTGAGTAGATCGGTGAATTGGTGATAAGGATCAAGAGAAGAAAGTTAAACTAGTACCTAATTGATGAAATAGGAGATACAATGTGTACTGTAATAGAGAGAAATAGTTCATTGGCTCGTCTCACACTGAATTTAAAGTGCAAGAGACGAGATAAACAATCTTCTCAGATAGAGGAGCAGGAGTCAGTTCTTGGGAAAACATGGAATTTGTAGAGAGTTCTGAGGGTAAGAAAAAGTGCTTGGCATGGAAGAGGGGACTGAGCTTCTTGGAGACAGTTCCAGTCACTGAGCTGATGTGCAAGGTCCATTTAGATCAGTTAAGTTGATGAATCCAGGAGTGGAGGACTAAGTGCAGAATGAATCATCAAGGTACAAGGCGGTACTTGGGAATGGGATTTGCAAGACACACAAAAACTGATTTTGAAAATAGAATGGAACAATTTGTCATTGGTCCACTGAAAGACAAGATGGAGATGGCAACACTGCCAGTCAAGGGTGCATGCTCTGAAGCAGGTTAATGAATGTGGAGTGGAACCAACACAGGACTGGATATGGTTGTATTAGAATGTTTATTTGTGCAGTAATATAGACAGAGGCTACAGTTCTCTGTCTTTTTTATCAAGGATCAATTTTTGGGCAGAGAGTCAAACATTTGCAGTTTATTAATGATTAGTTGAACGTACGCATATTCACCAACACCAAGATTACAATAGACGGGAAACTAATAATATCCAATGTGCAACCAAGAGTGAAGGCCAGTGATTTGTGGCTGAATGTAAACTGGAAGAAAGACTTGTATTTATTTCACCTCTCGACATCCCAAAGTTCTTCACAATGAATGAAGTACTTTTGAAGTGTAGTCACTGTCGCATTGAAGGGAATGCACAGCAAGATTCCACAAACCGCAAAGCGATAATGTCCAGACAATCTGTTTTTCACTCATGTTGATCGAGGCATAAATATTGGCCAGGGCACTGGGGAGAATCCCCCTCTCTTCTTCGAAATGGTGCGATGGCATCTTTTACTGTGAGGGCAGCTGGGCCCTCAGCTTAGTGTCTCATCTGAAAGACGGCACCTCTGACAGTGCAGCACTCCCCCAGCACTGCAGCAGGAGTGTCAGTCTGAATGCTGTGCTCAAGCCTTTGGTGGGACACAAACCCCGACCTTCTGATACATTGGAAAAAGTGAGGAGGACGAGGAGCAGGAGAAAGAGGAGGTTGAACTGTGACGCATGTTCTTCTGCAGCCACATCTTTGGTAGTCTCGTGGGTGAGGGGAGAGAGAGCACTGCAGACACAGTGAGAAAGAAAGGTTCTGAAACAGAGGTAGCAAATGAACAAGAGTGTCCTGGATAGTGAACTATAAGCACAAAATTTGACATTCTCCTCACCTCCACCACTGCCCCCCTCAACCCCCAACTTCCACCCCTCCACCATCAAGTCTTAACACCTAAAGCAACTACATAAGAACATAAGCAAGAGGAGTAGAAGCAGCCCATCAAACCAACTCCACCATTCTACACAATCATGGCTGATCTTGGGCTTCAATTCCACTTTCCCAAAAATCTGCCAATCCCAGCCTTAAACATATTCAACGATGGCGCATCCACAACCCTCTGGGGTAGAGAATTCCAAAGATTCACAACCCTCTGAGTGAAGAAATTTCTCCTCATCTCAGTCCTAAATGATCGGCCCCTTATCCTGAGACTGTGCCCCTGGGTTTTAGACTCCCCGATCAGAGGAAACAATCTCTCAGCATCCACCTCATCAAACCCTTCAGAATCTTGCCAACCATCAGACCCTTTAAAAGTTACAGCTCAAGAATATTAAACATTAAACCACGCACAGAATGGCGGCCTTCCATCCGAGAACCATAGAAAGGTTGCGGAGCAGAAAGAGGCCATTCAGCCCACCATGTCTGTGCCGGTCAGAGAAAAGTTGAAAAAGAAACTAGCCGCTCATTTTAATCCCACTTTCCAGCACCTGGTCCGTAGCTTTGCAAGTTACAGCGCTTCAGGTCCAGATCCAGGTACCTTTTAAATGAGTCGAGAGTTTCAGCCTCAACCACAGATTTAAGCAGTGAATTCCAGACCCAGCACTCCCTGGGTGAAGAAGTTTTTCCTCATGTCTCCTCTAATCCTTCTACCAATCAACTTAAATCTATGCCCCCTGCTAATTGACCCCTCCGGTAGGGGAAACAGGTCTTTCCGGTCAACCATTTCTAGGCCCCTCATAATTTTGTACACCTCAGTCAGGGCACCTCTCAGCCTCCTCTGTCCTAAGGAAAACAACCCCAGCCTATCCAATCTCTCCTCATAGCTGCAATTTTCAAGCCCTGGCAACATTCTTGTAAATCTCCTCTGCACTCTCTCCAGAGAAATTATGTCCTTCCTGTAATGTGGTGACCAGAGCTGTACACAAAATTCCAGCTGTGGCCTAACCAGTGTTTTATACAGTTCCAGCATTACATCCCTGCTTTTGTGTTCAATACCTCGTCCAATAAAGGAAAACATTCCATATGTTTTCTTTACCACCTTATCCACCTGTCCTGCCACCTTCAGGGGCCTGTGGACATGCACTCCAAGGTCTCTCAATTCCTCAGCCCCTCTCAATAGCTTCCCATTTATTGATCATTCCCTAGCTTTGTTTGCCCTCCCCAACTGCATCACCTCACACTTTTCTGGATGGAATTCCATTTGCCACTTTTCCGCCCACTCAACCAAACCATTGATATAATTCTGGAGACATCAGCCATCCTCTTCACTGGCCAATTTTTGTGTCATACACACGTCCTACACTGAGCTTTCAAATCAATGCTAAATACTTTAGTTTGGAATCAAAGATTTTATAAGGTGAAGGGCCAGGATAGAAGCTGGCAGACAATCTTCCTGCAAGAAGATCTTCATGATGAATTCGGCACTCAGTCTCACTCAGAGACTGTAGCGACGCTGTCCTTGTATTGGGTGTTCTGTAGGTTGGGCATATTATCAAGGTAGTCTTCCTCTGTGTGAAACCATTGTGCCATCTGAGCTGGAAAGGCATGAGAGTAACATTTGGTGACTTCTACCATCTTGTTAGTCACCAAAACAATGACACAAGTCGAGGGTGTTATCACTCATAATTGGCCAAATAGCTTTCTCAGACTTTATCTACTCTCTGGAATTAAGGGTCAAAAATGTCCCACAAAGCAGCAAAGTTCTAGAGAAACTGAGAGACAAGTTTCCCCAGTATTAAGTGTATTGCACGCAGGAAACACACACACTGCTGCAACTCCATCCCACCCCACCCTGCAAAACCACTAGGAAAACAGCCAACAGCTGTTCCTCAGAGTAGTGTCCTCAGCTCAACCGTCTTCAGCTGCTTCATCACTGACCTTCCCCTCGACCCCCTGGCACTCATCATAAGGTCAGAAGTGGGGATGTTCGCTGATGAATGCACAATGTTCAGCACCATTCACGACTCCTCTGATACTGAAGTAGCCCATGTCCAAATGCAGTAAGATTTGGTCAACGTTTAGGCTTGGGCTGATAAGCAGCAAGGAACATTCATGCCACACAAGTGCCAGGCAATGACCATCTTCAACAAGACAGAATCTAACCAACTCCCTTTGATATTCAATGGCATCACCATCACTGAAAACCCACTATCAACACCCTGGGAATTACCATTGACCAGAAACTGAACTGGACCAGCCATATAAATACTGTGGCTACAAGAACAGGTCAGAGGCCGGGTATTCAGAGGTGAGTAACTCACCTCCTGACTCCTCAAAGCCTGTCCACAATCTGCAAGACACAGGTCAGGAGTGTGATGGAATACTCCCCACTTGCCTAGATAAGCGCAGCTTCAACAGCACTCAAGGAGCTCAGCACCATCCAGGACAAAGAAGCCTGCTTGATTGGCACTCCATGCATCACCTTAAACATTTACTCCCTCCACCACCATTACACAGTGTGCACCATCTACAAGATGCACTGCAGCAACTCACCAAGGCTCCTTTGACAGCACCTTCCAAACCTGTGACCATTACTATCTAGAAGGACAAGGGCAGGAAATAGATGGGAACATCATCACCTGCAAGTTCCCCTCCAAGCCACTCACCATCCACTTGGAAATATATCGCCGTTCCTTCACTGTCGCTAAGTCAAAATTCTGGAGCTCCCTCCCTAACAACACTGTGGGTGTACCTACACCACATGGACTGCAGTGGTTCATCACCATCTTCTCAAGGGCAACTAGGGATGGGCAACAAATGATGATGAAGAGTCATACAGACTCGAAATGTTAACTGTATTCCTCTTGGCAGATGCTGTCAGACCTGCTGAGTTTTTCCAGCTATTTTTATTTTTGTTGCTATTTTTATTTTTGTTTCAGATTTCCAGCATCCACAGTATTTTGCTTTTATCTATGGGCAACAAATGCTGGCCGAGCCAGCGATGCCCACATCCTGTGAAAGAATAAAACAAAATCCCTGGGTTTGCTGGAAACATACCTGTGAGACAATATTAAACGTCCCAAGTATCAAATGAAGCAAGGCAATTAAATTTAATAAAACATGTTTTAAAATTGTAGAAAACATTAGGGAATAAAATAAATTGGGACTAAAATACTGAAATAACAAATGGAAAAAAACGTACAGGGGAGTGGAGGATAACTAGGCCTGTCACTAAGCAAATGACGGAGGTACTTTTGTGCTGGAGAGGAGGGAGAGATGTGCCTGTGACAAGTTGTAAAGTTTGGTTTTGTAGTGGGATACTTGTCTCCCTTTCTCATGCCCCATGATGAGTGAGTGCAGTGAACACAATGTATCTCGATCGGATGCAGGTATATAAAAGGTATCCAGTAAGTGTGACATTGTAATTCCTGCTGGAGCTGGAGCTGGAGCTGGCACCTGTACCCGCACCCAGTCTACCCCCTCCCCACCCCAACACCCAGCTTCACCCCTCCCCCATCTCACCAGCTTCTTCCCCACCCTGGGGTGGGTTAATTAGACTTACCCTCCTGTGCCAGCTCCCTGGGTGGCTCCCCTTTTCCCTCCTGGTTGATGTTAATTCCTATCTTCACTCACTCCCTCATTGCTGCCGATCGTTCCAGTGAGGGCACAGAGGGAGGAGGAGGGGAGAGAGAGAGAGAGAGAGAGAGAGAGAGAGAGAGTGTGAGCCTGGTGCGGTGGCCGCCGGGATCTGTAGTCCTCCCGCCCGCTCCTCCCAGCGCCTCCAACTGGACCGCAAACTACAACCCCCGGCGGCCACCGCGGAGGACGGCGCCTGCGCAGCAGCCGCTCCCAGGAGCTGGCATCCTCTCGTGTCGCTCTCTCTCTCTCTCTCTCTCTCTCTCTCCAGTGCCCATATTAAACAAGATGGCACAGGAGAGAGGCAGAACCAGTGGGTGGGGACATCTTAAATAAAATGCATCACGACTAATGCAAGGTGGCACAAAACATCCTTGCAACCATCCCCCCACCACCGCTGGAATCTGTGCAAAAGCCCTCTCAACTGTTCAACTTGTCTTTCGTCCCTGGTGCCATGATACCGCTCCCTCTGCTGTGCAGCGCAGGGTCCCTATGTTTTTGTGATGTTGACAATTCCAGAACATTTCAGACAATGAATCGTCCTCAGCCCAGAATCAGGATTTGCAAAAATTGAAGAAAAAAAATGACTTTTTTTTATTCCAGACCACCCCACCACCCCCCCCCCCCCCCCCCCACCACCCCAAAATTTCTGTAACTTTTACAAGATGGGTAACTTTTTGATGAGCTCAGACATGGCAAAGTGCTAACAATAACAGGCCAGCCGTGCCAAGTCTCTGCACTGCACTGCACTGTCCTCATATCCTTCCTCAAAATGTCTGCCCAGAGTTCAAAATCTCCAAACAGGCGCTGTTTTGAGGCTCATTCTGCACCCTTGTAATGTTTTTCTTCATAACATCAATGATAATTAATTGATTGGAGGTTTTTGATAAAGATATTGCCAGATTTTCTGATGGAAACTCTTTCCACCCTGTCTCCCGATTGTATTTTTGAGAGGCAAAGGGGGCTGTTTATGCGTTCACCCCATTTTAACCAACCTCTGAAAGTTGGCAATTCCAGTTTCTGACTGTCACCAGAGAATACGGTTATATTGTTGCTGCCCTCATTTCCCAGACCCTGCCCATTTCCCCCAACCTTCCTTGATGCCTAATAATTCCTCCCTTTCCCTTGACATGCCCATTCCAATATCCTTCCTTCAACATTCCCTATTATCCCCTCCACTCAACACTCATCATTATCTTCTTCCATTCACACATCCATTATCCCCTCCCCCTTTTCTCAAGCCTCCCCATTTCCCTTCTTCATTTTTTATCACTCCCCATTAGCCCTCCCCTTCCCTTCACACTCCAATACCCCCTACCCTACCATCCACCCCCACATTTTCCCCTTTCTTTCCCTTGACACTCACATTACCATTCGCTCGGAGCTCCAATCACCCCTGACACATTCCTTGAAACCCCATTCCTCCTCCCCTTCTCTCGAAACTCCCAATTTACTCTCCCCTTTCCACCTTATCCCATTGCACCCTCTCCTTCCCTCAACCACTCCTATTATTCCTGTTGCACTCGACACTCTCATTTATCCCTGGTGCTGGCCACTTCCTCCTCCCCATTTCCCAGAGAGAAAGAAAAGCTTGCATTTATATAGCGTTTTTCACAACCAGAAGACATCTCAAAGTGCATTCCAGCCAGGGAAATAGTTTTGAAGTGAGGTCACTGTTGTAATAAAGCAAACACAGCAGCCAATCAGCACGCAGAAAGCCCCCACAATCAGCAATGTGATAATGACCAGATAATCTGTTTAAATGATGTTGATTGCTGGATAAATATTGACCAGGACACTGGGGAGAACACCCCTGCTCTTCTTTGAAATCAGGGCCATCCCTAGGGAGGTGCGGGATGAGGGACAAATCAGACTGTTTGAGCCAATGCAACATTTTTAGACAAGTTTCCTCTGATGGCTGGATCTCTGAGTGTATGTGTGAAAAGGAGCACCAGCAGTGTCCCAGCTACTGAGCACCTGGTCACAAGCACATCCTGCACTATTGACCGTGGTAACTGTGTTGCATGTAAAACTACACCTTGTTCCAAGGCTGAACATAGTTGTTGGCTTTCCCTTTGTTTAGGGGAAATCCATGATCCCTAAGGGATTCCGTTCTAACATTTTTACTAACTCACCCCACAACCCAACTGGAGAAAAAGACCAGAATTTTCCAGCCCCTCACACCGGTGGGATCTTCCTGTCCCACTGATGTGAATGGAGGTTTCAATGGCTTGCCGGCCCCTTCACAGGAGAACCCGCCACTGTTGAGGGGACGGTGCTTTGTTTATTTGCTTATATCCACCAGTAAATACTAATTTCGAGCTGAGAGTACGAGAGACAGCAAATCAGCTGGTATGGACCACACCTGACACTGGCCTAGTGGTATTGCAGCTAGACTAGTAATCTAGGGTGAAGCTCTGGGGACAAGGGTTCAAATCCTACCAGGGCAGATAGTGAAATTTGAATTCAATAAAAATCAGGAATTAGAAGTCTAATGTTGACCATGAAAAGATTGTCATAAAAGTCCATCTAGTTCACTAATGCTGTTTAGGGAAGGAAATCTGCCATCCTCAACTGGTCTGACTCTGCGAAAACTGTGATGTCGAATCACGGGACACCCCAAAGCACAGGGCCCGGGGCGGTCACCACGATTCTCTGTACCCTAGGGACGGCTCTGTTTGAAATCACGGCATGGGATCTTTTAGATCCACCTCAGAGGGCAAATAGGGCCTTGGTTTATAACATTCTTGGTCTCGTTGTGTGCGAACACAAAATATTTACAGAGTCCACTGAGGTAAGGAAAACATTAACTTTATTAAAACATCTCTGACAGTGACTACATCTTAACCTCTCTGCTTTAAATTTAATATAACCCCACTGAGTCAGTCATTTTTGGGATAAGGTTCTCCCTGTTTCCCTGAAACACCAATCAAATTTGCTCCTTGACCTCAGGTTATCAGCTCAGTTGATTTGCTTTTGTTCAGGTTAAATCATCCCTCGACTATTAAGTGATCAGACAATGCCTCATCCAAGAATCCAACAGCAATTCTGTCCCTGATTAGTTCATCTTTCAAACTGCCATATTTACAGTTCACTGCAAGTCTCTACAGATGATTGATAGATGTGTCAATATTTTTTCATTGTTGTTAGGTACACTTGTTAAATTTAGCCTGCTTAAAAATGGTATTCTTTTACAAATCAAATTAGGCATCAAGTACTTTTATTACTTTTTCATAGGTAGCATTTTCTTCATTGATCCCTTGCCTAACTCAGATATAATCTGCACCGACACCCATTGTGTATAACAGTGTATTGATCTGCTTGCTGCTCAGCTTCACTGTGAGGCCTGAAGCAGTGCAATATCTGGTAAATCTTCAGCACCAGTTCAGCCATATTTCTGCATGGTTGAGACCTGTGACTTGCTTGAAGCTTCCTGGCGGAGGCAATGGCATAGTATTATTATCGCTGGACTAGTAATCCAGAGACCCAGGTTCGAATCCTGTCACTGCAGATGGTGGAATTTGAATTCATTAAAAATTTGGAATTAAAAGTCTAATGATGACCATGAAACCATTGTCGATATTGTAAAAACCCATCTGGTTCACCAATGCCCTTTAGGGAAGGAAATCTGTTGTCCTTACATGTTCTGGCCTACATGTGACTCCAGACCCACAGCAATGTGGTTGACTCTTAAATGCCTTCTGAAATGGCCTAACAAGCCACCCAGTTGTATCAAGTCTCAATAAAGGAATGAAACTGGAAGGACCACATAGGATTGACCTAGGCACTGGAACTGACAACGGTAAACTCAGCCCTCTTGACCCTGCAAAGTCCTCCTCCTCTGGGGGTTAGTGTCAAAATTGGGAGAACTGTCTCACAGACTAGTCAAGCAACAATCTGACATGGTCATCCTCACGGAATCATACCTTACAGATAATGTCCCAGACTCCACCATCACGATCCCTGGGTATGTTCTGTTCCACCAGCAGGACAGACCCAGCAGTGGTGGTGGCACAGAGGTATATAGTTGGGAGGGAGTTGCCCTGGGAGTCCTCAACATCGACTCCGGACCCCATGAAGTCTCATGGCATCAGGTCAAGCATGGGCAAGGAAACCTCCTGCTGATTACCACGTACTGCCCTCCCTCAGTGAATCAGTGTTCCTCCATGTTGAGCACCACTTGGAGGAAGCACTTATGGTGGAAAGTGCGCAGAATGTACTCTGGGTGGGGGACTTCAATGTCCATCAACAAGAGTGGCTCGGTGGTACCACTACTGACCGAGCTGGCCGAGTCATAAGGGACATAGCTGCTAGACTGGGTCTGTGGCAGGTGGTGAGGGAACCAACAAGAGGGAAAAACACACTTGACCTCATCCTCATCAACCTGCCTGCCGCAGATGCAACTATCCATGACAGTATCAGTAGGAGTGACCACCACATGATCTTTGTGAAGACAAAGTCCCACCTTCATATTGAGGATACCCTCCATCATATTGTGTGGAACTACCACTGTGCTAAATGGGATAGATTTCAAACAGATCTGGCAACTCACAATTGGGCATCCATGAGGAGCTGAGGGCCATCAGCAGCTGCATAATTGTATTCAAACACAATCTTATGGCCCAGCATATCCCCCAATCTACCATTACCATCAAGCCAGGGGATCAACCCTGATTCAATGAAGAGTGGTGCAAGGAGCAGCACCAGGCATACCTAAAAATGAGGTGTCAACCTGGTAAAGCTACAAGAAAGGACTACTTGCATGCTAAACAGCATAAGCAGCAAGTGACAGACAGAGCTAAGCAATCCCACAACCACCAGATCAGATCTAAGCTCTGCAGTCCTGCCACATGAAGTCGTGAATAGTGGTGGACAATTAAATAACTCACTGGCGGAGAAGGCTCCACAAATATCCCCATCCTCAATGTTGGGGGAGCCCATCACATCAGTGCAAAAGATAAGGCTGAAGCATTTGCTACAATCTTCAGCCAGAAGTGCCAGGTAGATGATCCATCTTGGCCTCCTCCAGAGATACCCAGCGTCACAGATGCCAGTCTTCAGCCAATTCGATTCACTCCACGTGATATCAAGAAACAGCTGAAGGCAGTGAATACAGCAAAGGCTATTGGCCCTGACAACATACTGGCAATAGTACTGAAGACTTCTGCTCCAGAAGTTGCTGCACCCCTAACCAAGCTGTTCCAGTACTGCTACAACACTGGCATCTACCTGGCTATGTGGAAAATTACCCAGGTATGTCCTGTACACAAAAAGCAGGACAAGTCCAATCTGGCCAATTACCACCCCATCAGTCTACCCTGGAGCATCAGTAAAGTGACGGAAGAGGTCATCAATAGTGCTATCAAGCAACAATTGCTTAGCAATAACCTGTTCACTGAAACCCAGTTTGGGTTCTGCCAGGGCCACTCAGCTCCTGACCTCATTACAGCCTTGGTTCAAACATGGACAAAAGAACTGACCTCCCAACGTGGGGTGAGAGTGGCTGCCCTTGACATCAAAGCCGCATTTGACCGAGTGTGGCATTAAGAAGCCCTAGCAAAACTGGAGTCAATGGGAATCAGGGGGAAAACTCTCCACTGGTTGGAGTCATACCTAGCACAAAGGAAGATGGTTGTGGTTGTTGTAGGTCAGTCATCTCAGGTCCAGGACATCACTGCAGGAGTTCCTCAGGGTAGTGTCCTTAGTCCAGCCATCTTAAGCTGCTTCAGCAATGACCTTCCTTCCATCATAAGGTGAGAAGTGGAGATGTTCACTGATCATTGTATAATGTTCAGCACCATTCGGGACACCTCAGATACTGAAGCAGTCCTTGTCCAAAGCAGCAAGACCTGGACAATATCCAGCTTTGAGCTGACAAGTGGCAAGTAACATTCGCGCCACACAAGTGACAGGCAATGACCATCTCCAACAAGAGAGAGAATCTAACCATCACCCCTTGATGTTCAATGGCATTACCATCACTGAATCCCCCACTATCAACATCCTGGGGTTATCATTGACCAGAAACTGAACTGGACTAGCCATATAAATACTGTGGCTATAAGAGCAGGTCAGAGGCTAAGAATCGTGTGACGAGTAACTCACCTCCTGACTCCCCAAAGTCTGCCCACCATCTACAAGGCACAAGTCAGGAGTGTGATGGAATATTCCCTACTTGCCTGGATAAGTGCAGCTCCCACAACACTCAAGAAGCTTGACACCATCCAGGACAAAGCAGCCCGCTTGATTGACACCACATCCATCATGATGCATAGTAGCAGCAGTGTGTACCATCTACAAGATGCATTGCAGAAATTCACCAAGGCTCCTTAGACAATGCCTTTCAAACCCACGACTGCTACCATTTAGAAGGACAATGGCAGCAGTCACATGGGAACACCACCACCTGGAAGTTCCCCTCCAGGTCACTCACCATCCTGACTTGGAAATATATCGCCATTCCTTCACTGTCGCTGAGTCAAAATCCTGGAACTCCCTTCCTAACAGCACTGTGGATGTACCTACACCACATGGACTGCAGTGGTTCAAAAAGGCAGCTTTTCAAGGGCAACTAGGGATGGGCAATAAATGCTGGCATAGTCAGTGACACCCATATCCCCTGGATGAATTTTTAAAAATGTCAGATAATGTCCTAGGCACCACCTTCACTATCCCTGGGTAAGTCCCGTCCCATTGGCAGGGCAGACCAAGCAGAGGCAGTTGCACTGTGGTATACAGTCAGGAGGGAGTTGCTCTGGGAGTCCTCAACATTGACTCCAGACCCCATGGAATCAGGTTGAATAGGGCAATGAAACCTCCCTTTGATTACCACCTACTGCCCTCTCCCAGCTGATGAATCCATACTCCTCCACATTGAACACCACTTGGAAGAAGCAAGGGCTTTTCCATACTTGTCTTTTCATTCACTGCCACCTTATAATAGTCTTGATCTCGGTATTGCACTGGGAGTGTCAGCCTGGATTTTTGTGCTCAATTCCCAGAGTGGGAGTCAAACTCATCAAAACATTCCAACTTCCATTACCCCCTCCCATTCCCTTCCCTCAAAACTCCAACTACTCTCACTGAGTCCCCTTAAGCATCCTATTTTCCCTCCCCCTCACCTGATAATCCCCATCTCACTTTCTTCTTCCTCAATGCTCCCTATTTCCATCTCCTCTTTGCCAGATGTTCCCAATTTTCCTCCACACCACCCACCACCCCCCCACCCCTCCGCACCCACCCACTGTACAAAGTACCGATATGTTGTTTTTCGACATCAGTTCAAATTCCACCATAGCAGTTTGGAGATCAAATTCTATTAAATGTGAACCTCAGTAATGGTGACCATGAAACAACTGGGTTGACATAAAAACCCAGCAGATTTACAGGCATCTTTTAGGGAAAGAAATCTGGCGTTCACACACAGTCTGATTCATCATCCCTGTGTTCACTGATCTACACTGGCTCCTGGTTAAGCAATGTCTTGATTTTAAAATTCTCACCCTTGTTTTCAAATTCCTCCAAGGCCTCATTCCTCCCGATCCCTGGAATCGCCTCCAGCCCCACAACCCTCTGAGATATCTGCGTTCTTCTAATTCCAACCTCTTGAATATCTCCCAATTTAATTGCTTCATCTTTGGCAGCCAAGCCACCAGCTGCCTAGGCTCTAAGCTCAGGAATTTCCTCCCTAAATCTTTCTGCCTCTCTCTCCTCCTCTCAGAAACTCCTTTAAACCTACTCCTCTGACCCAAGCTTTTGGCCAGCTGCCCTAATATCACCTTCTGCGGCTAGATGTTAAGGTTTGCTTTAAATTGCTCTTGTAAAAAGACTTGGGACTTTTTAACATGTTATAGGTCACTAATCCACGCCTGTCAACTCTGCAAAGTCCTCCTTACTAACATCTAGGGGCTAGTGCCAAAATTGGGAGAGCTGTCTCACAGACTAGTCAAGCAACAGCCTGACATAGTCATCCTCATGGAATAATATCTTACAGTTAATGTCCCAGACACCACCATCACCAGCTCTGGGTATGTCCTGTCCCACCGGCAGGACAGGCCGAGCAGAGGCAGTTGCACAATGGTATACATTAGGGAGTGAGTTGCCCTGGGAATCCTCAACATTGACTCCAGGCCCTATGAAGTCTCAAGGAATCAGGTCAAATAGGGCAATGAAACTCCCTGCTGATCATCACAGACTGCCCCCCCTCAGCTGATGTATCCATACTCTTCCATGTTGAACACCGTTTGGAAGAAGCGAGGGGGCAAAATATACAATGACCTTCCCTTCATCATTTTCTATAGATATAGCTGTTGGGGTGAAAGGGATCAAAGGGTGTGGGGAGAAAGCGGGAGAAGGCTATTGAGTTGGATGATCAGCCATGATCATAATGAATGGCGAAGCAGGCTCGAAGGGCCGAATGGCCTACTCCTGCTCCTAGTTTCTATGTTTCTATGTTTCTATAAGGTCAGTAATGGGGATATTCACCAATGATTGCTCAATGTTCAGCACCATTCACGACTCCTCAGATACTGAAGCAGTCCATGTCCAATTGCAGCAAGACCTGGACAACATTCAGGCTTGGACTGATCAGTGGCAAGCAGAATTCGCACAACACAAATGCCAGGCAATGACCATCTCCAACAAGAGAGAATCTAACAATCTCCCCTTGACATTCAATGGCATTACCCCGACTATCAGCAACGGGGGATTACCATTTAACAGAAACTGAACTGGACCAGCCATATAAGCACTGCTGCTAAAATAACAGGTTAGAGACTGGGAATTCTGTTACAGACAGGGATGAGAGAGAACTGAAACCTTTGTTTTCTTCCCTGAATGTCTGTAATCAGTGTGTTTTTGAAAAGGAAGAGGTGTGCTTTTCCTAACCCCTGAGTTTGTGAGCAATTTGAAAACCAGCAGCAAGCTTTCACAGGTTTAGCTAAGGATAATCATTTATTCACACATTCACCCTGAAATCCAATGTCATGTCACTTACTCATACACACTTGAGGAAAATACAGTTAAAGAGAATAGTGCACTTGTACAAGTTATAAACAAAGTTCATAATTCACCTGCTGGCTCATCTTGGAAAACACAAAATGCAAGCCTGGTGAAGAAGAGATTTTCTTCACTCCTGAAGTACAGTTAGGTGAAATCAATATCCAAAGTAGAATACCAAAATCGTTGCAGGATTCTCTCAAAGAGATGACTTTCTGCAGGTCATGGAGTTAGTTATTTGAAGTCTTGTTGCCAGGAGGTCAGTTTTCTAGTTTTCTGTATTGGTGGACTTGAAAAGGAACAGGCTTGGCGACCTCACAATGTTGCAGTCTCTGGGTTGTAAGGCTTAGATATTGTAGTCTTTTCTGCTGTTCCTGCAGTTGTTGTGTCTTGCAGACAGCACTTATAGATTAAAGAAAGACCAACATGACTGTCTTACCAAGTTGTTTCTCACAGTCCTCTTTTCCAAATGTGGTGTTGAACTTCAGTGGATTAGCTATTGTTTGCAGACATTCACCCGGGGGTTTGAGACGATCACTGCCTCAGTTTCAGAATGACCCATTCAAGTCAGGAAACACCTTGTGGATGGTTTCAAGAGATAAGTAACAGCACTTCTTAGTCAGGAATGTGTCCTTTTGTCCTTTTGAGAAAGTGTGGTAGTTTGTATCCACAGACCAAGCTAGGTGGCTCTCGGCAGCCACCTTTTGCAGTATTTTAATGTCCAGCTTTTTAAAAAGCCAATTCTGGAAGAATCCACACTGATTACAGTTCAGTTTTTAAAGTAATGGGTTGGACATGCCTTTACTGGGCATGGCAGTGGTCAGCCATTAGTTTAGGACTCTGGATTAGGAGTCTCATAACATAACCGCTATTCCACCCATATCCCCTTTAGAATTTACTAGTGTCATGAAAACGTGCTTTATGCCAAATAATGATGTTTAATCAACCAGTTGGAAAACTGAACTGAACTTTTAAAAATAAAGACATTTTAAAACACAGTTTAAAGTGTGACTTGAGCTCAAAACAAAGATGGCTACCTTAATTTGCATCAGTGTACTCTCCCCCTGCAATCCATTGAGATGGAGACACCACACCTGCAAAGACCCCTCAGGAGAATATGAGTGAGCCACATATCCTGTCCCCATTAGCAAGACATCAAGGCAATCACCTGTGGTATTAAACAGGGTGTTCTCAGATATGAACTCATTGAGCTACAATAGAGATAAGCTGAACCCCATCACTTGAACAATGGGACACTAGCAGAGAGAGAGGATTCCCAGACATGAACTGATTATAAGTTACAAGGGAGAATACACTAGTAATGGCTTTGTTTGAATCACTGAGTGATGGTCATGTGACAGGCCCATCCTTTGTGTGTTTAAACTCCTGCTTTCTCTGCAGTAAGAGGACAAGCAGCTGAGGTGCTGAGAGAGAAGACTTGAGTGGGGTCCCTCCTTCTTCCCTCTTCCCAAACCCAACTTGCAAGTTTTGAACCCTGTTTGCTGACCATGACCACCCAGGGACAGAGATTCCTTAAAAGAATTCAGCCCAGCACTGCCGTCTCCAGGAGAACAATGAAATAAGCCGTCTACATCTTTAAATCAGAAGCATTGGAACCATTCGAGGAAAGTCACAAGATCACCGAATTCAGCCTGAAGCCAGCTGAGTCACCGAGTCTCCAAACTACAGACTGCATATTTCTCTTCACTTTAGGGACTCTAATTTGACCGACATATCCTTCTCCACTCTGTAATCTAATGGTTTATGTGTGTGGACTTCAAGTGTGTGTGTGCGTGAAAGTCAGAGCGTATTTTTTTATTATTTTACTTCGATTGGTTTAAGTATAACCTCATTCTTTATTGAACTCAAGAAAATCTGTCTGATTGGTTCATTTATGAGCACAGCATGTGAACAGTTAAGTATTGACTAAATTGGCAAGTATGTCATTTTCAAAATAATCTGTTGTGGTCAAATGTGGGGAGAGAAAAGAGGGGCACCATTCCTCACCTTTCGTAACACTAGATTGGAATCGGGGTGTGGAGAGACTGGAGAATCTGGGATTGTTCTTCTTGGAGCAGAGAAGGTTAAAGAGAGACTTAATAGAGGTGTTGAAAATCATGAAGGGTTTTGGTAGTGTAAATAAGGAGAAACTGTTTCCCATGGCAAGATGATCGGTTACCAAAGGAGAGATAATTAAGCAAAAGAAGCAAAGGTGACATGAGGAAACTTTATTTAATTTGGTCTTCCAGTGTAGAGTCATCCATGACCGAGTGTGGCAGACTGGCACAGTCCAAGGACTACGTGCTGAGGGACACACTAAAGCTTGGGGCAGCCACCGCAAAGGGTCAATGGGGAAAGGCCACCATCTAAGGCCTTTCAGCCAGAGTGCATAGAGGGCCTGGTAACATTGTAGAATGCCACGGGCTGTATGTTTGTCATTGAATGTAAGTTGACAATGGAATTGTATTGTGGCACCTCCTAGTGCTCCATGGAGAGAAGTTAAATATGATTACTGTACACTTTCCAGAATATCCAATTTGAAATGTTTTGGAATGTACTTTCAGATATTTTATGAATAAAATATATTTTTTATTGAAAAGAACTGAACATGATGTTAAACAACATGAAGAACTCTCACCAGCCCCTTCCCGCTGACACTATTTAAAAAGGTCATAAAGTATTTACTAGTTAGTTGTTGGGTTAATTCTTCTGGCCACTGGTGCAATTTTACCTGTTTCTGCAGCTCTCCTGTAGTTGGTTTAAGTGTGAATAGTCTCCCTGGTGCTGCAGCAATCCTCCTGATCTCTTGGAGGACACATTGTTGTGAAGTCCCTCTGAACCAGGGCCATGATGGCAACAGCCTAAGCTGCCACTGTGGCATTTAGATCTTTGATGGAAGCTGCTTGTGCTGCAGTGGGAACTGTGACATTGGCCATCAGATGCTGCAACATGGTGAGCTCAGCAGGTGTCCTGATGAAAGTGGCCACCCCCTCCATTTTGGAAAGGACGGGCTCCAAGCTCTGCTCAAAGCCCTGTGCCCGACCTGGTACTGGACTCCTCCATGCTCCTTTTTAAAAATTTATTCTTTAATGGGACGTGGGCATTGTTGGTAAGGCCAGTATTGTTGCCCATTGCTCTTGAACTAAGTAGCCTGCATGGCCATTTCAGAGGGCCGTTAAGAGTCAATCACATTGCTGTGATCTGGAGTCACATGTAGGACAAACTGGGTAAGGACAGCAGATTACCTTCTCTAAAGGACATTAGAGAACCAGATGGGTTTTTATGACAATTGCTGATGGTTTCATGGTCACCAAAGACTAGATTACAATTCCAGATTTTATTATTAATTGAATTAAAATTCCACTAACATTTGCAGCGGGATTTGAACCTATATCCCCAGAGTCTGGGGATTAGCTTGTGGCCCTGGATTATTAGTCCAGCTCTATTACCACTATGCCACCGTCTCCTTAACTGTAGGTTTTCTAGTTCACCGAGCATTTCGTTCTGTACATCCATTCTGCAGCCTGACCTATTGAATTCACCATGTGAATCTTCAGCAGCAATACCAGTGTGCAACCTCGCTATCTGGTGAACTGACACCTACTCTGGTCCTTGTGCACTTGTGCCCGGTGTCTCACCACCTACAGATTCTCTTCCATTCTAGACTCTATGCACAGTGTGAGTCTCAGAGCTGGTGGCTGCGAGTGTCTGATCGAGTGATTGTGTTTGTTGATCAGCACTGTCTCCTTCTACTTCCACTGAAATGAAAAAGGGACAAGGGTCAGGTTGTACTGTTGGGAGAGGAGAGAGTAAGAAGTGCGTGCTGACATCATCTGCAGCTTCTCAGTGAGAAGGGATGAAAGAAAAGGATAATGAGAGTAGGAGGATTAGGTATCTCATCATCAAGCACTCCAGCCAGTGGCTACTGCCTCAGTGATACCCCTTCCCAAGATGACCAACATAGCCTCTGCAATGGTATTAAAAGAATGATGTGTAATTATTCTACTCCAGTCTTTCTTTTTGGCTTTTGATTTGTGTCACCTTCTCCTGCAGGAAAGAAGGAAGTGTCCTGCAAAATATTTAGGTCATGGTTGATAGCTATCTGTGTGTGTGAGTAGTGAATTTGAGGTCAGATCAGTGTGATAGGCTGAGGTAAACATATGAATTGAAAGGTTGTGTGCTGACTGGTAGAGATTGTTGGTAGGTGGGTGATGGGGCTCTAGTGAACTAAACAGTGCACCAGGTCAGTTGGTGGGATATGGTATTTGAAGATGAACTCATGCACCTTGACAACTCCTGTGTGATCATTGAACTTCTACCTTTACCACATCCATGTTCTTGGAACTACATTCCTAGCATCGACCTCCACTGCCACATCTTCACACTGCCTCCTGAATATCTGTCTGGATGGTGTCCTGTCCTGCCTGGAGAAAGAGGATGTCCCTCATTCTCTCCGCCTCCTGAACAAAGGCCTCCTGTGCAACATTAGAGGATCTTGAGGCACCCTATCTCACAGGTTCAGCTATTCTTCATAGCAAAAGAGGACAGGTTCACTCCAAGAAGGACTCACGCCACTTCCGGCAGCCCCTTTAAGAAGTGCAGGTTGTGTTTAAGTAGCGCTGACTACTTGTAATATCGGACATGATCCATGGAGCCAAGGAACAGTGTGGATAATGATAACTTCGCATTGCAATTATTTAAATCATCAGGCAATGTAAATTTAACAAACTGTCTGCAGTCCTATGAAGGGATGGTGGGCTAACTTCACACTTTGCTGCCCACTGTTATTTTCACGTGTTCTCCAATTTGATGTCCCACCTGTCTTGAGTTAGCATAGACAGGTATATCACTGAACAACTTAACTTTACAACAGCAACTGAGCCAAATGTATTCTGGCTTATCCATAATCTATTGATCGAAGTGGCTCAGTGGTATTGTCACTGGACTAGTAATCCAGAGCCCAGATTTGAATCCCACCATGGCAGATGATGAAATTTGAATTCAATAAACAATCTGGAATTAAAAGTGTAATGATGACCATGTCTAATGAAGCCATTGTTGTAAAAATCCATCTGGTTTGTTAATGCCTTAGAGGGGAGGAAACCTGCTGTCCTTACCTGGTCTGGCCTACATGTGACTCCAGACCCACTGTGAAATAGCAAGTCTAGCAAGCTTGCCTAGCATGCCTCTCAGTTCTCAAGGGCAATTAGGGATGGGCAATAAATGCTGGCCCAGCCAGCGAAGCCTATACCCCATGAACGAAAAGAAAATCAATCATCTGTCAACCATTCAGAGGGACCTGTGTGTCCTTGTACATGAATCACAAAAAGTTAGCATGCAGGTACAGCAAGTAATTAGGAAAACAAATGTGATGTTATTGCAAGGGGGCTGGTTGGTGAGAATGCACCTGGAGTACTGTGTAGAGTTTTGGTCACCTTACTTAAGGAGGGATATATTTGCATTGGGAGCAGTTCAGAGAAGGTTCACCAGGGATCAATTTGGTAGTAGGGAAAGGTTGAGCAGGTTGGGCCTATACCCACTGGAGTTTAGAGGAATGAGAGGTGATCTTTTTGAAACATATGAGATTTTGAGGGGGCTTGACAGGGTGGATGCAGAAAGGACGTTTCCCCTTATGGGAGGACCTAGAAATTGGGGGGACAGTTTAAAAATAACTGGGGTTTGCCTCCAGGTCGTCAGGAGCACCAGGGACAGTTTAGTTGCCTGGAGGCAGTCTCTTGGTGCTTGATTTGGGGCCAGGTAGGGGACAGTGTTTCAGGCAGGCGACAGTGTTTCAGGCAGGCTGAGAGGCTCTCCGCAGTTGCCTGAGATCAGCAACAGTTATAGGCTACTCTTTGGAGTGGGGCTGGGGTGGTCCTATTATTTAATTTACATTTTTATTGTAAATTTTAAAGTTTAAATGTCAAATTTTACTTTAAACTTTTTACTTTTAATTTCAAGAAGGGTGGAGAGTAGGAGCCATTTTGGGGCACCCTCCCTCTCTCTCTCCCTGTCTCTGTCTGTCTCTGTCTGTCTCTCTCTCTACCCGCCCCCCTCTCTTTCTTTCCATTTCTCTGTCTCCCTCTCGCTCTCTCTCCCCCATTCTCTCTCTATCTTTCTCCATTTCTCTGTCTCCCTCTCTCTCTCTCCATCTCTCTGTCTCTCTCTCTCTCTCTTCCTCACTCTCGCTCTCCCTCCCCCCTTCTCTCTCTCTCTCTCACGCTTACCTGTCATGGCATCCGGCAAGCTGCTGGGCTTCCTATTGGCTCTCCAGCTTTGAGAGCCCACCAATCGTTCAGCCTGCTCTCTGGTCATTAATTGACCAACTGGGGGAAAATCACCTGGAGTGACTGTTCCCTACACATTACAGGCTTCTGACCCCCGTTCAAGCCTGGCAGTAGGGCTTAGAAACCGGCACGGACCATCCTGCTCTCAATCTTTATTGATGAGTCAAGAACAGACCCAGAAATGTGGCGAGTGGTGGAGAAACAGAGCGCCCCCCCCTCAGTATTTACCACATGTCATGGCTCAAATTACTCAGGTTCTACATCCCAAAATATTATTTTCTGAAAGGAATGTGCCTGATTTGTATTAAAATGAATCAATACTGACTGTTTCCACCGTCTTCCTCGTAAGATCACCTGTTGGGTAGATTGACCACCTTCTTACAGAAGTGATTTTGTTTTATGATACGCTCACGGGATTTTGGCAAGGCCCTGGTTTCTTGCCATCCCCAATTGCCCTTGAGATAGTTCCGTATATTATTTTCGACTTCACCTCCCACCCCAACGCCAACCCCCTGCCCCCAGCATTCAAGTACATGCAGCAGAATCTGAAGTTATCCTTGGGCAGGATTGTGAGGGGATAGGGGAAGGATGGAACCCAAAATGCCTGTCACCCTGAAGCCTCTCTGATGGACGTCACAATGGCAGAAGCCCGGTTGAAAAGTTTAGTTCAGCAATGGCAGTTATATAGCAACTTTCATGTCCTCAGGATGTCCCAGAGTCGGGGTCTGGAAGAATAGGTCGGAAGAAACAGTTCCCATTTGGCAGGAGGGTCAAGAACCAGCGGGACACCGGTTTAATGTGATTGGCAAAAGCAGCAACGGCGACATGAGGAAAGTTTTCTCACACAGTGAGTGGTTAAGATCTGGAATGCACTACCTGAGTGTGATGGAGGCAGGGTCAACTGAGGCATTCAAGATCGTTATCTGCAGAGCCAAAAATTGTAAGTCTGCGGGGAAAAGGCGGGGGAGAGGGACAAAGTCAGTTGCTCTTACCAGCACAGACATGACAGGCAGAATGGCCTCATTCTCTGCTAGGTTATTGCAAATATATAAGCAAAAAACTGTGGATGCTGGAAATCCAAAACAAAAATAAAAATAAAAATACCTGGAAAAACTCAGCAGGTCTGGCAGCATCTGCGGACAGGAACACAGTTAACGTTTCACCCGCTACACCTCAACGCCCTCCCACAGCACCTTCCCGTGCAACCGCAGAAGATCCATCACCTGCCCCTTTACTTCCCCTCTCCTCACCGTTCAAGGGCCCAAACATTCAAATGAAGCAGCATTGCTTCAATTTAGTCTACTGCATTTGTTGCTCCCAATACGGTTTCCTCTGCATTGGAGAGACCAAACGCAGACTGGGTGACCGCTTTGCAGAACACCTTCGGTCTGTCCACAAGCATGACCCAGACCTCCCTGTTGCTTGCCATTTCAACCCTCCACCCTGCTCTCATGCCCACATGTCCATCCTTGGCCTGCTGCATTTCTTCAGTGAAGCTCAACACAAACTGGAGGAACAGCACCTCCGACTAGGCACTTTACAGCCTTCTGGACTAAATATTGAGTTCAACAATTTTAGATCATGAACCTTCTCCTCCATCCTCACCCCCTTTCCGATCACCCGTTTAAATTTTTTTTTCCCAATAATTTATACAGATTTTTCTTTCCCACCAATTTCCATTATTTTTAAATGTATTTCCATCCATTGTTTTAGCTCTATTTGCCTTTTTCGATTTCTTCACCCCACCCCCACTAGGATTATCTGTACCTTGCTTGTCCTGCATTCTACCCTTAATTAGCACATTCCTCAGATAATATCACCACCTTCAACACCTCCTTGTCCTTTTGTCTGTGACATCTTTTGGTTATATCCACCTATCACTGGCCCTCTATCCAGCTCTACTTGCCCCACCCCCCCCCCCCCCCCCCTTAAACCAGGTTATATTTTACCTCTCTTCTATTTTTACTTAGTTCTGTTGAAGGGTCATACGGACTTGAAACGTTAACTGTGTTCCTGTCCGCAGATGCTGCCAGACCTGCTGAGTTTTTCCAGGTATTTTTATTTTTATTTTTGTATTGCAAATATATGTTTGGAGATTATGTGCCCAAAGACAGTGCAAATTCCTCATTTTTTTATTCTGAATCAGTAGTGTGATCTAGATTCCCAATTAGCCACATGTGTTTTGTGGCTATTGTAAAGGATGACACTGTTGAAGGGAATAGCGACACAGGAACCATGATGGTGCTCCATCTGGTGTTGCTGATATGAATTTCACTTCCCCAGCTCTTGCCTGCCAAACACCCTGGACAGACAGTATCCATCACATAGAATGTACTGTGTAGCATCAGGCCATTCAGCCCATATGGTCCATGATGCTGCTTATGTTCCACATGAGTCTTCTCCCACTTTACTTCATCTAACTGTATCCACATAGTCGTCTGTTCTCTGTTCTCTTATATGTTTGTCCAGCTTCTCCTCAAATGCATCTACGTCCTCCTCCTCCTCCTCCTCCAGATACCAGGACCTGAGAGGTCATTGGCGACCTTAGACTTCCATTGGATTGGACCATGATTATGCTTGGCAATGTACTGCAGTGGTTTGCCATTGCCTTCTAAAGAGTGGCTGACCAGGCATACTGGGAGGATTTACAGGCTATAATCAACCTGTTTGGCCACGTTATGAACATGCCTTCAAGTACTGAGATGGGACTTCAACCTGGAGCTTCTGGCCCAGAGGTAGAGACGTTACCCACTATATCACAAGACCTCCCATGCCTCTATGTTATTCACCTCAACTACTCCCTGTTGCAGCAGGTTTCACATTTTAAACACTTATTTATATCACCTTTCCCAACCACCAAGGCATCCCAAAGCATTTTACAGCCAATGAAGTAGCCACTGTTACAGTGTAGGAAAAGTGGCAGCCAACCAGGAAGCAGCAAGATCCCACAAACATTGATGTGACAATGAGCAGATAATCTGATTTTGTGACAATCACTGAGGGATAAATATCAGTCAGCACAACAAACGTTTGAAGGGTCTACCCAGGGTGGATGTGGAGAGGACATTTCCTCTTGTGGGAGAATCTAGAACTAGGGGTCACTGTTTAAAAGTAAGGGGTCACTCATTTAAGACAGAGATGAGGAGAAACTTTTTTCTCTCAGAGGGTCATACGTCTTTGGAACTCTCTTCCTCAAAAGGCGGTGGAAGCAGAGTCTTTGAATAACTTTAAGGCAGAAGTTGATAGATTCTTGATTAACAAGGGGGTGGAAGGTTATCGTGGGTAGGCAGGCATGTGAGGTTGAGGTTACATTCAGATCAGCCATGATCACATTGAATGACAGAGCAGGCCCGAGGGGCTGAGTGGCCTACTCCTGCTCCTAATTGGTATGTGTGGAGAACAGTGATGTTTAAGTTTCAGATACGCGTTCTAGTATAGAACTTGTGCAGGATGGTTCACAAAAAATAAACATGTCTGTTCTCCTTCTTTTCTGTTTTAGCTTTAGAATTTCAGCACTTTCAGTATTTTGCTTTCTTCTCAGCAAGCAAATTTAGGAGCCAAGCTGTGGACAGCAAGATCCCACAAGATGCATTGTGATCATGACCAGATAATCCGTTTTCTTAATGCTGGATGAGGGATAAATGTTGGCCAGGACATTCAGGAGAATTATCCTGCCTTTCGTTTGAAATAGTGATATGGCATCTTTTACAGCCACGTGTGACGGCAGACAGAGACTCAACTTAACACATCATTCAGCTAAGTGCAGCACTCCTTCAGTCCTGCAACCCAGTGTCAGCCAGGCTTATGCGCTCCAGCCTCTGGAATAGGGACTTGAACCCACAATGGGCCGAATGGCCACCTTCTGTTCTGTGAGCGTTTTACATCAATTTCTTGTTGCCTGGGTGATGGGTTTCCTTTGTCGTAGTCACAAAAATCAGTGTTCATCGTGCTCGGGGCTGAGGTAAACAGGATGCCTTTAGATGGTATGAATCAACCACATTGGCATGGGACTGGAGTTACATGTATGCCAGACAGGGTAAGGATAGCAGATTTCCTTTTCCAAAGGATATTTGTCAACTCATTCAGATTTTTAATGACAGCTCCGTGGTCACTTTCACATTGGATAGAATTTTATAGTACATCATCAGGCCATTCGGCCCACAAGATCTATACTGCACTCAGACCTCCTCTCAACTTACAAATGCCAACATTTTTGTTTCTATTAAACTAAATTCAAATTCTCAAACTGCTGTTGTAGGATTTGAACTCATGGCCATGTTAGTCCAGGACTCTGGATTATTAGTCCGGTAACACAACCCCAAAAAACCATACCCTCTCTGCTCTCCATAAAGACAGGATTCAAATTCACCCTTAGAATTCGTCTGATAACCAATCAGTGCTCATCCTGCTTGGAGTTGATGTAAACAGGGCCCCTTTAGGACATAGGAATATGGAGAGGCTGTTCTGCCCCTTCAAGCCTGTTTCGTCATTTGATTAGATCATGGCTGATCTGTACCTCAATTCCATTTACTTCCCCCCAACCCTTTCCTCAATGTGCATTGATAACCTTGAGGGAGAGGTCAACATTCCCCTCACCTTTTTGCGGACTTCCTGTCCCTGTCCACTAGTTTTCCATCATTTGTGCAAGGGGGTCCTAAATCTCTTTACTCCTCCACAACTCCTAGTTTCTCACCATTTAGAATATACTCCAGTTGGTCTTTCTTGGGTCCAATGATTGTCCCACTCACTCCATCTGCCTATGTCCCTATGTAACTCACTGATTTCCATCTATACTGCTTCCTGTTGCTCCTGACATAGAGTTTTCCAGCAAACGTGGGTATACAGCTCTCTATTCTTCATCCAAGTTATTGATAAATTGAGTGAGAAACTGAGAACCGTCTGCCTTGAAGAGGTCAACTTGTCCCATTCTATCGATCCAAGTGTACCTCCTTTCACCCCACTCTATGTCCCCCTAACCAGTTTCTAACTCATGTGACAAGTTGGCTCCCAGCATGTGTGCTCCGAATTTTTTGGTGATCATTTCTTCTGTGGCTTCTTTGGGGTGTAATTGGCTCCAAAATCTACTTGATGCTGGAAAATCAAAACCAGTTGAATCCTGAGTGACTGACCCGCTGCCTGGATTCCTGAATCAAGCCACTCCAGGGTCCAGCTGATGAGTGATCAGCCAGCTTGGGGGTCTAATGGAGCCTGGAGGGATCAATCTGTTTCAGGACGGCCAATGAAGTGCGATTAAAGTTTCGGCACTGCGGGAGTGTAGGGAAATGCAACAGGCAAATTGTGCACAGCAAGATCCCACAAACAGCAATGGGGTAATGACCCGATAACACCTTTTGTGAAAAATCAGGTAACGTCAATTTTTTTGCCTGTTTACTCCTGTTTGTCCAACAAATGTATCTCTCCTGCTTCCCCTGTGACCTTAGGGTCACCTCCCACTTACCCAAATCTAGAGGTTCAGGGAGTGCCCAGCCCCCCTGCCCTGCCCCCAAAAGCTCCCTAGCAAGTTTGCAGTAGGCCCTTTCTTCGTATGTAACAATGTGGCAGCCAATGTGAGCACAGCAAGATTCCACAAACTGAAAATGTGATCATGAACAGATAATCTGTTTTTGTGATGTTTATTGAGTGATAAATGTTGGCTAGGACACTGGCAAGAGCTCCCCTGGTCTTTCTTTGAAACAGTGCCATGGGGTCTTCTGCAACTGTATGAGGGCAGATAGAGCCTTGATTTAACACATCATCTGAAAAATGGTGCCCCTGACAGTCCTTCAATCCAGCACTGCAGTCTCAGCCTGAATTACCTGCTTAATTCTCTGGAGTAGGGACTTGAACCCACAATGTCTGCCTCAGAGGCAAGAGATATCCACTGAGCTACAGCTGATCAGGTGGACACAGGTTAACCTGCGTTTGACTTACAGATTCTTTAACCGAATTCTTAGAGTCCTCTCATGTTAAGACATCCAGCTCACCAAAACAGAATAGGAAAAGGTGCAGTAAAGGCACTCAAGTGAAGCCCTGGCATACTGGTTCAAATGAATGGTCAGTAAATTTAACACTGGTATCAGGAAGATCTTCATACAGAGTGTGCTTAATGTTAACAGTATCCAATCCGGTTAATGAATCTGAAACCAAGACACAGATCTTTTCTTTACTGAGTTTATTGACTTGTTCAGTCTCACCACTGTCCCCTCCCACCCAGTGCCCCAGCTGTACCCTATTTATATTTTTTAAACCCAATAAACTAACAAATACACTAACTAATTGAAAGCCCCTAAATTAATTATAATGTTGTTTCTGGGGCTGATAATGCACTCTAGCCCCTGCGGTGCCCACTGGCTGTGGAAAGCCTCAAGCTTACCGGTGGAAACTGGATGATCCCTCTCGAAGGACACCCAGGCACCAAATTAGCAGCGGGAGAGGGGCAAACAGTCTCTCCCCACCCCCTCCGCATCAGGTTACCAAAGATCAGGAGCGTGGGGCTGAAGTGCAGCCAGAAATTAAGGAGCAACCCCTCAAAAAATGAGAGGGGCTGCAATCTCGGGCAGTCTACGTACACGTGGAACATGGACTCCCCTCGGCCGCAGAAAACAGATCCCCCATTCATATGTGCTCAAAGGCAATTAACACCATCACCAGTTCCTTTTAACCTTAACAATGTATTTGACATTAACAAACCTTAACAATATAATTGACATGGCATTAACAGTTAACACCTGTAACATTTCTGGACAGGATAATGCAGTGTCGTTCAATAGAAACCTTTGACTAACCACAAGAATCGCTACAGAGACACCATTTGAGCTGACATTTGCTTCCCATTCCGAATTGCCCTTGAACTGAGTGGCTTTCTTGGCCATTTCAGAGGACAGTTAAAAGTCAACCTACATTGCTGTAGGTCTGGAGTCATATGTAGGCCAGACCAGGTAAGGAGGGGAGATTTCCATTCCTAAAGGACATAGTGAATCAGATGGGCTTTTATAACAATTGAAGGTTGTCATAGTTACCATTCTGAGACTAGCTTTACATTCCAGATTTACTGATTGAATTTAATTCCACCAGCTACTGTGGTGAGATTTGAATCTGTGTCCCTGGAGTATTATGCTGGGCCTATGGATTACTAGCCCAGTGACATTACCACTACACCACCATCTACCCTAAGTTAGGGCCAGAGGCTCCAATCAATGGGGAAGCCAGTGCCGTTACTGCGAGGAGGCTTTCCCCTGGTTCTGTCGACATCACAGACTAACATTCATATTCTGCAGCCTTTATGAATGTGTTTTTGTTTTGTATGTTTATGGGATGCGGGTCAGCACATTGCCCATCACTAATTGCCCTTGAGAAGGTGGTGGTGAGCTGCCTTCCTGGACCACTGCCATCCAACTATTAGGAAGGGAGTTCCAGGATTTTGACCCAGAGACCTAGAAGATGTTGAGCTTCTTAAGTGTTGTTGGAGCTGCACTCATCCAGGCAAGTGGAGAGTATTCCATCCCACTCCTGACTTGGGTCTTGTAGATGGTGGCCAGGCTTTGGGAGTCAGGAGGTGAGTTACTCACTGCAGAATTATCAGCCTCTGACCTGCTCTTGTAGCCACAACATTTATATATCTTGTCCAGTTCAGTTTCTGGTCAATGGTAACCTATAAGATGTTGATAGTGGGGGATTCAGTCTTGTTAATGCCATTGAATGTGAAGGGGTGATGGTTGGATTCGACCTTGTTGGAGATAGTGAGAGAATGGGAGAGAGTAATGTGAGTGTTGAAGTCATTGCCTGGCACTGTGTGGCACAAATGTTACTTGTCACTTGTCAGCCCAAGTCGGGATATTGTTCAGGTCTTGCTGCATATTATCTTGGACAGCTTCAGTATCTGAGAGGTCAGGAATGGTGCTGAACATTATGCAATCATCAGTGAACATCCCCACTTCTGACCTTATGATGGAAGGAAGGTCAATGATGAAGCAGCTGAAGATGGTTGGGCTGAGGACACTACCCTGAGGAACCCCTGCAGTGGTGCCCTGGGACTGAGATGACTGACCTCCAACAAACACAACCACCTCCTTTGTGTTAGTTATGACTCCAACCAGCGGAGAGTTTTCCCCCTGATTCCCACTGAATCCAGTTTTGCTAGGGCTCCTTGATGCCGCTGTTGGTCAAATGCTGCCAAGGGCAGTTACTCTCACCTCACCTCTGGAGTTCAGCTGTTTTGTCCCTGTTTGGACTAAGGCTGTAATGAGGTCAGGAATTGAGTGGCCCTGGCAGAAACCAAACTGAACATCAGTGAGCAGGTTATATCTGAGTAAGTGCCACTTGGTAGCACTGTTGATGAACCCTTCCATTACTTTACTGATGTTCGAGAGTAGACTGATGGGGTGGTAATTGGCCAGGCTGGATTAGCCCTGTTTTTTGTCTACAGGACATACCTGGGCAATTTTCCACGTAGCTGGGTAGATGCCAGTGATGTAGCTGCAATAGAACAGCTTGGTTAGGGGCACGGCAAGTTCTGGAGCATAAGTCTTCAGTACTATTGCTGAAATATTCTCAGGGCCCATAGCCTCTGCAGTATCCAGTGCCTTCAGCCGTTTCTTGATATCATGTGGAGTGAATCGAATTGGCTGAAGACCGGCATCTGTGATGCTGGGGACCTCCGGAGGAGGCTGAAATGGATCACCCACTTGACACTTCTGGCTGAAGAGTGTTGCAAACGCTTCAGCTTTATCTTTCGGACTGATGTGCTGAACTCTTCCATCCCTCTGCTGTCATTAATTGAATGGCAAGCATGCAGTTGGCCAATTCAGAGGCTGCTTCCAAGAGTATAGCTCTCCCAGCAAGTTAGGGCTTTATAGTCACGCATTTAGTCATGACTTTCCTTCATCCGTTCCTGTCTCCTGATCCTTATGAGAGGGTTTGATGTTTAGATCTTTTTAAAGTGGATTCTGAAGATGAGGGGTTACTCACCCACCAGGTGGAGGTAGTGTCACACCACATGACCCACTCACTGGAGAGACTCTTAAATGCCCTCTAAACAAGGGCAATTAGGGATGGGCAACAAATGCTGGCCTAGCCATCGACACCCAAACCCCATGAACAAATAAGCAAATAAGAACTAAATAAATAAACATGGAGAGCCCACAGGAGGGACAGTGATCTGGGAGCATGGCCTACACTCTCTGGGAGGATCACCTCCCCAGCCTCCTGAGAGAAAGAGGCCACATATTGCCACAAAACATTGCTCCTTAAATGGGGCACCAAACTTAATAACACTTTAATACACAAAGGCCCAGATTTTTGTCCGTGAGTCAGGTGAGCAGGAGAATTCCCAGCTCGCTGAACCTGACCTTTTAAAGATAGCTGCCTGGACGACAGATCTTTGGTTTGGAGCACGGGGCTGGAGGGGGGATGGAGTGGGAGTGGGGTGTGGGGTGCTAGATTAGAAGTCTCGGTGGGCAACCCTGGAAGAATTGAGGAAGCTGTCGGGTGCAGGGGCAGTCTAGCCTGTATTGGGATCTGGCAAAGTGTCCAAAATGTGAAAAAAAAGAATAAAACAAAAACCTCCCTCCAGCCCTCACCCTTCATCCCACTCAACCCACCCCACACACTCTCCATGCCCCATCCATGCCACCTATTGCCCTGTCCCCACCCCCCATGGCCCTTTATGGCCCCCCATGCCAACTTAGTGCCAACCTATGCCCACCACACACTGCCCTTTGTCCAAACACCTACCACGCCCATTCACCCAATATCCACCATAGGCAGACTTCAAGACCCATGCAGAGATGAGATAAAATAAAGTTCTATAAAATAAAGCTCTAAGTGTCTATTGCAGACTTCACTATATTGAAACATGTACTTGTTCATAAAAACCCATCTACCTCATTTACATTCCTTCAACTACATAAAGCCTTATAACAACAGACATTTATTTCAAGTGCACAATCCCTTATAACAACAAGCATTGGAATTCAAAGTCCCCTTCAAAAAGTCTGTAACCACTTGTAGCTTTCAATAAAACTGTGAAATGGCAGGCACCCTACTGTGATAATGGATAGCTATAAAAACAGTCCTGTAGCACAAATCCAGTAATGGAAGCCCTCAGGCCACCTGACATTTTTTTCCCAAAGATTTAAATGGCTGGACTTTTAAATACCTTGACGGCTTGACAGCTCCTTTTGACAAGTGCTTTTGACAGTTTTGACAGTTGACTTTGACAGGACTGTTGACAGTTTCAATCAGCTTGACTGTTAATGAATTTATACACTTTTTATGCACATTTACGCCTACTTTTAACAATTCCAAAGGACACCTTAACTCCCCCAAAGAGCACCATACCTCCATAAAAGGTATCCTGGGACCATATCCAAAGGGGTACCTTACCTCTCCAAAGGAATCTACAAAATTCAGACCTCCTCTTACCAGGTCTAATCTGCGCAGTCCAGGTTTCACACTCTTGGGCTACCAAAATCCCACTTCAGTGGAGGCAACTGATTAATTAAATGGACAGTTGCCTCCATAAATCATGCATGTGTGAAATGCGAAACACCTCCATTCCTGCCCCTGTGAAAATAGGACATGCCGTGTTCGGGGGGCAGGTCTTACAATTTTTGGGCAATTCTGCCATTTTTGCCATGATGTAGAACATAAGAACGTAAGAACATAAGAACTAGGAGCAGGAGTAGGCAATTCAGCCCCTCGAGCCTGCCCTGTCTTTCATTACGATCATGGCTGATCTCATTTCCGCCTCAACTCCAATTTCCCTCCTTCTCCCCATAACGTTTGAACCCATTACTAATTAAAAATTTGTCTATCTGCTCCTTGAATTTATTCTCTGTTGTGGTGAAAATCCAGACCAAAGAGATTGCGCTAGAGTTTCCACCTTTGGTGCCATCAGGAAATTGCACCCGAAACGGGCTCAAAATTGCACTGCTTAGGTTACAGTTCATGTTTTGTTGAAGTTTATTTGAATAATCACAGGCATAAAACCTTTGGTGAGTCCATGCAAATAGACAGTGTAATAGAGTGTGATTTTTTTTCAATTTAAAAGTATTACTTGATACATTTAAGAGTAGTAACCTGTTCAGGATATTAATACAGCACAAGGATCTCCTGCCTAAAGACAGGCCTGACCCACAGTGCTAGAATCTCCAACATGGGTAGGGCAAGGAGGCAGATCCCAAATCCACCCCAGCTGAAACAGAGATTGAACCCCCTGCTGTTAGCTCTAATCTGATTGATATACAGCTACGTGCTGAGGGATGCACTAAAGCTTGGGGCAGCTGCTGCAAAGGCCCAATGGGGAAAGGTCGCTGTCTAAGACCTTTCTGCCCTAGAGCACTGAGAGGCTGGGAATTGTATAGACCCCTTGGGCAGTACAGCTCACAATGAATGTATACATTGAATACTGATTGTATTATAATTGTATTGAAGCACCTCAGGGTATGTTGATAACTCCATTACCGATAATTTCATTTAGATAATATAACACCTCTGTGTTCTTTTGTTCTTTTGTCTGTGACATCTTTTGATTATCTGCTCCTATCACTGCTTGCTTGTCCCTACAACCACACCAACCCCCTCCACTTCTCTCCCCCCACCCAACCCCACCACCAACACCACCCCCCCCACCCCACCTTAAACCAGCTTATATTTCACCCCTCTCCTTGGATTCACCCAGTTCTGTTGAAGGGTCATGAGAACTCGAAACATCAAATCTTTTCTTCTCCGCCGTGCTGCCAGACCTGCTGAGTTTTTCCAGGTAATTCTGTTTTTGTTTTGGATTTCCAGCATCTGCAGTTTTTTGTTTTTATATATTTTTACTCCATTACCATTGTCTGATTGTCTGTTATGACCATATTGAAATGATTGTAATATTCATTCATTGTATTGAAGCACCTCGTGATCCATGTGTAAAAGTTGAATCTGATTGTACTTTTTGTGATGGCCATTTAGAAATGTTTTGTAATGTTCTTCCAGATATTTTATGAATAAAGTATTTTTTCAAAAGAAAAGATACCAGCCATAGAGCCCTTAAGCAGTCTAAGTTGCTGTGACAACATATACTTTTACTTACGTGTTGTAGTCCAGAGCAATGGATAGCAATGGTAGAGGCTCCAATTCTTTTTCTCCCCAAACACATGGCTGACCAGAAATCTCTCCCACACTTACCACCTGCTGTGGGTTGTATGTTGGAAGGATTTCCGGGTCGATACTCAGACTGTTCGGCCATGTTATGGATGCACCTTTCTTGGTCATCCAGTCCTGGAGTGGGACTCAAACCAAGAGTTTCTGGTTTAGAGGCAGGGACACTACCCACTCTGCCACAAGATCACCTTACAAAAAAAAAAGTTCTTTTAATCAGAGCGTCCAGTTCTCCACCTGTGAGTGACCTGATTTAAAATCTTTGAAAACGAGCTTTAAAAAAAACTATGTGTGACAATGTAATAGTTTCATTGGTCAGTTTCTTAGCAAATTAAATATGTTTTGTTATGGGGAAATGTTTAAAATGTGTCTCCTAATGCCTGTGCACCTAAGAAATTATATTCAATTTTAAGAGCCTTCCCGAACAAGCGCATTTCACAATGTTGACCTGGGTCATGGCCAGTTTTGTATCGTCAGAGCTGATACGTAGAATTGAATATTGAAACAACAAAAAGGATTGCAGAAAACATGCATAAAGAAGGTCTTGGGTGTAACTTACTTACATTTAAAATTCCCAAATCTTTTGCACTGGTTCAGACGATTCTGCTGGAATGTGGTAGGAAACTCGTGGAAACCAGCAGAAACTCAAACCCATTATTGTCACCATCGAATCTGACTGATCCTCCAGTTGCTGTCAGTGGGCCAAGAGTTTGTAGGCATATGTGCATACATGTGTGCTCATGTATGTGAGTGCGTATGTAATTTCTTTATTCATTCACGGGATCCGAGAGCCATTGGCTGGGCCAGCATTTATGACGCATCTCTAATTGTCCTCAAGAAACTGGTCAAGGACCACCTTCTAGAAGTGCTGCCACCATGAGGTGTAGGTACACCTACAGTGCTGTTAGGGAGGGAGTTCCAGGATTTTGACCCAGCAACAGTGAAGGAACGACAATATATTTCCAAATTATGGTTGTGGTTGCAAACCTGCGTGAGCTCTGTGTGTGTGTGTGTGTTCGCATATGGATGTATGGGAATATGTGTGTGTGTGTGAGTGTATGTATCAGTGTGTGAGACAATGTGTGTGTGAGAGTGCGGGTGTGGGTCTGTGTCTGTGAGTGTACGTGTCAGTGTGTGAGAGTGTGTGTGTGAGAGAGAATCTGTTTGAGGGTGTGTGTTTGAGTGTGTGTGAGTTTTTGTGTGTGAGTTTGTGTGTTTGAGTGTGTTGGTGACTGCAAATGTGTGTGTTTGTGTATGTTTGTGAGTGTGTGTGTTGTTTATTTGCATATTTTAGTGTGAGTATGGGTGTGTGTGGGTGTGTGATTGAGCGTGAATTTGAGTGTATATGTGTGTATGTATGTTTGAGAGTGAGTGATTGTATGTGAGATTGTGTGTGAGTGAGTGAGTGTGAGTGAGTGTGAGAGTGTGTTTTGTGTGAGAGTGAGTGTATGTGTGTATTTGAGAGTGAGAATGTGTGTGAGTATGTGTGAGTGAGTGTTAGTGTGAGAGTAAGTATGTGCGAGTGAGTGTGTGTGTGAGCATGTGTGTGTGTGTGTGTGTGTGTGTGTGTGTGTGTGTGTGTGTGAGTGAGTGAGTGAATGTGTGTGTAAGTGAATGAGTGTGAGTAAGTGAGTGTGTGAGAGTAAGTATGCGTGTGTGACTGTGAGTGTGTGTGAGTAAATGTGAGTGTATGACAGGGTAAGTATGTGTGAGCGAGTGTGTGTGTGAGTGTGAATGTGTGTGAGTGTGTGTGAGAGTGAGTGAGTGTGAGTTTGAGTGTGTGTGAGTGAGTGTGTGTGAGTGAATATTAGTTTTTGTGTGTGTGTGAGTGAGTGTGAGAGTGAATGTGAGTGTGTGTGAGTGAGTTTGAGTGTGTGTGAGTGAATATGAGTGTAAGAGTGAGTGAGTGTGAGAGTGAATGAATGTGAGTGTGTGTATATGTGAGAGAGAGTGAGTGTGAGTGTGTGAGCATCTGTGAGTGTGTGTGTGAGCATGTGAGAGTAAATGTGATTGTTAGTGTGTGTGAGTATGTGTTTGAGTTTGAGTTTGAGTGTGTATGAGTGTGAACATGTCTGTTTTTGTCTAGTAAATGCCCGGTAAGTAAGGAGTTAAAGCCCCTTCTCCCAAAAGTAAAGTGAACTGGTGAGAGTGAAGCCAGATTGTTGGGTAATAACAGCAGCAGACTGATATACTTGTTTGAACAGTCATACTGAGATGAGGTAATGGTGAAGATGTCCACAAACATCAGCTGATGGTTTCTCACCTTGGACCAAAACAGAGAGATAGATAGAGAGACAGCCACTTCAGATCAGGGGACAGGCCTCGGGGCCCAGGACTGACTGGCCTAAGAACTGATGCCCATGCCCATGCTTCACTCAATGCTCAGCTTCCATCAGTTAGCAATGATGGGCTGACTGTCTTATCAATCTTGCACATCGGCACCTGGTCTTCAAAACTCCAGAAGAATTAATGCCCTAAGGAAGGCGGGAGGGGGAAAAGTAAAACCAATAAAATATCTGTGTGATGCCCTCCTTGGTTGAATACCCCACTGACATTTGACATCCTGGCAGACAAGTGTTTGGGTGACCATTCAATGTTAAACAGCTGCTGGCTAGTACAGAACTTGAATATTGCTGAAAGGAGAGACAAGCTTCCGAGCTTTTCATCTTACACTCATCAAGACAAAAACAAGAATGCCAAATTTTAAAGGGAGCAAAAATTTATGTCACAGTACAAAAGGATACTAAGTGGTTGGCTAGTCCGCTCTGATTGGTTGAAGTGTTGCAATGGACATAACAACGGGGAACTATAGCTATTCACATTCAGTATTAGGAGTAAATAGCTCCAGGAGAGTAGGACAGCAAATAATGGGGGATGGGGGTGCTGCTGATGGCGAAACACGCAGAGCCTAGCTCCCTCACAGCAGCTGTGATGTGTCTATCTTGTTGACTCCTCTCGCTGTGGGAATTGCTCCCTCCCTGAAGGCATGGCATGGCAGAGTTCTGCAGCCTCCTGATTTGGATTACAGTCTTTCTAGAGAAGGGAGCCAGGTGAATGGAACCAACACCAACTCATTCCCTTCAACTCCTCCCCTCTTCACCAATTGTCTCCAGGTATCTGCTGACTGGGCCTTCCTTTCCAGTAACTTTGTTACACAGAAGTCATGATTTTGCCTTGAGCGTCCCTCAAGATGCAAGAGCTGGCAGTGGGATGTTGAATTGCAGGAGGTGTCCCAGCCCAGTCTGATCCTGCTGTCGGTCTGATATCCCAAGACACTCGCCATCAAAAAAAGCTACTGGACAATGATTGGATGCAGGATGTGTGGTTTTAATGTGATATGGTAATTCTGTCTCAGTGGATGAGCCACAATAGGGGTAGCACTCACATCCCTGAGTCAGAAGATTGTGGGTTCAAACCCCACTCCAGAGATACTCTCAGTACTGAGGGAAGGCTGCAGTGTCAGAAGTGCTAGTTTTCAGACAGAACATTAAATGCAGGCCTTGTCTACTATCAGATAGATATGGAAAGTTCTTGTGGCTCTATTTTGAAGAGGGTATTGCAATTGCAATAGAAGCTGTTAATTGTTAAAAGAGATACAACAACCAACAGAAAGAATTATATGACTAGATTTCACATTTAAACCTTTTACAACAAGCAAATCAAACTCAATACCAACTCTACGTTACTTAGTAGGCAATTAAAACACTGAACTACAGAACAGGTACTCCCCATTAACTTCTTAATATAACCGAAAACCCCACACAACAATTATACATTACGCCACACACTCAGCAGAAATGTAATCTTGAACATAAAGTCACAACTTTAACAGGATCTCCTCTCCCTGCTCCACCAGGGTGAATCTTCCAGTGTTCTTTTAAACAAAGTCCCCTCACTCAATCTTCTGCAAAAAATTGAATAGACTTCCAGTATCAAGGCACCTTCTGGTTACTCTTTGACCTTTAACTCTCACAAGCCTCATCTCTTCGAATCGGGAATCCATCCTCACCAGCATTCTGCTTGGTGGTTAACACAAAAACAGTCCTTTTCATCTGCTTGGCATATCCTGTTTTCAGTTTTCTTCCCCAAATCTGACTCACCCTGAGTATCTATGAGTCTATGTACAGTTGTCTCCTTCTTTGTGTCCAGCTGTTAAACCCTGCACCTTACTTTGAATAAGTTGTGACCTGAGCCTCTGCTCCCATAACAACCAGGTCACATGAGCTTGTCCCCACGCAGATTCTATAGAAGTCCACATCCCCACCCCATTTTACCTTGAACTAAAGGAGACAGTTTAAAACATTACCGTCTTATGAAGTCCAGCATTCATAACAAAGAGCAGGAAATTTCTCCCTATTGTTCTGGCCAATATTTATCCCTCAACCCACATCGCAAATCAGATTCTCTAATCATTTACCCATTGCTGTTTGCGGCACCTTGCTGTGTCCAAATTGACTGCAGGACTTCCAACATCCAACTTCTTGTTGAGGTAGAGGATTTGTCTGAGGTACTATATGAGCACTTTGCATTGCTTTCATTGAAGAAGAGGTTGCTCCCAGTGTTACAGAGGAGCAAATCAGCAAAAAATGACTACACTTTGGAAGTACTAGACGAGCTGTGAAGCATTTTGGGATGGCCTGAGATCCTACATAAATACAAGTCTTTTTTCCTTTCTTTACCCACAAGACAATGCTGGAGCTTTTGGTCCTTCAATTAGGATTTTAGGCAGGGCCAACTGAGGTACAAAAGCAGAACACTGTGGATGCTGGAAACCTGAAATAAGGAAAAAGGTGCTGGAAATACCCAGCAGATCAGGCAGCATCTGTGGAGAAAGAAACAGAGTTAACGTTTCATCAGAACAAGATTATCAGAAGGAAGCATCCTTCCTATGGGATTTATTAGTGACTACCTTATATTTATGGCCTCTAGTTTTGGCCCCTCCCCCACAAGTGAGAACATCTTTTCCACATCTACCCTATCAAACTCTTCTATAATTTAAAGATTATCAGGTCACTCCTCAGACACTCCTTTTCCTGACAAAGAAACCTCAAGCCTGTTTAGCCTTTACTGATAGCTGTGCCCTCTCAATCCTTGTGAACTTTTTTCTGCACCTTGTCCTGTGTCTCAACATCCTTTTTATGATATGGAGACCAGAACTGTTCGCAGTACTCCAGGTGTGATCTAACCAAAGATCTGTACAAGTTTAACATAATTTCCCCTCTATGCCTCTAGAAATATATCTTAGTATTCTGTTTTTATGGACTTATCAACCTGTGTTGTTACTTTTAGTGATTTATGTATCTGTAGCCCGCAGATCCATTTTGGTCCTCAGCTTCATTTAAATTCTTATTTTCCAAGAACTGAATGCTTTATATTTTCTCATAATTCCAGTTTGAAATGCCTGTGTGGAGTTGGGGGGAGGAGGATAAAAAGAGAGAGAGAGTGAGGGAGCAACTGGAAACAGCTGACTCAACATGGGACAGCTGCATCACACTGTGTTTCCAGACATGTTAGAAACTTCCATATTCAGCTGGTGCTAAATTTAGGTGCTGGATTAAATTACCCTTGCAAAACCGCTGTAGGGGATCTGTGGGACGCTGACCTTTTAGCCAGGCTCAACTTAAGTTCTTGCTTTTCTATCCTGGACACTTCATAGGAACAGAAGGAGGCCATTCAGCCCCGTGAGCCACTCAGTCAAAGCTCATCTGGTCAGTGCCTTCACTACATATATCTACCTTTAATCCTTATACTCTTGCCTTACAATAATCTGCTATCCACAGTCTTTAAATTTTCAATTGACAGCCCCCCACCACCACACCCACACCACCAACTGCCCCCCCCCAAACCCCCACCAGCCACAACATTTTTTTGGGGGGGAGAAAAAGTTCCAGATTTTCACTACCCTTTGTGTGAAGAAGTGCTTCCTGATATCATCGTGAACAGCTTAGCTCTAATTTTAAGATTGTATCCCCTTGTTCTGGATTCATCTACCAGAGGCATTAGTTTTTCTGTCTACCCTATCAAATCACTTAATTGTTTTAAACACTTTGATCAGATCACAGAATAATACAGCATAGACAGAGCCCATTTGGCCCATTATGCCTGTGCTGGCCCTTTGAAAGAGCTGTCCAATTGATCCCAATTCCCTGCTCTTTCCCCTTTTTTCTTCAAACCTTTGCCCCTTATTTGTTCCTTTCCCTTTTGAATGTTATTATTGAATCGACTTCCACCCCCCTTTCAGGCAAAGCCTTCCAGATCGCAATAACTCGCTATGTAAGAAAATCAGTCCTCAGGTCACCTCTGTCTCTTTCGCCAAATATCTTAAATTTGTTTCCTCTGTTTACTCAATCTTCTGTCACTGGAAACAGCGTCCCCTTATTTACTCTATCAAAACAGTTTATGATTTTGAACAGCTCCCTTAACCTTCCCTGCTCTAAGGAGAACAATCCCAGATTCTCCAGTCTCTTAATGTAACTGAAGTCCCTCAATCCTGGTATCATTCTAATCATTCTCCCCTGCACCTTCTCCAAGTCCTTGACATCCCTCATGAAGTGTGGCATCCAGCATTGAACATGTGACTCCAGCTGGGTCTGAACCGGTGTTTTGTAAAGGTTTAGCATACATTCCTTGCTTTTGCACGCTATGCATCTTTTAATAAAGCCAAGGATCCTACATGATCTTTTGTAACAGCCTTCACTACTTGTTCTGTCACCTTCATATTGTATACAGCCCAGGTTTGTGTACGCACATCACCTTTAAAATGCTACCATTGAGTACACATTGCCTAGCTTTCTTAATTATTCCTACCAAAATGAATCACTTTTCTGTATTAAATTCATCTCCCATGTGCCTGCCCATTTATGTGCCTGAGATTGTTACTATCGTCTTCAATGTTTATTACATTTCTGAGTTTCATACCATCCGCAATCTTGGAAATTATGTCCCATCCAACTAAGTCCCCCTGTAATACATAGGATCACATGGGACATATGGCACAGAAACAGGCCATTCAGTCTCACCAGTCCATGTTGGTGTTTATGCTCCACTCTCCCATCTTCCCTCTTCTAAATCTACCATCATAACCTTCTATTCCCTTCTCCCTCATATGCTTGTCTAGTTTTCCCTTAAACACATCCATACTATTTACTTCAGCCACTGGCTGTGGTAGTGAGTTCCACATTCTCTCCACTCTTTGGGTGAAGAACTTTCTTCTGAATTCCCTATAGGATTTCTTGATGATTTTCTTATTTTGATGGCCTCTAGTTATGCTCTTCCCCACAAGAGGAAACATTCTTTCTGTATCCAATCTATCAAACCCTTTCAAAATGTTAAAAACCTCTATTAGATCATCCCTCAGTCTTCTTTTATCAAGAGAAAAGAGACTCAGCCTGCTAATCTGTTCCTGATTTTATACCCATATGTTTCTGGGTTCATCCTTCTCGATCTTCTCTGCACCCTCTCCATGCCTCTATATCTTTTTTTATAACAAGGTGACCAGAACTGCAGGCAGTATCTAAGTGTGGTCTAACCAAGGTTCAATACAGGTTTAATGTAACTCCCCTCCTTTTCAATTCTATCCCTCTGGAAATAAACCCTCGTGCTGGGTTTGATTGTTTATGACCTTGTTAACCTGTGACACAACTTTTAGTGATTGGTGTATTTGTATTCTGAGATCCTGTTGTTCCTCTACTTTACCTAGACTTGCACCTTGCAAGGAATAAGTGACCTTCCTATTCTTCTGACCAAAATGTACTACCTCACATTTATCTACATTGAACTTCATTTGCCAATAATGTCCTCCTGTTATTTGTTGCAGCCATCCTCAGTATTGACTATCCCCCCAATTTGGTATCATTTGCAAATTTAGAAATTGTGTTTTTGATTCCAAACTCCAAATGGTTAATGTAAAGTGTCATGACTCATTGGGGATAGTGCGTTGCAGTATCAAGCCCCACTGCTCCCCGAACTGCAACAAGTGTGAAAAGTTTGATCAGCCCACCTAATTGTTTAATTTAGGTTAACAGAATTCAAGTAACAGGTTTGTAAACTTAATAAGTAAATAACTGTTTATTGAATAAATTGCCTTTAACCATTGGCAAAAGAAAAAAATATGAACCGCTAATTTCTAACTCTATAACCTAAACTCTACCCTTTCTTAAATCCCTACACACACACGCACACACACACCCACACACAAGACACATAAGACACACAAAAACATGGATTTTAAGGATGGGATAAAACAGTTCAATTGCACCAATTCCGGAGTACAGGATTCGATGGGTTGATTTTGATCGATGTCTTCCAAATTCCTTTCAGTTCTTTGTTGATGATACGAGGTGGTCTTCCAACACTTTCAGTCTTTAGTTCACTGGTTGAGCACTTGCCTTTCAATGTCTCTAATGATGATTTTCCTCTTGACAGGGGTTTTCAGAGAGAGAGAGAGTAGGCTATAGAGATATGAGGGAAAAAAGTCAGCTAGTTATTTTGTAGAATTACTGGAATCTAACACAGACAAGAGGCAGAGGTATTAGTTTTTTTTCCTTTCAGACTAGGAGCTAATCTGCTGCACTGCTCTCATGCAAACCCTGGTCACCTGGTCAGGAGCCAATTAAAATATTGTGCCAGGCAGTTCCCCATTAGACTGGACTCTTCCTCAGCACCATCCTGTCTTTCATGGCACACTGTGTTCCAGCACAGCAACATAGTATATATCCCTCACACTGTTCCAGTAGACATGTCTTTCAAACTGCAGCCATTGTAATTTTAATCCACAGTCCAACAGAAATAAAAAAAAGTGTTCTTTACAAATTTGTGTACAGTAGTGATTTCAGCAGCGATCCTTGTGGAACTCCATTTCCCACCTTCTGCCACTTTGAATAACAACCCTTTACTCCCACTCTCTGCTTTCTGTCTTGAAGTCAGCGAGAAATTAATATATATCAAAAAGAACAATGGTCTTATATTGTTAAAAAGAGAGACATGTTGCTGGAGCTTTTCATCCTGCACTTAACAGGATAAATGCAAGAATGTCAAATTTCAAACAATCACAGCATTTTATGCTGCCAGGGAAAACATCCTATCTACATTGACCCCATCATCCCCTGTAAGAGTTTTGTACGTTCCAATTACATCACCTCTCATTGTTCAAAACTCTAGAGAATACAAGCCTAGTTCTCTCAATCTCTCCTCATAAGACATTTCTGCCATGCCAGAGTTTAGTCTGATCAACAGTACACCCTGTTTTCAATCACTCAGTCAATTTTGTGCCCATGCTACCACTTTTAATTTCATGGGCTTCAATTATGCTACAAGTCTATCATGTGGTATTATATCAAATGCCTTTTGAAAGTTCATATACGCATCAATTGCACTAGCCTCATCAACCCTCTGCATTCCTTACTCAATCAAGTTAGTCAAATACAGTTTTCCTTTAATAAATCCATGCTGGCTTTCATTTTTTTGCCTACACATATTTTCCCAAGTGCCAATTAATCTTGGGATGGTTTTAATGTTCTGATATTTACTAGGGTGGGATTTCCATTCAATGGCGATTAGGTCAGATCAGGATCTCCACCTGGAAGGCATCCTGTTGACAGCCTTTGGCAGCGAAAGCTGCACCAGAGGCCCCAGCCCAGGAGGTAGGTTTGTGCTGCTGTGGTAGAGGTCATGAAGGGCGGAATGGGTGTAGGTCAAGGGAATGATTGCGGAGGTCAGAGACAGGGTAGGGGTTTTGGTGATTGTGGGCTGGTCCAAATATGGAGTGGGGGCTGTCAGTAATTGTAACTCTTTCGAGTACAAACCCGTTTCCATCTGTTCCTATTCAGATGAAGTTACATTGTTTCATTGTTTGCTATTGTGAGATTTGAACTCCTGATATTCTTTTGAGTAAACCTGTTTCCATCTATTTCAGATGAAGTTACATTGTTTCATAGTTTGCCATTGTGAGATTTGAACTCTTGATACTCTTTTGAGTAAACCTGTTTCCATCTGTTTCAGATGAAGTTACATTGTTTCATAGTTTGCCATTGTGAGATTTGAACTCTTGATACTCTTTTGAGTAAACCTGTTTCCGATGAAGTTACATTGTTTCATAGTTTGCCATTGTGAGATTTGAACTCTTGATACTCTTTTGAATAAACCTGTTTCCATCTGTTTCAGATGAAGTTACATTGTTTCATAGTTTGCCATTGTGAGATTTGAACTCTTGATACTCTTTCGAGTACAAACCTGTTTCCATCTGTTTCAGATGAAGTTACATGTTTCACAGTTTGCCATTGTGAGATTTGAACTCTTGATCTTGGGGTTACAAACCCAGTACCATAACCACTTGGCTATTTAGGCCAAGCTTAAAAATTATATTGTTTCATAATTTACCCTTGTGAGATTTGAACTCTTGATCTTGGGGTTACAAACCCAGTACCATAACCACTTGGCTATTTAGGCCAAGCAGTTACATTGTTTCATAGTTTACCATTGTGAGATTTGAACTCTTGATCTTAGGGTTACAAACCCAGTACCATAACCACTTGGCTATTTAGGCCAAGCTGTCAGTAATTGTAGGTCAGGGATATCTGATCTTAGGAGCATTAGTATCTAATAGGTTCTGTTGATGGATGTTAAATACCCTGTAATTTAAAGTAGTAAGGTGAACAGGTGTTGGGCATTGATTAATTAATTATACTCAGACATGTATATAAAGACGAGTCAGCCAGCACTGCGTGTCTGGTATTAGGGTGGAGAAGTAAGATCTGTGGTGAGAAATAAACAGTCTCTACCAAAGCATCCTCGTCTGAGTGTCTCCTTCACAACAGGGCTTGGGTTTTCTCTGGCATTGGGAGCAGAGGATGGTCCCCTGAGAGTGAAGATTGAAGGCTAAGATTTACTTCCGGACAGATTAGAATCGGGGTTTATTTTTTTCTGTGAGAAGACTGTAATTGGAGACTCTTTGAAGAAATATGACTGAAACCAGGTACAGGTGGCAGGATATGATTTTCCACCATTGTTTTGTGAAACTAATCCTTGCGATCAATGGAAAAATAAAGTTGATGCATGGGCACGGGTTATGTCTCTTCTGGAAAGAAAGCACTGGATAGTTCTGGCACTTTTGCTTCTTACCAGGAGCAAGATCAACTGCACAGTGATCTCTGAACTTGATGCTCAGGGACAGGACAATGGAGAAGGTTTGGACGTTCCCTTGAGATTCATAGATAAAATTTATATGAAAGATGACTTGCTGAGTGCCTATGAGGCTTGGTCAGAGTTTGATATATGTAGAAAAATGGATGATTCTTCCAGAGAAAAATACATCATGGAGTTTAATTGACTGCATATGAGATTGCAGTGATTCGACTTGGAAATTCCCAAATCAGTACCTGCCTTTAAGTTATTGGACTGTGCCTGGATATCAAACATGGATAGGCTCTTGGTTTTAACTGGAGTTAGAACAAATGTCTGAAGCTTTAAAAAAAATTTTGGGAAAGTATTCATTTCCAACCGTTTTTTATGGCTCGAGTAGGCTCTTCCACAGTGACACCAAAAGATGAAGGGATACAATGCTAGCAGCATTCCGAGACCATCTGAATATAGGGCCCAAACATCTGCACCAAAGAAGAATTACAAACAAAAAGTATGACTGTAGAGACCCTTTTGAGAGCTATGACAGGCAGCGGGAGTTCGGCAATTATGGAAGGAGGCTGAATCCCAGGAGTAACAAAGAGGTAGTCAACAGGTGCTTCAAATGCAACTCTAAGTATCATTATGTGTGGAATTGCCCAAAAATGAACTACAGGGTTTTTGAGACAACACTCAGGTGGAAGGTGAGGAGGACAATACTGACCAATCAGAAGGAATCGTATTAGCCACCAGAAGCTTCAGCCCGGTAATGAGTATCCTAGTTGCAGATTTGTTCAGTTGCACAATTCTAGAAAGTTGTAGGTCCATGGTATGTGGGGTGGACTGGCTAAACTGTTACATGGATTCTTTAAGTAGACCAGAATGAAGTCAAAGAATATGACAGTTCTGATGAAAGCAAAATACTGTGGATGCTGGAAATCTAGAACAAAAACAAAAATACCTGGAAAAACTCAGCAGGTCTGACAGCATCTGCGGAGAGGGATACAGCTGACGTTTCGAGTCTGTATGACCCTTCTGGTGATAGTTCTGATGAAGGGTCATACAGACTCGAAACGTCAACTGTATCCCTCTCCGCAGATGCTGTCAGACCTGCTGAGTTTTTCCAGGTATTTTTGTTTTTGTAATATGACAGTTCTACTTGTTTCAGATTCGGCACTGGTAACACACTGAAATCACTAAAAAGAATAGTAATTCCACGTTAAATAGCAGGGGTGAATTCAGGGGCACCTTCAGTACTGATGTGGTATCGAGTGAAATACCTTTAATGTTAAGTAAGCTTTCAATGATAAAGGCCCGACTGAAGTTGGACATGGAGCAAGATAAAGCGATTGTTTTTGTCAGATCTGTAGATTTACAATTTACACATTATTGTATTCCTAATTATCTCTAGACAGAATGTTAAAGAGGTATTAATTGCAGCTGGGGATAGGGATAGAGATGAAGCAAATTATTACCAAACTACATTGACAATTTGCGCATACCCTGGCCACAGGTTAAGGACTCTGTTAAAGGATGCAGGGGTACTGGATGAGAATACACTAAACTTGTTGAGGATATTAGTAAAAAATGTGATATTTGTCAAAAGTACAGGACAACATCTTCACAGCGAGAGACTTGAATGAAACTGTAGCGATGGACCTCAAAGTATGGGATAAATAAAATAATATTTTTCTTCTACATTTTGTAGATGTAGCGACTAGATTTTGCTTGTCAATGATACTTTTTTGTCTTCCCTAAAAATTAATAATCGATAACATAATGGAAAGATGGATAGGGACAGGGCTGGGAGCACCAGCTAAGTTCTTAGCAGACAATGGAGGAGAATTTGCCAATGAGGAATTCAGGAGTATGTGTGAAAATTTGAATATTGTAACAATGTACACAGCAGCAGAAAGTCCTTTTAGCAATGGGATATGTGAAAGAAATCAGGCTGTAACTGACGAAATGCTTCGAAAAATTTTAGCTGACCAACCGAGTTGTAAATTAACATGTGCTTAGCGTGGGCAGTACATGCAAAAAGCATGCCTCAGATGGTTGGGGGCTGCAGATCTTATCAATTAGTTTATGGCAGGAATCGGAAGATACCTTCAAAATTGTGGAATCATCCCCCGGCTTTTGAGGAGACTACCGTTAGTTCCATTTTTGCACAACATTTGAATGTCATGCATCCAATTTATTAAGGAGCATTTATTAAAATGGAGGTTTCAGAAAATATCAGGAGTGCATTGAGGTATCGAATCAGACGTCAGAAATGAATTTTAAGCCTGGGGACATGGCGTGTTATAAAAAAGGGCAGGAAAAATGGAGAGGCCCAGGAAAAGTTATAGGCACTGATGACAAAATGATAATCTTGCAACATGGTAACTAAACTGTCAGAGTACATTCCACACGACTTACTGGCTCTGATCACACATTGATGGAACCGGAACAGAAAATGGAAACTGAAGATGCACCAAGCACTTCACACATGTATATTCTGGATCTGTACAGACAACAGATTGTGGCAGTTAACGGGCTAACTGAGTAGACTGTGTGACAGTGAAGATCAAGATAGGGCCATTTATCACAAAGATCAACTATCGAAAGTTGGCAAAGGGTGGCAGGCTAGTGAGTGGAGGGAAGCCACCACAGTAGGAACAGCAGGAAAGGCCATAGGGGGAGTACAAAAACTGGCTGAATGTGCAAGACAAGGAGCAGAATATCAGATCTATTGATTGGCAGAAGGAAATGAAAATGTGGAAAGCCTGGAAATGTAGTGTAAGTTCAGACAGTGGGCCTAATGGTGATCACAGCTCAAGGAAAAGATCAAGAACTTGTGAAAGGAAGTCTAGGCACAGGAGGGACAGGTCAAGTAGTGGCAGTCCAGAAAGGATATAGTAGGAGATGTACTTTATTTAGAGCAAGGACCACAGGAAAGACGAGGAGTGACACAAGAAGTAGGGGCCCTTACAATAGAGAAACTCTAGTGGCTATGAACAAATTAGATGGTAAATTTGTAAAGGAAGCAAAACAAAAAGAACTTGACAGTTGGGGAGAGTTTGGCGTTTACACAGAGGTGCCAGATGAAGGACACCCAGTACTCCCCAATGGTACATTCAAAGCTAAAGCCAAACTCATAACTCGTTGGTTTGAGGAACAACTGGATGACCAGGAAGTTGGAGTAGACTGCCCAACAGCAGGAAAAATAAGTTTGAGGATTTTCCTAGCCATTTTAGTGACAAACTCATGGGAATGTAAATCCATTGCCATCAAAGCAGCATTTTTGCATGGGGAAGAATTCCAAAGAGAGTATTCTTAAAGCCTCCCAAAGAAGCTGGAGATATAGGGGAGAAATTATGGAAGCTAAATAAGCGTATTTACGGGCTAAACAATGAATCCAGGGATGGTATTTTGTCGAAGGGTCATGAGGACTCGAAACGTCAACTCTTTTCTTCTCCGCCGATGCTGCCAGACCTGCTGAGTTTTTCCAGGTAATTCTGTTTTTGTTTTGGATTTCCAGCATCCGCAGTTTTTTTGTTTTTATATCTATGGTATTTTTCAGTTGGGTCCGTCTTTCTTAAAGTTGGTTGTCTTAAAAGCAGATCCAGCAATGTTTTATTGGAACTATGAAGGAAAACTAGCAGGCATTTTCTTAATCATAATTATGATGGGAGACTTCAATTATCCAAATATAGACTGGGATAGAAATAGTGCAAAGGGACAAAAGGGGCCAGGGTTGCTGGAATGTGCTCAAGATCATTTCCTGCAGTGGTATGTTTCCAGCCCAATGAGAGGTCAGGCACTGTTGGACCTGGTTCTGGGGAATGAGTTGACCCAAGTGGATCAAATATCAGTGGAGGAGCATTTAGGGGACAGGGACCATTGTATCATAAGGTTTAGATTGGCTATGGAAAAGGACAAGGAACAATCCAGAGCATTCCCTTGAAGGGGAAATATATGACAAATGAATCCAGAGCACCCTGGATGATGAGAGAGTTAGAGGTGAAAATGAAAAGGAAGAAGTGTGCATATGATAGATGTCAGATAGAAAATATATTGGAGAATCAGGCTGAATATAGAAGGACCAGAGGGAGAGTGAAAAAACTAAAAAGAAAAGCAAGGAGAGAATATGAAAAGAGACTGGCAGTAATATAAAAAGGAATCCCAAGGTCTTCTGTAAGCATATATATAGTAAAAGGGTGGGGGGTAAAAGAGAGAGTAGGGTCGACTCGGGTTAAAAAAGGGGACTTGCACATGGAGGCAGGAGAAATAGCTAAGATATTATATAATTACTTTGCATCTGTCTTTACAAAGGAAGAAGATGCTACCAGGCTGAAGTGAGAGAGGAGATAATTGGTACACTAGAATAATTTATAATTGAGAAGGAGGAGGTGTTGGAAAGGCTATCTTTACTTAAAATTGGTAAGGTACAAGGGCTGGATGAGATGTATCCAAGGGTACTGAGAGAAGTGAGAGTGAAAATTGCAGAAGCACTAGCAATAATCTCCCAGTCTTCCTTAGGCATAGGGCTGGTGCCAGAGGACTGGAGAATTGCGAATGTTACGTCTTTGTTCAAAAAGGATGCAAGAATAAAGCTGGCATTGACAGACCAGTCAGTTTGACCTCAGTGATAGGGCAACTCCTGGAAACTAGTTTGGGCCAAAATCAATAGCCACTTCGACAAGTGCAGGATGATTAAGGAAAGCCAGCATGGATTCATTTAGGGAAAATCCTGGTTAACTAACTTGCTGGAGCTTATTGAGGAGGTAGCAGAGAAAGTTGATAAGGGCAATGCTGTTATTGTGGTGTATATGGATTTTCAAAAGACATTTGATACAGTGCCACACAACAGACTTGTGAGCAAAATTCCAGCTCATGGAATAAAAGGGAAAAAAGGCATTTTGATAAGAAATTGGCTGAGTGACAGGAAATGGAGTAGTGGTTAATAAATGTTTTTCAGGTTGGGGGAAGGTTTGTAGTGGAGCTCCCCAGGGATCAATGTTGGAACTCTTGCTCTTCCTGATATATATTAATGATCTGGACTGTCGTGTACAGGGCATGATTTCAAAATTTGCAAATGATGCGAAGATTGGAAACATTGTCAACAGTGATGAGGATAGTCTTGAACTTCAAAAAGACATAGACTTGTTGGTGGATTGGGCAGAAAAGTGGCAGATGAAAGTCAATGCAGAGAAGTGTGACGTGATTCATTTTGGCAGGAAGAAGATGGAGAGACAGTAGAAAATAAAGGGAGAAACTCGAAAGGAGGCACAGGAACAGAGGGACCTCAGTGTACATGTACATAAGTCATTGAATGTGGCAAGGCATGTTGAGAGACCAGTTATTAAAGCATATAGTATCTTAAGCTTTATTAATAGGGGCATTGAGTACAAGAGTAATGTCATATTGAGCTTGTATGAGACAGTTAGGCCTCATCTGGAGTACTGCATCCAGATCAGGGCACCATACTTGAGGAAGAATTTGAAGGCACTGGAGGGAGTACAGAGGACATTCACAAGAACGATTCCAGGGATAAACAACTGTATCTATGAGGATAGATTGAAGAGATTGAGGCTTTTTTCTAGAGAAAAGAAGAGTGAGAGGAGACTTGATATTCAAGACCCTGAGGGCTATGGACAGGATAAATAGTGAGAAACTGTTCCCACTCAAGGAAGCATCAAGAACTAGAGGGCACAGATTCAAAATAATTGGCAAAAGGAGTAAAAGTGATGTGAGGAAAAATGTTTTCACCCAGAGGATGGTTGCAGTCTGGAACGAACTTCCTGAAAGGGCAGTAGAGGCAGGTTCGAACAAGGTATTCAAAAGGGAATTAGATTGCTATCTGAAAAGAGAGAATGTGCAAGGTTATGGGGATAAGGCAGAGAAGTGGGACTAGGTTGAATGCTCTTTCAGAGAGCCAGTGCCGACTCAATGGGCCGAATGGCCTCCTTCTGCATTGTAAAGATTCTGTGATTCTGTGAAAAAATTCTATGATTAATGCATGTAGACAAATTCCTGTGGGGGAGTGGTTGGGGAGACACTGAGAAATTTGTGATGGATACAATTATAAAGGAATTCAAAATTGGAAGCTGGGCTTCTCGAGCTTTTAAGTATATAGGGTTGGACAGTAGGCAGACTAAGTTGGGAATAATCCTAACTCATCATTCTTACCTAGGGAATGTCAATAAGATCCTGATAAATCAGGCTAGATCCTCACAAAAGGTAGACTGTACAGACGAGGAAGAAGCAGACTGAGAAGCTTAATTGGTTATGCACACAAACTAGACTATGATGTATTAGAATTGAGCACCATGCTGAAATATGCTATTGTTGGGGAAGTGTGAAAAGCAAATAAGACATTGAAGAAATTAAGTTCAGAGGAACGTATGCTCAGATTTCCAGACCTGTGTGACCCAGAAGGGATGAAATTAGTTGTTTTCCATGGCGCCTCGCACACTAATCTTCCCGATGGTTACTCAAGCACAGCAGGATTCATTATATTTTTAGTGGGAAGAAACGATAATTGTTGTCCACTGACTTGGGAATTGAAGAAAATAAAGAAAGTAGTTAAAAGCTCCTTAACTGCGAAGACACTCATGCTGGTAGAAGCAACAGATGTGGTTATGTATCTACTGAGTATTTTAAAGGAACTCCTGTATAAGGGGCAACCGGGGGAAAATGTGCCTATAGAATGCTGCATAGATGATCGCTTGCTCTTGTTCATTCAACAAAGAGTGCCATAGAAAAGAGGTTGAGGATTGATCTTGCAAGTATAAAAGAGGTGTTGGAAAGGAAGGAGATTTCCAAAGTAACAAGGGTTGACACAAGGCACCAGTTGTCAGATTGTTTACATGCTCCTCCTTTCCCACAAGCAGCACAAAAGGCATTAGTGTTTTCCATGCAGCAGTCCTCACCTCCCTATCAGCAGCTGGACTCCCCTAGGTACCTCATACAAGGAACACAGAATGTTCTCATACAGGTACAGCAAGCAATTAGGAAGGAAAATGGCATGTTGTTTTTTATTGCGAGGGGATTGGAGTACAAGAATAATGAAGTCTTGTTACAGTTGTGCAAAGTTTTGTTGAGACTGTATCTGGGGTACTGTGTGCAGTTTTGGTCTCCATATTTTAGAAAGCTAATACTTGCATTGGAAGCGGTACAGCAAAAGTTCACTAAATTGGTCCCTAGGATGAAGGGGTTGTCCTATGATGAGAGGCTGAGTAAAATGGACTTATATTCTCTGGGGTTTAGAAGAATGAGAGGTGATCTTATTGAAATGCACAAGATACTGATGGTACTTGATAAGGTGTATGCTGAGAGATTGCTTCAGCCCACTGGGGAGTCTAAAACACAGGGGCACACTCTCAGGATAAAGAACTGCTCAATTAGGACTGAGATGAGAAAAAAGTTCTTCACTCAAAAGGTTGCGAATCTTTGGAATTCTCTAACCCAGGGGTTGTGAATGTTCCATCGTTAAATCTATCTCAGCATTATATATATTTTTGGTCTCTCTGGGAATTAAGGGTTATGGGCAGTGGGTGGGAAAATGAAGTTGAAGCCCAAGTTCAGCCATGATCATGTTGAATGGCGGAGCAGACTCAATGGGCCATGTGGTCTACTCCTCCTATTTCTTGGGCTATTGTGTTCAGGCCAGAATTAAACACAAAATGGAGATTAAACCTAAGGCAGGCAGCCTTAATAAAATATTTAAATTAATGACCCACCTCCTGGGACATTCCTCTTTGAAGGCCTCCATTGTTCATTTACTGTTCTACCTGCCAATCTTTGATTCCGATCCAAATCTGTCCGATCCATCTTCAACTCACTGAAATTAGCCTTCCTCCAGCTGAGTATTTTCACGTTTGTCCATTTCCATGGGTACTCAAAACCTAATTATATTATGATCACTGTTCCCCAAATTCTCCCCCACGGAAAGCCGCTCCACTTTAATCCCAGAATTAGTTCCAGTACTGCATTCTTCCTCATTGGGCTGGAAACACGTGGATCAAGGAAGTTCTTTTGTACATATTTCAGGAATTCCTCTCCACCCCATAACACTGCTATTCTGCTATTTTCCCTGTTTATATCAGGAAATTGAAATCCCCCTTTAACACAATTCAGAATTTCTTGCATCTTTCTGTAGCTTGAGAATTTGCTTCTTGTCTCTCCCCCCTACTATTTGGTGATTTAGAGTGTACAACTAGCATCACAATAGCTCCTCTACTGTTTATTCTAACAATGAAGATTCTTTGAACCCTCAAGTGTATACATACTTTTCTAGAGGATCTTTAATCAAACCACCGATCATTGTTTTTATTTACTTCCCTCTTTCCTGAAACTTTCCTGCAGCCAGGAATATAAAGTGCCCATTCCTCCTTTTGTTTGAGGCCAATCTAAATTACTGCTGTTACATACTCCCACTTGGCTACTTGTACCTGTAGCTAATTCATTATTGCTACACTCATTTTATGTATATGGACTTCAAATTAATTTTCATCTGCCTTGCCTCCCCCTTCAGAGCCCTCCTATTTCTGAACTTTTGTTTTGCTAATGTTGCTTATCCCTCTCAGTCCTCTGTGCACCTTGTATCTTGTCTCAAATGCTTCACCCTGCTTCCTCACCCCTTGCCAAACTGGTTTAAACCCTCAACCATCTAAATTCAAGGGAACTCAAGCTGAGTTGATGGAACCTGCCCTCATGATTCAGCTCTGGTATCATTCCAATGAATCTGTGCTGTATCCCCTCCAAGAATGTCCTTCTTGAGGTGCGGTGCCCAATGTAGTTCTTCAAGAGGGGGTGCCATAATTGGACACAGATGCAGGAGGAGTTAAAAACCAGCTGGGGTTTCTGCTCTCGGTTTGCCGCACAGTGACTTCTGAGTTCCCTGTGTAGTGAATGATTGTCAGCTGCAATGCCCCTTATGGTGTAAGTAGCTCATGGGCACACACCTAAAGAACTGCCATTTGAGTGAGGTAGCCCCTGCCCTCCATATTAATAATAAATAGGAACAGGAGTAGGCCATCGAGCCTCCAGAAAGAGTCAAGAGAGAAAGAGGAGCTGATTGGGACAAAAACAGAAAATGCTGGAAAAACTCAGCAGGTCCTTGCTGCTAGGTTTGCTAGTGCTGCTCTGGGGGGGTTTAAACTAGATTTGCAGGGGGAGGGGAACTAGAGTGTTAGAGCAGATAGTGAGGTGGAGGAGGATAAAGGTCAAGCGAGGAATGCATGTATAGACAGAAATCAAAGGTTTGTATGTGATAGAAATGTTCTCAGGTGCATCTATTTCAATGCAAGGAGTATTGTCGGAAAGGCAGATGAGCTTAGGGCGTGGATTGGCGAGTGGGATTACGACATTATTGCTATTAGTGAGACTTGGTTGCAGGAGGGGCAGGACTGGCAGCTCAATGTTCTGGGGTTCCGTTGTTTCAGATGTGATAGAGGGGGAGGGATGAAACGGGGAGGAGTGACATTGCTAGTCAAGGAAAATATCACAGCTGTGTATAGACAGGACAGCCTGGAGGGCTCGTCTACAGAGGCTATATGGGTGGAACTGAGGAACGGGAAAGGTGTGACCACATGAATAGGGTTGTATTATAGACTGCCCAATAGTCAAAGAGAATTGGAGGAGCAAATATGTAGAGAGATAACAGACCAATGTAAGAAACAGAAAGTTGTGATAGTAGGAGATTTTAACTTTCCACATATTGACTGGGACTCCCATACTGTAAAAGGGCTGGATGGCTTGGAGTTTGTCAAATGTGTTCAGGAAAGTTTTCTAAACCCAACGAGTACCAACGGGAGAGGATGCAATAATTGATCTCCTATTAGGGAGCCAGACAGGTCAGGTGACAGAAGTATTTGTAGGCGAACATTTTGGATCCAGTGACCACAATATTATTAGTTTTAAGTTAACTATGGATAAGGATAGGTCTGGTCCTCAACTTGAGATTCTAAATTGGAGAAAGGCCAATTTTGTGGAAATGAGAAAGGATCTAGGAAGAGTGGATTGGGATAAGTTGTTTTCTGGCAAGGATATGTTCAATAAGTGGAAGGCATTCAAAGGCAAAATTTTGAGAGTGCAGAGTTTGCAGGTTCCTGTCAGGATTAAAGGCAAAGTTAACAGGCATAGGGAACCTTGGTTTTCAAGGGATATTGGCGATCTGGTTAAGAAGAAGAGAGAGGTGTATAGCAGGTATAGGCAACAAGGAACAAATGAGGTACTTGTAGAATATAGAAAATGTAAGAAAATACTAAAGAAGGAAATCAGGAAGGCAAAAAGAAGACATGAGGTTGTTTTGGCAGATAATGTGAAGGTATACCCGAAAGGTTTCTACAAGTATATTAAGAGTAAAAGGATAGTAAGGGACACAATTGGTCCCCTTGAAGATCAGAGTGGTCGCCTTTGAGTGGAGCCTCACGAGATGGGGGAGATCTTAAACAGTTTTTTTGCATCAGTATTTACTCAGGAAACTGGCATAGTGTATAAGGAAGGAAGGGAAACAAGCAGTAGTGTCATGGAACATATAGAGATTAAAGAGGAGGAGGTGCTTGCTACCTTACAGCGAACAAAGGTAGATAAATCCCCCGGGCCTGACATGATATTCCCTTGGACCTTGAGGGAGACTAGTATAGAAATTGCAGGGGCCCTGGCAGAAATATTTAAAATGTCCTTAGCCGCGGGTGAGGTGCCGGAGGATTGGAGGGTAGCTCATGTTGTTCTGTTGTTTAAAAAAGGCTCCAAAAGTAAACCAGGTAATTACAGGCCAGTGAGCCTGATGTCAGTAGTAGGTAAGTTATTGGAAGGTGTTCTGAGAGATCGGATATACAATTATTTGGACAGCCTAGGGCTGATTAAGGATAGTCAGCATGGCACTGTGCGTGGTAGGTTGTGTTTAATGAACCTTGTAGAGTTTTTCGAGGAGGTTACCAAGAAAGTAGATGAAGGAAAGGCTGTGGATGTTGTCTACATGGACTTTAGTAAGGCCTTTGACAAGGTCCCACATGGGAATATTTCAGAAGGTTCAGACACTTGGTATCCGTGGAGAGGTTGTAAACTGGATTTGAAATTGGCTGTGTGGGAGAAGACAGAAAGTGGTAGTGGATGATTGCTTCTCAGACTGGAGGCCTGTGACTAGTGGTGTGCCTCAGGGATCTGTGCTGGGACCATTGTTGTTTGTTGTCTATATCAATGATCTGGGTGATAATGTGGTAAATTGGATTAGCAAGTTTGCTGATGACACTAAGATTGGAGGCATTGTGGACAGCAAGGAAGGCTTTCAAAGCTTGCAGAGGGATCTGGACCAACTGGAAAAATGGACCAGAAAATGGCAGATGGAATTTAATGCAGAAAAGTGTGAGGTGTTGCATTTTGGAAGGACAAACCAAGGTAGGACATACACAGTAAATGGTAGGGCACTGAGGAGTGCGGAGGAACAAAGGGATCTGGGAGTTCAGTTACATAATTCCCTGAAAGTGGTGTCACAGGTAGACAGGGTTGTAAAGAAAGCTCTTGGCCTTCATAAATCAAAGTATTGAGTATAGGAGTTGGGATGTTATGGTGAGGTTGTATAAGACATTGGTGATGCCAACTTTGGAGTATTGTGTGCAGTTCTGGTCGCCTAACTACAGGAAGGATATCAGTAAGATTGAAAGAGTGCAGAGAAGATTTACTAGGATGTTGCTGGGTCTTCAGGAGTTGAGTTACAGGGAAAGATTAAACAGGTTAGGACTTTATTCCTTGGAGCGTAGAAGAATGATGGGAGACTTGATAGAAGTTTACAAAATTATGAGGGGTATGGACAGAGTAAATGCGAGTAGGCTCTTTCCACTTAGATTAGGAGAGATAAACACGAGAGGACATGGCTTTAGGGTGAAAGGGGAAAGGTTTAGCGGGAACATTAGGGGGAACTTCTTCACTCAGAGAGTGGTGGGAGTGTGGAATGAGCTGCCATCTGCGGTGGTAAATGTGGGCTCACTCTTAAGTTTTAAGAATAAATTGGATAGATACATGGATGGGAGAGGTCTGGAGGTTATAGACTGGGTGCAGGTCAATGGGACTAGTGGAATAATATTTCGGCACAGACTAGAAGGGCCAAATGGCCTGTTTCTCTGTGCTGTAGTGTTCTATGGTTCTATGGTTTGACAGCATCTGTGGGGAGAAAGGCAGAGTTAACATTTCGAGTCCATATGACCCCTCTTCAGAGCAAAATTGGGAATTTGAGCTGTGAACTCTTGTGACACTGTTCCTCATCCTTATAGAGTTGAGGTGGGTCAACAATGGCAGAGTGCATGTTCATGACATAGTAATAACAACACAAAGTGTCAGGGGTGAGGGTGCATCGGGGAGGGTCAGGGAGGGGGAGGGGGAGGGGAGTGTCAGGAAGGTGTGGAGAGTGGGAGACCGGGGGGGGGGTGAGGGAGGAGGAGGAAGGGGGAGGGTGAGGGAGGAGGAGGAGGAGGAGGGGGAGGGTGAGGGAGGAGGGGGAGGGTGAGGGAGGAGGGGGAGGGTGAGGGAGGAGGAGGAAGGGGAGGGTGAGGGAGGAAGGGGGAGGGTGAGGGAGGAGAGGGGAGGGTGAGGGAGGAGGGGGAGGGGAGGGTGAGGGAGGGAGGGGAGGGTGAGGGAGGGAGGAGGGGAGGGAGGAGGGGATTGTCAGGAAGACGAAGAGAGTGGGAGACGGGGGAGGGTGAGGGAGGAGGAGGTGTCAGGAAGGTGAGGAGAGTGGGAGACTGGGGGAAGGTGAGGGGAGTGTTGGGGAGGAGACAGGGGAAGGAGGCAGGAGGAGTGGAGTGTCGGGTGAGGGGGGAGGATCGAGAGGGGTTGCCAGGGGGCGGGTTGAGGTTGTTAGGAGGCGGGTTCTGGTTGTCAGGGGGCGGGATCGGTTTGTTATTGGGCGGGGTCGCTCGCCCTCTCGCGAGAGCTGGTAGGAGCTGCGGTGGCTTGCGCGTGCGCAGCGGCGGGTAATGGCGTCAGAGAGGGGCGAGTTAGGGCGCTGGTAACGGTCACCCCGGAGAGCGATCGAGAGCGGCCATGTCCCGACCCACAGCACAACAGGTAGGAGTGATTAAACACCCCCAAACCCCGCCCTGGGACCGTGCCCAGAGAGAGAGGGAGAGGCTGATGCCGGGGCCGGGGCCTCGGGGAAGGAAGCGGGCGGGCGGACGGACAGGGGTAGGCCGGGCCGCCCTGGGGCCGGGCTCAGGGACAGGAGCCCGATTGGCAGCGGGGAGGCGGCAGAGAGGAAGGCGACAAAGTTGGGTTTGCCTGAACTGCCGGCTCTCCCATTCCCCGGTACATTCCCTGTAGCCCCCTCGCCCCCATGTCGTGTACAGTCAGTGGCCGCACAGCAAGATCCCATACAGAGCTGAACCTCCGCCCCGTCACCCGGGCTCTGGCTTCCCGCACTCTCCAGGTTAACATGTCTGATCTACGCAGTGCCCCAAGATCCAGTCAGAGACCCGCGGAGGGGAGGGGTGGGGGGGAAAGGTGACATTGCACCCTCCTCTACAGTCTCCAGCAATAAGAGTTTTCCCTGTGAACTCATTCAGAGTTCACCGTTTACTCAATAATTCTATTGCTGCATCATTGGCAACGCCAGAAGGTGAGCTGAAGATGTGGACCTTGCACTTTCCTCACCTAGCAAGCAATTTCCGCATTTGTGTTAGTGGTGTAGATTGGGGGATAAATATTGGCGTAACTACCCCCGCACCCCGCCACCTCGGCTAAATGCTGTGCTAGTAATTATTTGATATCCAGAGCAGATAAAAACCAGGGCTTAGCACTTCGTCCAAAGAACCAGGAGCAGAGCCACGCAAGTGAGATGATAAACGCTGCTCCTGATTCAGGATACACAGACTCCCAAGACAAGTCTGGTCGGCCCTTGCGTGTTTTCCCCGTCGCAAATTTCTATGAAGCTCTCAGTTCCCAGACCGGAGTTAGTTAACACTCCGTGGGGTGGATTTTCCACTTGGGTCGCAATCGCCAACATCGGCAAAACTTTATGTCCGTTTGTTTTAAGTGTTCGTCCACCTCCCAACCCCCTCACTACCCCCTTTCTACATAGACCTGTTTCCATTATACCCAGAACACTGCCCGATCACCCTGAAGCAGTGTGATCAGGCAGTGTTTTAAACTGTAATTTATTTTTTAAAAATTGGTTTAAAGATTTTCCTTTAAATTTTAAAGGTTGTTGCAACTCATGCAGTGTCAATCAATTTTAAAAGCGAGATAAACTATTTCCAGCTACATTGAGGTACATTAGTACGTTTATTAGTAAATTAAATGTGTTTAAAAGCTTTTCAAACATACTTTGTCGCGCCTTTATGCACAGAATAAGCAACTTAATTTTTAATGCCTACTTGAAGTTCTGCAAATGAGTGAATTAGCTGAACCACCCGATGGTGATTAATTCATCCTGTGTACATGGTCAATTTTGTTGATGGGGTCAGCTTCCAGCGTGATGTTCTTAAAACTAGTGTAAAGGATTGCAGAAACTTAAGTGTTACCCCAAAGCAAATTGCGTGTACGTTTCTGCGATTTTTTTGGGTTAGTTACACTGTAAAAGCCAGTATGAGTGAGTGAAAATTCAAGACCTCTGTTTATTCCTTACTGGTTTGTTTTTCATTACTTTAGCCCCATCTTTCCTTAAAGATATTTCCTGTCAACCTGCTGTTCTATTGTCCTCACTTTCTATAGTTGCATGAATCATTTTTCAACTTCAGTTGATTTTGTTATTTTTCGTGGGATGTGGGCCTTGCTACTTTTGTTGCCTACCCCTATTGCCCTTAAGAAGGTGGTGGTGAGCCTGCTGCCTTGAACCCCTGCAGTCCATGTGGTATAGGTACACCCACAGTGCTGTTTGTTAGGAAGGGAGTTCCAGGATTTTAACTCAATGACAGTGAAGGAACGGTGATATAGTTCCAAGTCAGGATGCTGTTTGGCTTGGAGGAGAACTTGTTAGGAATAAGTGGTGTTCCCGTCTATCTGCATCTAAGTGGTAGAGGTCATGGGTTTGAAATGTGCTGTTAAAGGAGCCTTGATGAGTCCCTGCAATGCATCATGTAGATGGTACACACTGCTGCCATTGTGCATCGAAGTGGAGAGAGGGGATTTTTAGGTTGGTGAATGGGGTGCCAATCAAGTGGATTGCTTTGTCCTGGGTAGTGTCAAGCTTCTTGAGTGTTGTTGGAATCACTGTCATCCAGACAAATGGAGAGTATTCCATCACACTCTTGACTTGTGCCTTGTAGATGGTGGTCAGGCTTAGGGAGTTTGGTGGTGAGTTACACACTGCTGGGTTCCTAGCCTCTGACCTGCTCTTGTAGCCACAGTGTTTATATGGCTAGTCCAGTTGTGTTTCTGGTCAATGGTAACCCCAGGATGTTGATAATGGGGGATTCAGTAATGGTAATGCTATTGAATGTCAAGGGGCAATAGTTAGATTCTCTCTTGTTGGAGATGGTCATAGCCTGGTACTTGTGTGGCATGGATGTTACTTGCAACTTATCAGCCCAAGCCTGAATGTTGTCCAGGCCTTGCTGCATTTGGACAAGGACTGTTTCACTATCTAAGGAGTCTTGAATGGTGCTGATCATCAGCGAACATCCCCGCTTCTGACCTTATGATGGAGGGAAGGTCAGAGATATTATTCATGTAGGTAAGAGGTTCCAGGGGTGTAAGGAGAATAAAAAATGGAGAGATTAGGAAGGATAATCAAAATTGTATTTTAAGAAGTGCCTTAAAGGACCAAAAGAGGGATTAGGGAGGGAATTTCAGACGCTGGGCTTAGGTGACTAAAGTGACAGTTGCCAGAGATGCAGGGAGAGAGTGCATGATGTTGCATTCAGGTTCAAAGAGCTCAGGAAGAGAGTTGTACATTAGAGGATGTTACAGAGAAATGGAGCGATCAAATTTTTAAACTTGTGACATTAGGAGACCAGTAACTAAGGCCAGTTACGATGCGGGTGCTAGACAAGGCATGGATGACAGTGTTTAATTTACTCAGGTTTATGGAGAATTCGAGGCCGGCCAGGAGAGCATTGAAATAATCAAATCTTAAAGTTGGAAAGATCTGATGAGAGCCTCTGCAGCAGGTGAACAATGGTGAGCACAGTGGTAGAAATAAGTGGTCTTTGTGATGCCAGTATATTGGCGAGAGCACACAGTTCATCGGCTGGAGGTGATGGCTTTAGTGTTCTGTTTCCCTGGAGGACATTGTGGCTTGCCCAAGACTAGTGTTGGGCAGGAATGTCTGAGAACACAGGCTATGATGTGGTTGACACAAGTGGTTGAGGAATAAAGCTGAATGTCATTGATGTATTTAAGGAAGACAAGCTTGTGTGTGCAGAATGGTATTGTCAAAGAGCAACACAATAAGGGTGAGTAGTAGATGAAGGGTAGATCCTCGGTTAATTTCTGAGATGACAGTGTGTGTGGAAAGATGAGAATTGTTCTCCTTGATTACCCTTCACCTTGGAAGTTTGGCTGGAATCCAGGAGCACCTGTACAGATCTTGGCATCACCCGCTATCTTCCTGCCTGTGCTTTATGGTTTGAAGCTGTGTTCTTGTCAGATGATTTATTTGTTAACTACATTGCGCGTCTTGGGCCCTTTGTGCATTTCAAAATATGTGACTATCAAATGGCTATCCACCAAAGCTTAGTTTATGGCTATCCAGTATTTTCCTCAGCATCAGTGTACCTTTACTAAGTTAATGGTTCCTCCATGCACTCCATCAGTTTCCATTTCTCAGGACTCTGACCTATTTCCCACGCTGTTTCTTCCTATTAATGACTTTCACCACTAATCACCCAGCCTTATTCATCCTCCATTCATCAACACCCTTCAGACTGCACACTACGTCCATTCATCTAGCAATGCAGCGGCTGAATCTCTGCATTTGAATTTCCGTCTTGTATTGGACACGATTAAATCATATGTTCAGTTTTTGAAAAACGCAGTTCTTTCATTTCTCTTGCAAATCCAACCAACAAGTCACAATAACTCATTACCTTGTCTCCACCCCTTCTTGTCCTTCAGCTGTTTGTATTCTTGGGTTCACTTTTTCCTTTGATCTCAAATCGCTCTCATTTTTCAAGAAGTTTGTTTCCTCTCTGTTTATTCAATCCACTGCTCTATTTTTTAGGAACCCAGAAGTAATTATTGTTTTTATACCTGTGTTGCTGCTGCTCATCTCTCGTGCTTCTGTTGAGGTATATATTATTGCCTGAGAGGTGATGCATATCTCTTAGTTGTTCTCTGTTGCAATCTATTGATTTTATTGATGGCCAGTGGTGCTCTGAATTCCCCCTCTGGTTTCTCCTGCACTCCCTAATGTGCAGTCTTACACTACATGTCACCTTACTCCCTGTACCCTTAATGTATTGTGACGATACATGTCATTTGCTCTCGCTCACTTTCCCAGGAACTCAAAATGTGAACTTGATTTGGTGGCTGTGAAGAATTGAGTGGTTTTTGGAGTGTGGGATGGTGTGTGTATGGATTGTGGTGCCTCCATTGGAACAGAGTGTAATGTCTGTCCTGTATGTTGCCGAAGTTCCAGGCTACCTTGTACTCAAGTTTAGTCTTTAACACAGTGAAGCATGAGGCATTTAGAAAAAAACCTGGATGCCTGCCATAAAGTGTTTTAATTTCTGTATGTTGTCACTAGTTCCTGGAAGTGCTGAGGATTTATGCCAAGCTTTTTGTTTGGTTCAATTTCTGAGCGACACACGATGTAAATCAGATCATTGTTTTTCACTGCACTCCATTATGATGGATATGCAAAAAGAGGGTTACCAAGGGTTTATTTCCTTGGTGACAGTATTTCATGAGCATTTGACCTCCAATTTTGAGTCTGTTTCCTTATTGATCTGCATGGATTGTGACAAATTACAGGACTAAACGTTTCCTATTCTTTGGTGAAGCTAAAATAATTTTGCTTGTGTTAGCTTAATCCCAACCTGGGCAGTTTGGATGGTTTGATGAGCACAAGGAAATGAAAAAGGCCATTCAGGATCTTGAGTCTGCTCTGCTATTCAGTAATATCATGTCTGTACCTCAACTCCATTTACCTGCTGTTGCTCCATATTCTTTAATACAAAAGCTTGTCAATCAGAATCTCAAACATTTCAACTGACCCAGAATCCACAGTGACTTGAAGGAAGGGAACTCTAGATTTCCACTACCCTTGTGTGGGAAAAGTGCTTTGTGATTTCACTCTGAAATGGCCTAGCTCTAATTTTAAACTTTCACCCCCTTGCTCTTAATTTCCACAACAAAGGATATGACTTTTCTTCGCACAGTCTGTCAAATCCTTTTAGTATTTTACATAGCTCCATCAGCTCACCTCTCATTTTTCTAAATGGAAAAGAATACAAGTTAAGTTTATGCAACCTATCCTCATAATGCAAACCTGCTCAGCCCCGGTTTCATCTGGATAGTGACTGTCAGTGACCGTGTCCTCAGGAGGGGAAAAGAATCGGGAAGGTTTCCCCTCCTGGAATGTGAGAGACTCTGGATGTTAGATGAGAACTGGATAGGCTTTGGCTGTAAAGCCCTCAACGGTTAAATAATTCTCTATTTTCAGGATCTCATAAAAATGTCCCTACGGGGTGAGGTGAGTGGGGAGTGTGTTACATGGAAACCTGGCATCGTGTCAGTATTTACAGGTGGTACCTGGGAGCATGGCAGTATTTACAGGGGGTCCTCTAGTGGGTGACGATGTTGGCAAGCCCCCCACCGCACCTCGTGGCAGGCAGTGTTTGCAGGTGGCCCTCACTCACAGGAGCACTGACAGCGCTCTTATCTTTGCAGGGAGGGAGCTCGCTGTCAGCATGCCCATCTCTGCAGGGTGTCTCTAGGAGTGTTCTCATAATATCGACATACCAAAAACCGTGGATTTCTTAATCAGCTGAGGAGTACACTATTCAACTCTTCCAGAGCACTGCTAGCATCCCACACCACTGATCAATCACCCTCTGACATTTCTGATTCCTGTCAACTGTCCACCCCTGAGCACATTGGCTTCACCTAAAAATCCCAGCATGGCTTCACTCATCCCTTTCTCTGTAAGAGCCTCTGGCACCATGCCCCCTCTTGCCCATCTGCACCATTCTTCCAACTCTAGGTTAGTTTATATTCCCAGTGAGACTGCACTGTGCCAGGCCTCAACTTTCAGCTGTTTAGCCCCCAAGTTGCTGCTACATTTTTAAAACCTCCTTCCTTGCTACATTTCATCTTCAGAAACCTGCTTAAAGCCCAACTTTTTGGAAAGTGCCTTTGTCCCACCCTCCCCTCGCTTCCCTCTTGCCTGAATGTTTTAATACCTTTGCTTCATAAGTGTGTGTTGTTTACCTCCTCACTAACATGTGATCTGTATTATCGGTGTTGTTTGAACTTTTTAGATAGGAATTAATGTGGAGTCTTGTAACCCAGCTGGTTGTTAAAACCCTCAGTGTTAGAAACATGAGTCAAGGCTCAGGTTTAAGTACACCTCCCATAGTAATAGGATGCCAAATATGTATGACGAGGGATAAAAACAAAAAAACTGCGGATGCTGGAAATCCAAAACAAAAACAGAATTACCTGGAAAAACTCAGCAGGTCTGGCAGCATCGGCGGAGAAGAAAAGAGTTGACGTTTCGAGTCCTCATGACCCTTCGACAGAACTAGTTCTGTCGAAGGGTCATGAGGACTCGAAACGTCAACTCTTTTCTTCTCCGCCGATGCTGCCAGACCTGCTGAGTTTTTCCAGGTAATTCTGTTTATGTATGACGAGGGAGCTGGTTGCAATTGTTTTGTAATGGTGTAAGTGGGAGCTGAAACAAATTAGAAATATTATGCAGGTTGCTGTTTTGAGAAGTTAATATAAAAGGTGTGCTTTTCCTGCTGGCATTGGGTGGTGGGGTACAAATATGTTCTCTGCTTGGGTGTGCTATTTAACTGTATAGAAATAAAACATTCAGAATCAGTACAAAAACAGAATTACCTGGAAAAACTCAGCAGGTCTGGCAGCATCGGCGGAGAAGAAAAGAGTTGACGTTTCGAGTCCTCATGACCCTTCGACAGAACTTGCGTTCGAGTCCAAGAAAGAGTTGAAATATAAACTGGTTTAAGGTGTGTGTGTGGGGGGCGGAGAGATAGAGAGACAAAGAGGTGGAGGGGGGGGGCGGGGGTGTGGTTGTAGGGACAAACAAGCAGTGATAGAAGCAGATCATCAAAAGATGTCAACAACAATAGTACAATAGAACACATAGGTGTTAAAATTAAAGTTGGTGATATTATCTAAACGAATGTGCTAATTAAGAATGGATGGTAGGGCACTCAAGGTATAGCTCTAGTGGGGTTTTTTTTTTATATAATGGAAATAGGTGGGAAAAGGAAAATCTTTATAATTTATTGGGAAAAAAAAGGGAAGGGGGAAACAGAAAGTGGGTGGGGATGGGGGAGGGAGCTTACGACCTAAAGTTGTTGAATTCAATATTCAGTCCGGAAGGCTGTAAAGTCCCTAGTCGGAAGATGAGGTGTTGTTCCTCCAGTTTGCGTTGGGCTTCACTGGAACAATGCAGCAAGCCAAGGACAGACATGTGGGCAAGAGAGCAGGGTGGAGTGTTGAAATGGCAAGCGACAGGGAGGTTTGGGTCATTCTTGCGGACAGACTGCAGGTGTTCTGCAAAGCGGTCGCCCAGTTTACGTTTGGTCTCTCCAATGTAGAGGAGACCACATTGGGAGCAACGAATGCAGTAGACTAAGTTGGGGGAAATGCAAGTGAAATGCTGCTTCACTTGAAAGGAGTGTTTGGGTCCTTGGACGGTGAGGAGAGAGGAAGTGAAGGGGCAGGTGTTGCATCTTTTGCGTGGGCATGGGGTGGTGCCATAGGAGGGGGTTGAGGAGTAGGGGGTGATGGAGGAGTGGACCAGGGTGTCACGGAGGGAGCGATCCCTACGGAATGCCGATAAGGGGGGTGAAGGGAAGATGTGTTTGGTGGTGGCATCATGCTGGAATCAGTTGCCATGTAATGTTACTCCCTTTACAACTTCAGCTTTTAATGGTTTAAAACACCTAATATTTTCTGTTTTCTTCATTCCGATAGCTTGCCCCAGTGGTTGTCAGGTCATTCAAACTTGCATAGCAGAGTCCCATCCCATTCTGTCCTGGAGTCACTGGATGACACTTACCTCTCCCCTCCATAGCCTGGGGACACTGACACCCAGGGTGCCTTCCCAAGCTGGGATAAACTAACTCAGTATAGGCTGAGGATCCACATTCTTTTGGAGAGGGTGGAGTTGCATTATTTAATGAGCCTGTGTTGTATAACTGTCTTCTTGGCATCACAGCAGCAACTACTGAATGTTATATTGGATCAGCTCTGCCAGGCCAGCTAGGAAATAGCTGAAACTTGCCATTTCCTGATCATATCCCTCCCACTCATTGTTGGGATCTTGTAGTACTATAAGTATTTATCCAATTCTCTTTTGAAATCTGTTATTGAATCTGCTTCCACCATCCATTCAGTCAGTGCTTCCAACTTTCAAATGGATTCTAACCCATTTTTTGAATGTAGTGAAATATTATTAAGTTATGGAATGCTGTTTGCAGGTGATTGCACAATGGGATTTTCATCATTTGATATAATTATTTCCTCCTGAAGGAATGCTAGTCCATTTGTGGGCTTTGATAGTCTGAATGCTGGAAGATTATTTGGTCTTGTGGTGCGTTGCACCCTAATCCTGATCTCTGCAGATGCACTTTTGATCATGTGATACTAGATAGCAACCAAGAGTGGGAACTTTGGCTGCTTTTTTAAGAACTAAGTCTCCCTATTCACTTGCCAGTTCCATCATTTCCCTTCTAAATGCTGCCTTCTTTAAAACCAGCATGGACCAGGGGCAAGAGCTTTGGGCCTTCTCTATAGTTTGGTCATTGACTGGGGCTAGTAGCCTAGTTGCTACGTTTCCAGACTATCAGCCCAGAGACTGAGTGCTCAGACCCCACCATGAATTCATTGTCTGATAATCTGTTGAGCTCCTGACAGCAAATGATCATGAAAACTGCTGGATTGTTACAAGAACAACTAGGAACCTGTTATTCTCATCCAATCTGGCCCACAAGTCTTTCCAGTTCCATTCTACATGGTTAACTCATGATGCCCTCCGTACAGTTAAGGATGAACAAAACAAAAACAGAAACAGATATACCTGGAAAAACTCAGCAGGTCTGGCAGCATCGGCAGAGAAGAGTACAGATGACGTTTCGAGTCCTCATGACCCTTCAACAGTAGTTCTGTTTATGTTTTTGTTTTGGATTTCCAGCATCTGCAGTTTTTTGTTTTTATATAAGGATGGACAATATCTGCCTTGCCAGCATTGCCACCATCCAAAGAAAACCACACTTGGGTCATGTGTTTACCTACATGGCCAAGGAAGGTAGGCATCATGCAGATCTGCTGTGGAAATGTGGGCACAATAGGATGCTGTGCTCTCATTTTACTGTGTTTGATGCTGTTGTAGAGTGTACTTGTATATGTTGATGTGCTGGCATGTTATTTCCATTGCACTATGATTGTGTTAATGATCTGGGACTGTTTTTCTTCTGGTAGCTGATTTTTTGTTTAATTCATTCATGAGAAGTGAGCATCACTGCCTAGGCCAGCATTTATTTTCCCTTCCCTAATTGCCCCTGAGAAGGTGAAGGTGAGCTTCCACATTGCAGTTAGTGGAGCATTCCAGGGTTTTGACCCAGGAACAGTGATATAGGATGGTGTGTGCTTTGGAGGTGTTCCATTGCTCCTGCTACCCTTGCTTTTCTAGGTGGCGGAGGCTGTAGGTTTGGAAGGTGCTGTCGAAGAAGCCTTGGCGAATTGTCGCAGTACATCTTGTAGACGGTACACACTTCTGCCACTGTGCATTGGTGGTCGTGGGAGTGAATAATGAAGGTGGTGGATGGCGTTCCAGTCAAGTGGGCTGTTTTGTTGTGGATGGTGTCAACATTCTTGAATGTTGTTACCTCTGCTACTGAAGGTGGGCAGAGGTAATGTTTTCACCCCTGTTTGTTAGTCTGTAAACCAATATATCTCAAAAATGAATGGATTGATTTCAGTGAAACTTGGTGCACAGGATATGACTTAAGGAAGAACTGATTAGTCTTGGGCAAAATTGTGGATCTGGATCCTGGAATTTTTTAAAGGATCCCATTAACATTGTAAAATAGGGCGAATTGACTTTTTTAAAAATATTGTGGGTTGTTTGATTTAGAATATTGTTCATTGTTTTAGAATGTTGTGGATTGTCTCAGCCGCTGTGCTGTCAAAATATGAGTAGAGTTTTCTCCTCAGAGAAATTAAATCTCTTAATAAAAATCATTCTTTTTTCAGCTTTCTAGTTGGAGAACATCAACCAGGCAAGGAAAAGCCTCAAGGAAGAGGTGTGTAATTATAATGTTGAGTTAACACAATGTGGTGTTGAAGTTGCCCTCATCCAGACACCCTGACTTGTACCTTGTATGTACATGGTGATCAGGCTTTGGGGAGTCAAAAGGTGCGTTGTTCACCACAGAATTCCCCACCTCCAACTTACTCTTTTAGGCACAATATTTATGTGGCTGGCCTGGTTAAGTTTATGGTCAATGTTAAGCCCCTAGCAATTTGGAGGAGGGGGAGGAATGGGGGGGAGATGGTATTCAGCGATGGTAATGTTGAATGTCGTGGGGAGTTAGCTAGATCCTGTGCTTTGGAGATGGTCATTATCTGCCACTTGTATAGTGCAAATGTTACTTGCCTACCCAAACCTAAATGTTGTTTGGATCTTGCTGCATATGGACATGGACTGCTTCAGTATCTGAGGGGTTATGAATGGGACTCAAAGCTGTTCAATCACTCTGGAGAAAAGGTCATTGAAGCTCCTGAAGATGTTTGTACCTAGAACATTGCCCTGAGGAGCTCCCACAGCAATGTCCTGGGACTGAGATGTTTGACCTCGAACAACTAAAACCATTTTCCTTTGTGTGGAGCATGACTCCAGTCAGCAGAGAGATTCCCCCCCTGATTCTATTGACTTAGTTTTACGAGGGCTTCTTGATGCCACACTTGGTAAAGTGCTACCAAAATGTCAGGGCAGTCACTTTCACCTCACTTCACCTCACCTCTGGAATTCACTTTTGTTCCTGTTTAGACCAAGGCTGTAATGAGGTCTGGAGTGAAGTAGCCTTGACAAAACCCAAACGGAGCATGTCATTGGGGAATAAGTGCTGCCTGATAGCACTGTCTACAGCACCGCCCATCACTTTGCTGATGATTGAGAGTAGACTGATGGGACAGTAATTTGCTGGATTGGATTTGTCTTGCATTTTTTGGACAGGATATACCTTAGTTGTTTCCATAATGTTGAGTTGATGCCAGTGTTATAGCTGTACTGAAACTAGGGGTGCAACTAGTTTTGGAGCACAAGTCTTCAGCACTATGGCTGGTATGTTAATAGTCATTGCTGTGGCTGCTCAGCCATTCGTACATATCACATGGGGTGAATCAAATTTACTGAAGACTGGTAGATGTGAAACAAAAACAAAAATACCTGGAAAAACTCAGCAGGTCTGGCAGCAATCTGCGGAGAGGAGCACAGTCAACGTTTCGAGTCCGAATGACCCTTCAACAGAACTGGAGAAGGGCAGTGGGGTGGGTGGGGGGTTTGTGGAGATGAAGAATTCATAGAATGTTTCCGGGATAGTTGCTTAGAACAGCATGTGCTGGAGCCAACCAGAGAGCATGCAAAACTGGACCTGATATTGTGTAATGAAATGGGACTAATTAATGATCTCATAGTGAAGGTACCCCTAGGTAGCAGCGACCATAACATGATTGAACTTTACATTCGTTTTGAGGGATTGCGGAGTGGGTCCGAGACTGTGTTTTTAAGTTTAAATAAGGGATAGGTGTTTAATTGTCCTCCACTGTTCATGACTGGATGTGGCAGAATTGAGCTGATCCATTGGTAAGATTGCATTGTTTTGTTTAACGTATGCTGTTTGGCATGCACGTGGTTCCGTAGTTGTAGCTTCATCAGGTTTTTAGATAGGCCTTATGCTGTTTCTGGCATACTCCCCTACACTCCTCTTTGAACCAGGGTTGATCCCTGACTTGATGATTGTAGTAGAGTGAAGAACTTGCAGGCTGTGAGCTTACAGATTGTGTGGTTGGATACAATTCCATTGCTGCTGATGACCCACAGCACCTTATTGATGCCCAGTTTTGAGCTGCTAGATCTATTCTTATTCTATCCCACAACGATAGTGCCACGTAATATGAAGAAGAATGTCCTAAGTATGAAGTTGTCACAAAGAGGACTGTGTGGTGGTCACTTCTACCAATACAGGAAGTGAGGAAAAGGCGGAGGGGTGGCTCTGTTTGCTAATGATGGTATTAGCACAATAGAGAGGGATGACCTAAGTTCAGGAACCCAGGATATGGAAATGGTTTGGGTAGAGATGAGAAATGGTGAAGGCAAGAAGTCACTTGGAGTCATGTACGGGTCCTGTAATAGTAACCACATGGTAGGATGGAGCATAAAGGAAGAAATAATGGGAGCTTGTCAGAAAGGCACGGTGATAATATCATGGAAGACTTTAACTATGTAGACTGGAAAAGCCAAATGGTCAAAGGTAGTCTAGATGAAGAATTCATAGAATGTTTCTGGGATAGGCCAAAAGATTGGACAGAACATAAGGAACAGCAAAGGATGACTAAAAAATAAACAAGGAGGGAAAAATTGGAGTACGAGAGAAAGCTAGCCAGAAATACAAAAACAATGAGTTTCCATAAATATTTTTTAAAAAATGAATTAACAAAGTGAGTGTTGGCCCTATAGAAAGTGATTCTGGAGAATTGATGATGGAAGACTAGGAAATGGCAGATGAATTGAATGGATATTTTGTGTCAGTTTTCACTAGAGGCTACAAGTAACATCCCAGAGGTAGCTATAAATCAGGAAATGGAAGGGAGAGGGGAAGTCAGGAAAATTACAGTCACCAGAGAAATGGTACTGAGTAAATTGTTGGGGCTGTGGGCTGACAAGTGCCCAGGTGCTGATGGACTTCATCCTAGGGTCTTGAAAGGAGTGGCTAGTAAGATAGTTGATGCATTGGTTTTAATTTTCCAACACCCCCTAGATTCAGGGAAGATTCCATTAGGTTGGAAAATACTAAATGTAACTCCGTTATTCAAAAAGGGAGGGAGACAGAAAGCCGGAAACTGCAGGCCAGTTAGCTTAACACCTGTCATAGGGAAAATGTTAGAAGTTATTATTAAAGAAGCGACGGTAGAGCACTGGGATAAGTTCAAGGTAATCAGGCAGAGCCAGCATGGTGTTGTGAAAGGGAAATCTTGTTTGACCAAATTATTGGAGTTTTTTTGAAGAAGTAACATGTGCTGTGAATAAAGGGGAACTGGTAGATGTACTGTACTTAGATTTCCGGAAGGCATTTGGTAAAGTGCCTCGTCAATGGTTATTGCAGAAAATAAAAGTTCATGTTATTGGGAGGTAACATATTGGCATGGATAGAAGATTGACTGGCTAACAGGAAGCAGAGAGTAGGCATAAATGGGTCTTTTTCAGATGTAACGAGTGGTGTGCCACAGGGATCAATGCTGGGGCAATTTATATAAATGACTTGAAGGAAGGGATAGATTGGATAGTTACCAAATTTACTGATGACTCAAAAATAGGTAGGAAAGTAAGTTGTGAAGATGACATCATAAGGAGGCTACAAAAAGATATAGATAGGTTAAGTGAGTGGGCAAAGCTCTGGCAAATGGAGTATAATTTGAGAAAATGTGAAATTGTCCATTTTGGCAGGAAGAACAAAAGAGAAGCTTGTTATCTAAATTATGAGAGATTGCAGAGCTCTGAGATGCAGAGAGATCTGAGTGTCTTAGTGCATGAATTGCAAAAGGCCAGTATGCAGGTACAGCGAGTAATTCAGAAAGCTAACAATGTTATCATTTATTGCAAGGGAAATTGAATACTAAAGTAGGGAGATTATGCTTCGTTTATACAAAGCGCAAGTGAGACCACATCTGCAGTACTGTTTACAGTATTGGTCACCTTATTTAAGGAAAGATGTAAATGCGTTGGAAGCAGTTCAGAGAAGGTTTATTAGCTTAATACCAGGAATGGGTTGGTTGTCTTATGAGGAAAGGTTGGACAGTTGAGGCTTGTATCTACTGGAGTTTAGAAAAGTAAGAGACTACTTGATTGAGTCGTATAAGATCCTGAGGGTCTTGACAGTTTGGATGTGGAGAGGATGTTTCCTCTTGTGGGAGAATATAGTACTAGGGGGTCACTGTTTGAAAATAAGAGGTCATCCATTTAAAACAGAGATGAGGTGGAAGTTTTTCACTCAGAGGGTTGAGAGTCTTTGGAACTTTCTTCCTGAAAAGGCGGTGGAAGCAGAGTCTTTGCATATTTTTAAGGCAGAGGTGGATAGATTCTTGGTAAGCAAGGGGGTGATATGTTATCAGGCGCGAGGCAAGATGTAGATTTGAGGTTACTTTCAGATCAACCATGATCTTATTAAATGTCAGAGCAGGCTCAAGGGGCTGAATGGTCTACTTCTGCTCCTTGTTCGTATGTCATGGACAGATACATCTATGACAGGTAGATTGGCGAGGATGAAGTCAAGTAGGTTTTTCATTTGTTCTTTTACCGCCTGCCACAGGGCCAGTCAGCCAAAAATATCCCTCAGGATTCGACCAGCTTGGTTATTAGTGGTACTCACGAGCCACTCTTGGAGATGCACATTGAACTCCTCCACCCAGAGTACATTCTCTGCCCTTGCCCCACACAGTGCTCCTTCCAAGTAGTGTGCACTGTGGAGAGTGTTGATTCATCAGCTGAGGGAAGGTGGTAATCAGTCGGTGGTTTCCATGTCCATATTTGACCTGAGAGTTCATGGGATTTGCTGTAAATGTTGAGGACGAAAAGGGCAGCACTCTCCTGACAATGCTGCCACCTCTGTGGTGTTTGTCCTACTGGTGGGATTGAACATAATCTGGGATGGTGGTGTCAGGGGCATAGTCATACTCACTGAATCATACCTTAAAGAAAATGTCAGGCCGTTGCTTGACTGGTCTGTGGGACAGCTCTCCCAATTTTGGCATATGTTCCCAGATGTTAGCAAGCAGGACTTTGCAAGGTGTTGTCATTTCTGGTGCCGAGGCTTTTGCTGGGGGCTCTGTCAGGATTTTTTATTTCTGTAGCAGTTTGGTACAACTGAATGGTTTGTTAGATCATTTCAGAGGCAGTTAAGAGTCAACCAGGTTCCTTTGGGCCTGGAGTTGCATGCAGGCCAGACTGGGTGGGGGGCGACAGATTTCCTTCTGTAAAGGATGTTAAATTCCTTCAATGTGAGGGCCCTGGAAAAGTTTTGGGTAATGATGGGGGCCTGCAAGTGTTGTCAGTATTTCCAGGAGACCTCCAGGAATTTCAGCATTTACAGGCTGTTTTCTGGAACATTTCACTATTTGCAGGGTCTCCCTGGGGGTGTCAGTATTTACAAGATCCCCCTGAGAATGTCAGTATTTACATGGGCCCCCATGGAGTGTGTCAGTATTTACTGGGGGCTCCTGTATTGTATCAGGTTTTAAAGGGATCCTCATACATGTATTTGATAATCCCATTTAGATGAATGCAACTACATGCAAAAGTTGAACCCATATCAGATGAGAGAAATTTAAATGTCTCTGCATGATTTGTCCCACTTTTCTAAAGCAGCTTTGTTGGTTTTGTGTTGTGACAGCTTGTTTGTGCTGCTTGGAAAACTGGGTCAAGATTATTTTAAACTATGGCAATGTTGCACATTTCTAGTTATTTCCTGGATATGTTCTTTGGTCTGAGATTCACTGAATAAGGGCTGTGGTAGAATTTAGGTAATGTCTTGAGAGAATTTTTCTTTTACTGTGAAAGCTTGCCAACTGCAAATTATACATTAAAAGGGGAGGCTTTTTGCCTATCTGTTTAGTCCCAATTTTCCTGCCCTTCTGCAGAGCATTTAAAAAAAAATGTTTCTTCTATATATTTATAGACTTCTCTTTTAAAAGCTTCCATGTGCCCTGTTTGTGGTTGGTCATTCCAAATTAGACCTTGTTCCAGATATGATAAATCTCTCTCTGGCCCTCATGTCCTTTAAAATAGAACAGCCAGAGCTGGGTACAATGATTTAACTGTGGCCTACCCAACAATTATGTAAGTTTATCGACTGAACAAAACATCATCTTGTGATACTTTGAGTTGTTTGTACGTGTTATTTGGTCTTGTTTTGAGTAACATGGTTTTACATTCGATTGGGTTTAGGCGTGTAAAATTTGGACAGGCTTGCTGACATGCAGGTAGTGAACTTATCAGGACCCTGTAGTATTAATTTGTGTTTACCTTATTTCTTCTGGGCCATTGGATACATCTTAAAGTGGGCGATGGGGCTGTTTTAAAGATTATAGTAACCAGAATTTTGGCTATTAAATTGTGGTTTCGACAGCTTCTGTTTTCGTATGTAGCTGGAAACCATATTCCTGTGATGAATGGTGCTCTGGCACCCAAAGTAATTAAAAAAGCAAATGGAAAAGTGGCCCTTTCTGAAAGGGATTAGATTTTGAAAGTGCAGAAGTGCTTCAGTTATAGAGTACTCCAGTCAGGCCACTTCTGGAGTATTGTGGTCCGTTTTGGGCATCACCTCCCTTGAAGAGGAGATACAATGCAGATTTACCATCGCGTTATTAGTTAAATTCTGGGGACAGTTTGCATAATCCTTTGAATATAGAATGGTGAGGAGTGACCTAAATTGAGTTGTTAAAAATGGTAAAGGAATTTGATGAAGCAGATAAATCAAAACTATTTCCTCTGAAGGGGAATCCAGAATATGGGTGCAACTTCATAATGAGAACCATGTTATTCAGGAGTGAAATCAGGAAGCACTTCTTCACACCATCAGGAGCTCTATTTGCACAAGGCTATGAATACTTAACGTCAATTAAAACTTTTGAAATTCAATGATAGGCCAATAATGTGTAGTAAAGACCGATAAATGGACTAGAGTTATGGATCAGACATTATCTAATTGAATGGCTGAAGATGGTTGAGGGGCAAAATGGCCAACTCATATTTCTGTGTGTCTCGGTTTCAAAGAAGTGTAGATGCAATCATACAGTCGAGATTTTGTTCTGTTCTGCAGAGTGCATTGTTTTTCAGCAAAATTTTATTTTTCCTGTCAGCGTGCGCATTTCTATGAAAAGCCATAGATTTTGGCCCAAAACCTGCTTGCTGTACCTAACTGGTATCATTGTGAGATGTCTCACTCCAGTGAGATCTGGCCAATATTGTGCAACAAACTTTCCTGCCACATGTGAACTTACCTGTTAGAAAAAAACCAAGGAACTTTATAAGCTGCACGTTTCTCATCCATCCAGGTGGCAGTTTTTCATATGGGTCTGGACCATGAGTAATGGCAGACTGTTTGATTGTAGCCAACACAATTGAGTGGATATTTCTCTTCACCTCGTTCACACATGAGCACTTCTCAGCATTTAGACAGTGATCAGGGATGCAGCTCTGTGGAGATTTCTCTCTTCCTCTTCCTCTCTGACCATCATTCCCCCACCCCATTCAACCCAACCAAGCAGCAAATACTGAGGTCAGGTGCATGGCTCAGTAACCCACCTCAAATTAAATTTAGCAACCAAGGCATGGGGAGGGGTGGGGGATGGTGGTAGGAGTGACCCTTATGAAAAATTCTGAAATGTGAAAAAACACATCATTGAAGGAATACTGCAGGAAGGGATCTTGAAAAATAATAATCCTGAACTCCCATTTCTTCTACCTCTGCCTCCTCTTAGTCTTTGGGTCTGAGACAGCTGCCATCAGACTGATTCGATTCCATTTCATAACGTAGGACATTGTGATGATGTAGCTTCCCCTCAGATGGTAATGTAAAAGAGTAAGTTGCATAATCTTCCATTGAGCGCTCCTTTGCAGGAGTGTTCCTGTTTTTAATGACTGATAACTGGCAGCTGCTGGGAAAAGATCTATCAGCAGTACTGCTTATCCACTATAGGTACAATGCCTAGCTTTAACTGTTAGAAATGAAGTATGTGTTTTTATTAAATAAAATGACATGATATTAAACCATTCCGTTGATAAAAGGTCCATTAACTGCCCCCCCCCCACCAACCACAATTAGAATAATTTCTACTAGCTAGCTTCCATGGATGAATTGCGAAGTACTCTGCGCCATACAGATGAGTGATGCATTAGTTTTGATTCCTGACCTGTACTGAATTAGCCCAAGTCAAATGGATTAGGACAGGGCACTGAAATAGCTCTGTTTCTGTGAGTTGGAGATGGCGGGCAATGTCAGCAAGGTTGCCCCTCCTGAATACTACCAGCAAATGCTGCTGGGAAATGAATGAAGATGTCTGAGGGCGACTCGGAGGCAGCTGCTGTCTGATAGCTTCATACCCCTTGCTGCCTGGCCTTGCATGTAATGAAGGGCCACTTGGATGATGCATTGAGGGAATGTGTTTGCTGCTAGCCTTCATTGGGCCATAATGAAGCTTGATTAGTTACTGTAGGAGTGGAAATAAAATAAGTCACTTGGACAAGCATGATTGTTTGCATTCCACCTTCCCTATTTATTGTCTGTTTCCATTGAAGTTGATAAGGTCAGCACTGCATGACTTTGTGTCATCTAACGTTCAGACAGTTTCAGCAGTAATGTAATGAATATGAGCAGTGCAGCTGCAGTTCTCTCGGCACAAGAAGGGCTGATGCTCTGACTAGAGCCACCTCTGGAAAAGTTGCTTCCTTCCAAAACTACGGACAAAGAATATGCAGAATTTTGAAGTTATAACTGATATTAGAGTTTCAGAAGTGGCTACCACTGTGGAAACTAACCTCTTGAGTGTTCCAACATTACCCAGCTTTCAAGAGACTGCTGCAAACTAATTCATCATGATTAGCCGTACCTCGGTTTTCCTGCACAAACCCTATCTGGGATACGCTGAATCCATTGAAAATTGTTTACGTTCATTCTAGTGCTCCCTGACAATTTCTTCAAAAGCCTGTGTTGTACAACTAATGCAAAGAAGTTTGCAAACTTCCATTCCAATTTATCTCAGGTCCTGTTGAATTTGGAATTATAGTGCCATTATTGTTAAGCTTCACGTGCTGAAAATCTGAATGCATGTTAGAAATTAAATTAATGTGTGGTGAGCTAACGGTTTAAATTTACTCCAGCACCGGTAGATCATTGTATTCAAGGTAAGTCAATAGATGTTTTCTAAGAACAGGAGCATTACACTAGGTAAAACACAGTGTAAGGTGTCAATGATGAAAACATAAAATGCTGGAAAAACTCAGCAGGGTTGGCAACATCTGTGGAGAGAGAAACAGAGCTAATACTTCGAGTACGTATGACTCTTCAAAATTCATATGTTCTTCCCCAGCCTGCTACGCTTCCCACCTCATGTCTCAAATTACTCAAATGTGTCTCAAAAAAGTTATTATCTGCAAGAAACCTAATTTGTATTTGAATGAATTGATACTAACTATCCACCAGGAAGCCTGTTCCATAGATGGACCCCTCGTTCTCTGAAATAATGTTTCTTCAGATTAACCTTCACTCACTAAACGTTTCATTACTCTTTCAAGAAGATTGGAGACGCATGAGATGCCAGCACCGAGTTCACATTGTAGATTTTGATGATTGTGGGCGTATTCCTGAACATAATACCATTTCGTAGAATGACTAGCAACACTCTACCTGAGAAGAAATGCAAGGCAGAGTTGAAAGTGCTATGATTAGCATGCTGTGGAGGGACAAGTGATTTTTGACCAAAGATTCCCAATGCTTTCCTGGGATTTCCTTATCTTAAGTCTGGGCCTGTTATAGACGAACTGATACAAGGTTGTTGTATCAGGAAAGTAGAATGCATCTCTATCTGAAATGAATGGTGAGCTGCAACTTTTCATAAATTTTCTTGTTTAGCTTTATTTCTGCCAGTATCTGAGGACAGATTAAAGTGTCAGGGATTGATTGGTCCTTTGTCTATATTCAAAGCCCTAACCTGTCTTATCTTTTCAGATACTGACAGACCTGGTGCCTATGTTCTCTTTTAATTTGATTTCAAGCACTTGTAGTACTCTTTAATGATCAAGTAGTGGGTAGTATGATCAAGTTTACATTAATAGTGTTGCAAGAACTGTGTCAGCTTTGGAAGGTGAAGATTCTGGAAATAATTCAGATTCATGCAGGGGTTAAGCATGCTTTTTGCCTTTTAGAAGTGTCTCAAGTGCATTAAGCGCAATGAAACACTTTATAAACACAAGAGGCAGTTTGGGCACAGGAAGATCCCACAAGCCATGATGGGATCCTAATCCTCAAACTGTTCCTTGGAACCTTTAACATCTACCTGCACCCCCAGAATGGACTGATCGGACCTTGTTCTAACATCTCCTCTGAAGGTTGGGAACTCGAGTGCAGCTGTAGAACCCTAGCAGAAGCCTGCACGTGACTTTGATGTGGGGACCTTGAGCGCCGTCATTGTAGACCTGATGTTGACGGGTTGGTGATCTGAGATCTGTGACGTGTTAAACCACAATGACCTTAACGCACCAAACGCCTTCTGCCTTTGCAGCTTGCGAGAGAGACACTGTCTTCTTACACCTGTTCTGTCATTGAGGATTTGTTGGACTGCACATTGTCTAGCACTCTCCCGCCCCACCCCCAACCACCCCGTACCTTGCCTCCATGGGTGGCCCCAACAGGAGCACCTGATGGGATTCTGAAGAGCTCACAAGCCTCGCCTGCATGTCAAGGTGACAATCCACAATGAGCTGTAGAACCACCCTCGGAGTGGGGCTTGAACCCACTACCTGCTGATTTGGATAAGAGTGCTACAAACTGAGATAAGATTGCACTTGAAAGAATGATGACCTGGGCAAAGTACTGGATGATCTCTATGGATTAGGTAAAAATGGCAGGAGAGGGAAGAAAAATGGAAAAAAGCAAAATACCATTTAAAATTCTAGCTCAGTCAGTTACGTTAGACATTCAAGTTGTGCAACAAGATCAAATTTTAGAAACCTGGGTAATTAATAGTTTTGTTGGTCTTTGCTCCAATTCCCAGGCGCTGTCTGTGTGACCATTGGAGGTTTGACGTGTAGAGCAGGGGATGTTGGTGTAACTCTTTCGAGTACAAACCCGTTTCCATCTGTTTCAGATGAAGTTACATTGTTTCATAGTTTGCCATTGTGAGATTTGAACTCTTGATCTTGGGGTTACAAGCCCAGTACCATAACCACTTGGCTATTTAGGCCAAGCTTGGGATGTTGGTGTGTTGAACAAATCCATCTGTTCCTGAAATTGACCTCTGCTGTGATATTTGCTGGTGCATTTATACTGCAGCTGCTGTTGTGAGGCTAGTTACTGCAGATTTCAGGAGTGTCTGCACTTTCTCAGCATTTAAATCAGCTCCAGACAGGCAAGATATTTACACCACAGGTTAGAACTGCAAGTCTCCATCCCTGAGGAGAACTCAGCTTGTGCTCTCCTTACTGTTTAGAGAGCACTGTGGGAGTGTCTGCCTTTTTCTGAACAATTAAATTGATTCCAAGTAGATTGAAAAACAGGCCCAGAGAGATGGAAAATCACTGAGCATCCTGACGTTGCACTCCTTGCACTCTTTGGCCAACCTAAGCAATGTGAGACTTCCTGCAGGAGACAGCCTCAACTGCTTTCTGGAGCTGTGTACTTTAGTGTTGTGAAGCACTTTGCAATGATGCTTACTGAAGTTGTAGGATAAAGGCAAGTACGTGCTTTGTACTTGAAATCGGTGTGGCATATTGCAGTCCAATTTACTATGCTGTAGAATAGCAAGCTGTGAGACTGTACACCAACTCCCATCCCTTACACTTTGAGAGTGTCAAGTGGATGCTTATTTAGTTATCACTTATTTAACCATTCTGCTATGGCAATCCTGTAGGCAGCACATTTCAGCTCAACCCTGAGAAATCTGACAGCTTGTTTTCCCAGTTGGTTGAAGTTGGCACCCAATGTGGGAGCCCCCTCAAAAAAAAGTAATACTAGAGTCATAGAACATTTAGGACACAAGAGGCCACCAGGCCCATTGTGTCTATGCTGGCCAAAAAACAAGCCACCCAACCTAATCCCACTTTCCAGCATTTGGTCCGTAGCCCTGCAGGGTAAGGCACTTGAGGTTCATATCCAGACATCTTTTAAATGGGTTAAGGGTTTCTGCCTCTTCTACCCTTTCAGGCAGTGAGTTTCAGACCCCCACAACTGTCTGGGTGAAAACATATTTCCTCATTTTCCCTCTAATCTTTCTACCAATCACTTTAAATCTATGTTCCCCTAGTTACTGACCTCTCTGCTAAAGTAAATAGGCCCATTCCATCCACTCTATCCAGGCCTCTCAAAATTTTGTACATCTCAATCAAATCTCCCCTCAGCCTCCTCTGTTCCAAGGAGAACAACCCCAGCCAATCCAGCACAGATAAAAACAAAAAAACTGCGGATGCTGGAAATCCAAAACAAAAGCAGAATTACCTGGAAAAACTCAGCAGGTCTGGCAGCATCGGCGGAGAAGAAAAGAGTTGACGTTTTGAGTCCTCATGACCCTTCGACAGAACTGGTTCTGTCGAAGGGTCATGAGGACTCGAAACGTCAACTCTTTTCTTCTCCACCGATGCTGCCAGACCTGCTGAGTTTTTCCAGGTAATTCTGCTTTTGTCCCAGCCAATCCAATCTCTCCTCATAGCTGCAATTTTCCAGTCCTGGCAACATCCTGGTTAAATCTCCTCTGTATCCTCTCCAATGCAATCACATCCTTCTTGTAATGAGGTGACCAGAACTGTATACAGTACTCAAGTTGTAGCCTAACTAATAATTTATACAGTTCCAGCATAACCTCCTTGCTCTTTACCTCGGCTAATAATTGAAAGGATTCCATATGCCTTCTTAACCACCTTATTGATCTGTCCTTATGCATTCACTCCAAGGCCCCTCACACCTCTCAGTATTTAAGTATTTATTGTGTGGTCCTTTGCCTTGTTTGACTTCCCCAAATTTATCACCTTACACTTCTCCAGGTTGAATTCTGTTTGTATTTGGGGAAGTACCTTTTATAGGATCATGCGATAATGCACCAAAGAAGAAAGCCATTTAGCGCATTGAGTCTGCACTGGCTGTTTTGGAGAAGAATCCAGATAGTCCTATTCTCCCTTTTAATCTTACCGCCAGCATAATGTTTTTCAATGTTTGTCTGTCTTCCTGCAACACCCATCTTCCCTGTACCCTTGAGAGTGCCCAGGTATCCTGCTTCAGGCTCTGCCAAATGACTCACTGCTTATAAAAACAAAAAACTGCAGATGCTGGAAATCCAAAACAAAAACAGAAATACCTGGAAAAACTCAGCAGGTCTGGCAGCATCGGCGGAGAAGAACAAAGTTGACGTTTCGAGCCCTTCAACAGAACTAAGTAAAAATAGGAGAGGGGTGAAATATAAGCTGGTTTAAGTTGGGAAGGTTGTAGGGACAAGCAAGCAGTGATAGGAGCAGATAACCAAAAGATGTCACAGACAAAAGAACAAAGGTTGAAGGTGGTGATATTATCTAAAAGAATGTGCTAATAACTCACTGCTTAGACCCTTGTGAGTACTTCATTCAAATGTCTTTTTCTGGATTGTGTACCTTCCCAGGTGATGTGGCAAAACAAGGTGTTCGTTGTAAAAGAGATTCAATCACAGTGGTTGATGAAATTTTAATATTGTTTGAATATAGTTTGACTCCCTGCCGTCCCTGCCTCCCCCTCCATCCTGTCTCTTAACTTGCATTACTGCTTCCTGCTGTTGGGCAGTTAGGATAGGGTGAGGAATAATTCTATGATAGCAGTATGAGTAACAGTATGATAATACTATGATAACAGTAACAGTAAAGCCTAAATGGCACTGAAGCTTTAAATTAGTCCAGTTGTACTGTCACGGTATTTTTCTGCTACAGCAGTGATTCCATGTCCTTCATTTGTACACTGTGAGCTGCCTTGAGTTGGGTTGGGTTTGGTGATATAAATAGAGTAGCAGATGTCTGGATCTGTTACAAGTTGAACAGTACAGAGAGGGAGGTGTCTGACAAAACTGCTTGATTTCTGTCATTGCTTGAGCTTCTCTGATTGTATTACCGTTTGTAACTCCCTCACTCCCAACCACTGCTGGTTAAATTATCAAATGCCAGCAGATAATACATTTTTAGTGGGTGAGAATGGCTGAGATCCTCTAAACGTCAACAAGTGGTTTACTCGAAAGTATCTTTTGCCAGTATTGTACTGATGTAATCTATAATGTGCAGCTTTAGTCCTACCAACTTTCACTTTTATTTTTAAGCCGTCTGCTGGTTTCCTTGAGCAGTGCTGATTCTGTTACAGTATTTAAAAGTTTGTGTGCGTTGCTAGTAAGCCCATACTTATTGCCTATTCCCCAGACACCCTGATAAGATGATGATGAGCCACAGCTTATTGAACCAAGGCAATCCTTATGGTGGTGATAGATGTGAGTGTTGGACCATATAAAGCTAACATTGGTGAAGGAGTGGTGGTATATCTCAAATCAGGGCACTGTGACTGGGTGATGGTGTGCCACTGCTTCTCTCCTTGTAGGAAGAGTATCTTTGAAGATTTGTCTATACGTTAAATGATGTGGCATGTTAGCATTTGAAGGTGCAGGACCATAGCTGAATTCAGAACTATGTAGAAAATGACTTGCACGTTCATAGCCTTTTTAATGTGGAAGGAAGATGACCATAGGTTCATACTGAGAAATTTTGTATTGATAACTTCAATCATTTTCTGGGAAGTGAGAGGATTGTTTTCTTCCCGGTTCTACCTTTCCTGACTGAGAATTTGCCCAACTAATCATATTTTATTTCTGAGCCCATATAGTGTGTTGCCAGACAATTGAGGGAGGGACTCATGACCAGGCCTGATCCATTTCACATTTGCACACTTGGCAACAGGTATCACTGGAGATTTTCTTCCTCTTTTCTGCCTAAATTGAAGCTAATCTCTTCTGCCCCAACTTCAGCCTAGGGATTGATCTCAGAACCTCTCCAGTCTGTATTGCACAGTACCATACTGGGTAGTGCACATACATGTTTTGTGCCTAGTTTTGGTCTTTGCATCTTGAATAAAGAGAGGAAAACTTGTATTAAATATTGTCTATCAGAACCTTGGGACATTCCAGTGCGCTATACAGCCAGTGAAATACTTTTCAGTGTTATGAACTAGGAAACTCAACATACACCCTGAGCTTAACAAAATTCTGCATGCAGAAATGCGATAATCCGAATAATCTGTTGTGATATATATTGACCAGAATGGGGCAGATGGAGCCTTGGTCTAACGTCTCACCTGGAAGATGGCACCTCTGACAGTGCAGTGCTCCCTCAGTACTGCACCTAAGTGTCAGTCTAGATTATGTGCTCCCGCCTCTGTGGTGGGATTTGATCGCACAATCTACTGCCACTATCCACTAGCCACATGACTGCCATCTGGTCAGTGACTGCCCATTGCCCTTTCCTGCTCTTACAATGCATGGCACAGTTGTGCCTCAAGCACTCTATGTGCACAGTGAAATTCTCCACATTAAATGATATTTGACACTCTTTAATTATCCTTTTTATTAATTTTCCTAAATTAGCTTGCAGCCAACTAATCATCTCCTGAATTGCCAACCCTTCCACACGTTTTCATATCAGCAGATTTTATACTTTGCTGCCCTTAAGACCATGCGTGAAAGTGAACACCATGCCTGTTTTTCAGATTTCATTGATTTAATATATAAACCCCCTTCCATGATTTATTGAACTCTTGAGGATGCTTATTTAATCTGTATAAATCGCTCCATTGTTTAAGGTTGGTGTGATGTGACCTGCTAATTTACATTGTTATATGGCCAGGACTGTCATGGTTAGTGTTTAACAATCTGTAGTGTACAGTGCATTCACAAACACAAAAGTGCCCCAAACTAATACATTCCATCAAAGTGATTCACCCTTTTCCTCCTTAGTTTTAAAAAGACACTAACATGGAACCTTCGTTATCTGCACTGCAGTTATTGGCCAAAGTAATTGTAGAATGTAGCCTTGTGCCTTTCTCAGGTGCTAACTGCAATCTTCTTCGCCATGATATAAATTAGTCTGATAGCTCAAGGACAGTTTCAAATCAATTTTTGTAATAAACCTATCTTTGTTTCTGTGGAATCCTGAGAAATTTGCTGTACCAGACTGAAATCTGGGGCAGCTTATTGATCTAATATTTTACCAAGGACGACTAATGGAGGTTTTGCTTGTTTAATTCTCTAGTTTTCACCCTTTAAGGAGAGCTGACATGGCATTGGTGTAAATTCTAGTGTATTGGCCAGTTGATGCCAGAGCATAAGTTGGACTTTCTGTGCAGGTTGCAGCTGCAGTAACTTATGTCTGTTGTGATTTTCTGCCACCTGATGTCATTTATTTATAAGACTCCCTGTTCAGTTATGTGCTCCTGACATTGGGAAACAGTCTCAACCAGATTGACAAATGTGACTCTGCAAACAATTTTAGTTGTGTACTTATTGCTCATTTCTGCTGAATACATTATGTGGTGTAATGGTGGGGGTATGCATTTGACACCAAGCGGACTGGTGCAATTGTGAAAGGGGTTCTGTAGTGTAAAAAAGGGTGTAAATCATGGAGTAATTTCATTAACTTCAGTAGATGATTATTAATATTTAATTTACATAAATGAAACATTTAGATTGCTATAAGGAACAGCCATATGAGTTATAACATAAGGGCGAGAAAGTGAGACTTGGGCCAGCTTAACAGGTGTTTAATGAATGTCAAGGCCTTGGTAAAATAACCAAAGAGCTATTAATTTTTTATTCAACTGCATCTCGTCCTGTCAGAATGACGTCTGTGCACCAGACTTCAGTTTGCTGAGCTCAAATTTTAGAAGAATGCCCACATAGAGAGTGTGCCGAACCGGCTCATTGCTTTTCCTAATGCTGGCTTCCCTCTCCTGAAAACAGACTCAAAAGCCATGTTTTCATGGGATAGGTGGAGGGGTGGTCTAGGGCTTGTTAACTTTACACTGCCTGGAACAGAATATGACTGTGTTGAAAAACTCATGCTAAAGTTGATCCAGGTGTGTAATGCTGGTTATAGGTTGAATGAAAATCTTCTCTTCACTTTGGGGCAGTGAAATACTTAGTGCTTCTGTAAAGTAAGAAATAACGTATGTCCCAAAGCACTTGACAGCCAATAATATTCTTTTAAAGTGTAGTCACTATTGTAAAGTACTTCAGATTGAGGTAGAGTGCCACTTGTGTGGAAATTTTGCAGCTCTGTGATTTTGTTGTCTGCATAAGCGAGCTGATATTTGCAGTGTGAATGAAGGAATGTGGTGAACAGGCATCATTTTGCTGCAATCAGAACTACAGAAGCACTTTAATCTGGTTAAACTGGTTTAAGTCATGTCCACAGGAAGATTGTGGTAATGTATTGACACCACGTTTGATGTGTTGGTTGTCAGTTTAATGCACTGTACGCATTCTCCACCTTTCTTGCAAATGTTAGGAGTGACCTCACCTTCAAACCCACTTAAACACGTGGAACTGAGTTTATTTTCCAGAACAGCAAAGGTCAAAATATCTAAGTGGTTACATGTTCCGTAATACAGTCAGTGAACTATAGAGCTCTAAAATGTACATTTTTAGAACCTGGTATGATTATTGGAGGAGGCATACTTTCTTGTATTTTGGGCAAAGTAATTAATGCCTTCCACATCACAGCAAAATGATCTTCAAGATAAAATGAGAATTTATACAGAGTCTTATTGCAGACTTAGAGCATTCTGAACACCGCATATCTGAAGAGTTATCTTGAAGCCTGTTCTCTGCAATGTGGGTGAAAGGTATGCTAAGTTGGGGCAGGAGCAAGAGGAGATAATCTCTTTGGCAAAGTCCGTAGTAATGCATTGTACCTCATGTGATGGAATTAGATAGCACTGGATGCTTCATTGCAGTGCATTTTGTTTCAAAGTTACATCTACAATATTTGATCAGCCTTCCAGAGAGTTAAACAGGTGAACACCTGTTTTCTCCCACGTTGCTACCTTTGTATACAAATATACCATTTGTAGTGGTATAGTTGGGTAAGAAGGGAGAATCATGTTGCATACACCTACTACAAAGTGTGAACTATAATTTATCTTTTGTAATTGTCCAGTGGGGGGGGAAAAAAACGCTTAACTGATGTCTTCGACCATGACATATTGATCAGTGAGACCACGAATAACAAAAACTTGCTGATGGCTTATAGGATAAGTGATGGGTTACCTGTATTACATGTCAACAATGCACATCTTTTGGGATTTTAAGATTTTGTGCTCCTTGTGGCGATGCTAATGCTGACATTTAATTACTCTTCCACTCTTGAATGCTTAGACGAGATACACAGCATAAGTTACACCGGGCAAAGTCCCATCTACTCTGCTGTAGTAATGTAGCCTTTCATTCTCCATACTGTTGTTGAATTCTTGAGGGCTGTGATTTAGTGACAGGTCTGGATTTATGACGCTCAGAAACTGGGTTGAGGAGACTCTGGTTCCATCACATGGACTCTATTTGAAGCTAAATCCCAGATAAAATAAGTGTGGCCTAACCTAGGATGTTAAACCTGTCACCCTCAAGCCACATGGTTCCTGAGTCCTACCAACCTGGCCCTCAAAGCCCAGCCAACTCAGCCCTATTTGCACTTTTATTTCTTCTTTCGTAGTTTGGCCAGTTAGCATTTTGAGTCTGGAGGTTTGGAAAAGCTGCCTTTGGCATCTTTGCCTCAGTGGTGAAAAGATTCTAAATCAGAACACTTAATCAAAATTGTGAATCTGTTAGCACCAACAACTTGGAATATGTGTAGGTTAATGGGAATGTAAACTCGATCTCCAAAGGGGCTTCCCAATGCTCCATGATGTATGTGGAAAAGAGCCAAAAAGCTTGGATGCTTCTGGTCTGAACCCACTGTACCAAACTCATTCATATCCTTCAATTTGAACATCTAAAACCGCTGCATCTCTTACTATCACTGTCCAATGACTAGAATAATGCACATCAGTGTGGGACTAGATTGTGTCAAAGTCCCACCCTAGTACTGACCAGATTTCGATTGTCTATGCATACCTGGCAGCCAGAACATCACCATTAAATGATGCTTACTAAATTTCACTTACTGTTTTTGACCAAATTTCAATACATAAATTAAAATCGCAGATTCAAGAAATAAAAAGGAATCTTGAGTTTTGGATTGGAGGCTTGAAATGTAATTAAATCAGGACCTGAAAATCAGTGTTGCTAATATTGCTTACTTTTTGTTTTAGGTGAGCTGACAAGATGTGGAGCAGCAAATCTAAGAATGCGTCCCTGCTAAACCCGGGACTGATGCAGAATCAGAATACAAGGCAAGGTATAGTGGTACTGATTTTACAGATTTGGTTCGGTTAAATTCAGTTCCCCAAATTGCTGTTACCATGATTAGGAAGCCCGGTCATTAACACCATGCAGCAGAATAGTGATCATGTTAATCATATGACCAAAGAACTATTATAAAGGAAAAGATATTTCATGTTCATTGGGCATCTCCAGGAGCCGTTCAACCAATGAGATATTTTGCAATGTAGTCACTGCTGTGATGTAGGAAATGCAGCAGCCAATCTGTGCCCAGGAAGTCCCTCAAACAGCAATGTATTAATGACCGAATAATCTGTTTTTGTGATTTTTTTTGTGATAAATATTGGCTAAGGCACTGGGGACAATCCCCCTTCTAAATGTGAACATACGAACAAGGAGCCAGGATAAGGCCATTTAGCTCCTTGATCCTGCTCCGCCATTTAATAAGATCATGGTTGATCTGATAGTGTTATGGCGTGGCAGATGATGTGTGCCAGGTGGACCAAATCCACAAGGGAAACTTGGTTGGGCTATCACAACGGTTTTGCAATTTGTATTTATTACGAGATGTGTGCACTGAATTCAGAAGTAATAAGTCCACCATGACCTTTGGAGCTTTAAAAAATTAAATTAAAATATATATTAACAAAATATTAAAAAATTTCAAGCATACACATAAGACTACAATTTCTTACTACTGTAATAACTCCTAAAATTCATAATTAACCTGACTCCCAGTTGCACTCCCTTTAAGGCAATGGTCCAAAATAGATTTTAGATTTAAAACAAATTCAGCAAATTAACACAATACCCTGGACAGTGGAATTCCAAATGGCTTTTCCCCAACTTTGTTAGACAACAGACTTATGCATAAATGCTGGAGGCTTCATTAAGGTTATTTCACACACCACTGTTAGATCTTACATTGCCTCCTGACACACGGCCTGCTGACACATAGCTTTTCATTCTCCTTTAAAAATGTTTTTCACTTTTTAATATGTAGGTTCTATTGTTCCATATGTTTTTGAAACTGTACCTTCCTCATAAAATAAAAACTTTTCATGTTGCCAATATCTATTGTCAGTAACCTTTGGGAAAAATAAACATTCTTTAGCCTTGCTTATCTGGCTAGTTGTAGACTAAAATCCCTTAGAAATCCAAATATCCCTTCATTTATCTAAAAATGGAAATTCCCTTCATACCTTAACATGCTAAGCCAGCATCCATGTATACTCATGAGCATGTCAAGATCCTAGCTTATGATTTCAACTTGCAGCCTACTTGACTCCAAATGTAATTAAATCACACACAGGCTCAACTATACCTACCCCATAAATCTACTTCACAGTAAACCAGAAAAATATTGTGAAAATTATTGTACTTCACAATAATAACCTGAAATCTGCACCCCTCCTACCCCCGATAACATATCACCCCCTTGCTTACCAAGAATCTATCCACTTCTCTCTTAAAAATATTCAAAGACTCTGTTTTCCACTACCTTTTCAGGAAGAGAGTTCCAAAAACTCACGACCCTCTGAGGCAAAATTTTTTTGCCTCATCTCTGTTTTAAATGGGCGACCCCATACTTTTAAACAGTGACCCCTGTTCTAGATTCTTCCACAAGAGGAAACATCCCCTCCACATCCGTCCTGTCAAGACCCCTCAGGATCTTATGTTTCAATCAAGTAGTCTCTCGCTCTTCTAAACTCTAACAGATGCAAGCCTAGTCTATCCAATCTTTCCTCATAAGACAACCCATCCATTCCAGTTATTAGTCTGGTAAACCTTCCCTGAACAGCTTCCAACGCATTTACACCCTTCCCTAAATAAGGTGACCAATATTGTACACAGTACTCCAAAAGTGGTCTCACAGTGCCCTCTACAACTGAAGCATAACCCTCCCTATTTTTATATTCAATTCCCCTCGCAATAAATGATAATGTTCTATTAGTTTTCCTAATTACTTGCTGTAGCTGCATACTAGCCTTTTGTAATTCATGCACTAGGATACCCATGTCCTTCTGCACCTCCGAACTCTGCAATCTCTCACCATTTAGGTAATATGCTTCTCTTTCATTCTTTTGCCAAAATGGATAATTTCACATTTTGCCGTATTGTACTCAATTTTCCAGATCTTTGCCCCTCATTTAACCTATCTATATATCTTTTTGTAGCCTCCTTATGTCAGCTTAACAACTTACTTTCCTACCTATCTTTGTGTCATCAGCAAATTTGGCAACCATTCCTTCAACCCCTCATCCATTTATATAAATTGTAAACAGTTGCAACATCACTTGTTACATCTTGCCAACCTGAAAAAGACCCATTTATGACTACTCTCTGCTTCCTGTTAGCCAGCCGATCTTCTATCCATGCCAATATGTTACCCCCTTTAGCATGATCTTTTATTTTCTGCAATAACCTTTGATGTGGCACCTTATCAAATGCCTTCTGGAAATCGAAGTACAGTACAACTTCCGGTTTCCCTTTATCCACAGCACGTTACTTCCTTAAAGAACTTCAGTAAGTTGGTTAAACATGATTTCCCTTTAACAAAATTATATCAACCCTGCCTGATGACTTTGAGCTCATCCAAGCGCCCTGCTATAACTTCTTTAATAATAACTTCTAACATTTTCCCTTCGACAAATATTAAGCTAACTGGCCTGTAGTTTCCTGCCTTCTGTCTCCCTCCCTTTTTGAGTAATGGAGTTACATTTGCTATCTTCCAATCTAAAGGGATCTTCCCTGAATCGAGGGAGTTTGGGAAAATTAAAATCAATGCATCAACTATCTCACTAGATACTTCTTTCAAGACCCTAGGATGAGGTTCATCAGGACCAGGGCTCTTGTCAGCTGCAGCTCCAACAATTTACTCAGCACCACTTCTCTGGTGATTGTAATTTTCCTGACTTCCTTCCCTACTTCCATTTCCTGGTTTATAGCTGCTTCTGGGATGTTACTTGTATCCTCTATAGCAAAAACTGATGTTAATACCTGTTCAGTTCATCAGCCGTCTCCTTGTTTTCCATTATCAATTCTCCAGACTCACTTTCTATAGGACCAGCGCTCATTTTGTTAACTCTTTTAAAATATTTATTAAAACTTTTTCTATCTGTTTTTATATTTCTGGCTCACTTTCTCCCATACTCTTAAGTTTTCCCTCCTTATTAGTCTTTTCGCCATCCTTTGCTGTTCCTTATATTCTGTCCAGTCTTCTGACCTGACACCTGTCTTTGCACAATTATGTACTTTTCTTTAAGTTTGATGCTATCTTTCTAATTAACCACAGATGTGTGTCCATCCCTTGGATTTTTTCTTACCAGTTGGAATGTATCTGTTCTCTGCAATCTGAAATATCCCCTTAAACATTAGCCACTGCATCTCTATTGACCTGTCCCTTAACCTAACTTACCAATTCACTTTAGCTAGCTCAGATTTCATGCCTTCATAATTGCCCTTATTTAAGTTTAAAAACTTAGCCTCAAACCCACTTCTCTCTCCCTCAAACTGAATGTAAAAATAGTGCCATGGGATCTTTTGCATGTAGCATTTCCTCAGTGCATGGGAGTGTCAGTCTTGATTTTTGTGCTCCAGTCCTGGAGTGGGGCACGAGCCTACAACCTTCTGACACATACAAAAGTGCTAACCACTGCCCACAGCTGACAATGAGTGGGCTCTGAAATTCAGTTTCAAATTGCCTGCTTAAATGTGTATTATCACCAAGGACTGCTCTTTATGGTGCCTGTTCTTGCTGGAGTATTGTTTGCTTGGCTATCACTGGCAGTCAGTTATCTCGGCAGAGTGACCATGCTTCAAGTGTGAGCCCAGACAAGTGTCAGAATAGGTAATTGAATAGTGGAGAGCATGGGGGTCAAACCTAGGCCACATACCCAGAAATAAAGGAGCATTTCAGCAGCCAGTCTGTGAAAGTATTAAATATGCTTTCCAAATAGTTTTTCAAACTTGTAAACTGCTGCCCATCTCCAACCTCCTATCCCTCTCCAAATACCTTGAATGTGTTGTCACCCACCAAATCTGTGCCTGCCTTCCCTGACACTCCATGTTTAAATCCCTCCAATCAGGTTTTTTCTCCTGCCATAGTATCAAAACTGCTCTTACTAAAGTCACAAATGACATCCTATGTGAGCGTGACAAAGTATCTTTCCCTCCTCATCCTTCTTGATCTGCCTGCAACTGTTTACATGGTTGACCACACCATTCTCTCTGCTGTTGTCCAGCTGGCTGGGACTGCATTTGCCTGTTCCATGGTTAACTATTATGTTGTAACCAGAGGATCACCTGTAATGGCTTCTCTTCTTGCTCCCACACTCTCGTGTCCTCAAGGATTTATCCTTGTTCCCCTCATCTACGTGCTGCCCCATCCCCAGACGACATCGTTTGAAGATACAGCATAGTTTTCACATATGTGCTGAGGATGCCTAGCTCTACTTCACTCCCACCTCTCTTGACTCCTCCACTGTTGCTAAATTATCAGAATGCTTGCCCAACATTCATTACTGAGTGAGCAGAAATTTCCTCCAATTAAATACTAGGAAAACTGGAGCCATTGTTTTTGATCCCTGCTGCTAACTCCTTCCATAGCTACTGACTCCATTCCTCCCTGCCTTAGCTGTATGAGGCTGATCCAGACTGTTCGCAACCTTTGAACCTTTTAATTCTGAGATAAGCTCCTAACACATCTGTGCCGTCGCTGAGACTGCCTATTTCTTTTCCCGTGACATCAATGGACTCCACCCTTGCCTCAACGGATCTGCTTTTGAAACCCATACCCATGCCTTTGTTAGCTTTAGACTTGACTATTTTAATGCATTCCTAACCACCTTCCACATTCTTCCCTCCATAAACTTGAGGTCACCCAAACACACCAAGTCCTATTCACCCATCAACATCTTGCTCAGTGACCTACAGTGGCTACTGGTTAAACAATTCTTTGATGTAAAAATTCTCATCCTTGTTTTCAAATCCCTCAAAGCCTCATCCCTCCCTCTCTCTCATCTCCTCCAGCTGCACAACTTTCAAATATTAGCGCTCAGCTAATTCTGGCCTCTTGAGTATTCCCAATTTTAAAAGCTGCACCATTAGTGGCCCTTGGCTCTAGAGTTTGTTCTCTAAAGCTCTTTGCACCTCTATCTCTCTTTCTTCCTTTAAGATGCTCCATAAAACCAAGCTTTTGGCCACCTTGCATAAAATCTCTCTGTGGGTTGGTGTCCAATTCTGCTTCATAATGCTCCTGTGAAGTGCCATGGCACCTTTTCTATTAAATTACACGTGCTAGTTAATTACAAGTTGTACTTTAAAGGTTGTACAAAGTAATTGGCAAAGTGTGCTGAAATCTCTGAGACATCAGTTAGCAAATGTTAGTGTGAATTTCAAGAACAATAAAACACCGTACACACTGCAAGTCTATGCTGAGTTATGCAAGCTGAGTAGGGACTGCAGTGTCCTGGGCTTGGCAGTGCAAAAAAATAGCTAGTGTTCAGCGGAAATGACATGCTAACCTGTTTTTCTTTAAAGTATGGATAGGAGTACTGTTACTGAATAGTGGTTATTGGGAAATGAAATTATATCAGCTCTGGAGTGGCTGAGGGCCACTGGATCATTGTTATGAAGGTGCTTTATCCTGGATCTAAACATGCTGTATTTGATCTGGGAGCACTTGTTGGATATTCCCCTACACTGTATTGACATCACTCACCTCATTGGGCATAACATTCAGCAAAAGAAAGTCAAGAGGCATAGTGACTGCTTTAATACTAAAACCAAAGGTTTGGAAGCTGAAATTGGCAGGGCTAAATTGTCCCCAGCAGCTCTGGTTTGAAGTCCAGACAAAACAAATTCAGCGGTAGATCTGGTTTTGCATGGCTGATTGAGTGTAGCTACCCAGGATGCTATGAAAACTCCTCAGCTCTCCAGACTAGGTGAGCTCTGCTCACACTAGTTCAGCCTACTGAACAGAATCCTTCTAAATAACAATGCATTTACTGGGCTCCCCAGGTAGAAGCTTTCCCAATCACATGAATTTATCATTGTGAAAATATAACCCCATCCTCTAAATTAAAATAGGCAAGGTTGGGGAGGGGTGAGAGGAGATAGTATGCGGAATGTTAGGTTCCCATTTGTAAAATGTTTGAAATGTAATAACCTCTCTTGTGCTTTAGATTTGGCCTCAGCATGGGATACAGTCCACCAGACCAAAGCTGCTGTAAGTATCTGAAAAGATTTTACTTTTTGTAATTCATGGTGTCACGCCTACCCCCCCAGCAAATTGTGTGAACTGGTGTCCAGCAGGGTGTTCCTTCTCTTCAACTTGGCAATGGTCATCGAAAACCGGGGTTGTTTCTTTTGGTTGAGAACAAAAATTAGGTAAAGAGTTGAAATGTTTGCACTGTTCAAACAGTTAAAATTAGTAATGATTGGTTTTATTGTTAGAAATTAACTTTTCAACATTCAGGTGCTAGACAATTCTAGCTTTTTAAATATGTACAGTGCACACCTTTGACATTGAAATAATCCAATGTTTCAGTAATAAAGCTAATGTGGTGTCAGGGCTTTGTACCATTATCTCTACAGCTATAAATAGCAGTTTAGATTTAACACACCTATTCTGCCCCACATTTTTTATCCAGTCTTCCTGTGAGAGGAGGACCTTGGGACAAGCAATCAGCAGCTCCTAGAGGATCTAATCTATTTAAAGGATCTAGCATTTATCCTATGAAGTAGGAGCAAAGATAAAAGTAAGAGTTCCGTGATTTTCACATCCTACGCTATGTGGGAAATCCTAAACGCTCGTGGCAATCTGGGTGACCATGTGTGCAGGAGTTGTCTCTGACTGGAGCAACTCAAACTCCGAGTTTTGGAGCATGAATGGCAGCTGGGGGCACTACAGTGCATTCATGAGGCTGAGAGGGTTCGTGGATAGCATGTTTCAGGATGTGATCGCCCCACAGTTTAAGGAAGTGCAAGCAGAGAGGGAATGGGTGACCGCCAGACACAAGAAGGGGACCTGGCAGGTAGTGACGGAATCCCCCGAATGCATCTCACTCGCAAACCATTTTTTGGCCGAGGAAAACAGTGAGAGTGACGGTTCCTCTTTGGAGGCCAACCAGAGCCAAGGCCATGGCACTGTGGGTGGCCCAGCTGCTCGGGGAGGGAGGAAGAAGTGTGAAGGGCAATGGTGGTAGGGATTCGTTAGTGAGTGGGTGGATCGGCGCTTCTGCGGCCATAGGCATGACTCCAGGGTGGTATGTTGCCTCTCGGTGCCAGGGTCAAGGATATCACGGAATGGCTGCAGTGCATTCTGTACGTGGATGGTGAAAAGCCAGAGGTTGTTGTCCATGTTGGGACCAATGACATAGGAAGAAAGAGAAATGAGGTCCTGCAGGCAGAGTTTAGGGAGTTAGGTAGGAAATTGAAAAGCAGGACTTCAAAGGTAGTAATCTCCGAATTATTCTTGGTGCCACGCGTTAGTGAGTTTAGGAACAGAAGGATAGATCAGATGAATGTATGGCTGGAGAAATGGTGCAGAAAGGAGGGCTTTAGATTCGTGGGGCATTGGGACCGTTCCTGGGGGAGGTGGGACAGATTACATCTAAACAGGAACGGGACCAACATCCTTGCAGGGAGGTTTGCTAAGGCTGTTGGGGCGGATTTAAACTAAATTGGCAGGGGGATGGCATCCTGAAAAGTCATTCAGAGGAGAGAGAAGCTGAGATGAAATTAGAAGCTAAAACTCAAGTAAGTCAGTCTGGAAGGCAGAGGAAACATAGGCTAGATAAGAAAGAAGTGAGTTTAGCAAGGCTAAATGGAATACATTTTAATGCAAAGAGCCTGAGGAAATAAATCAGATGAGCTGAGGGCACAGATAGGCACGTGGGAGCATGATATCGTAGCTATGACCGAGACTTGGCTAAAAGAAGAGCAGGATTGGCAGCTCAATATTCCTGGTTATAGGGTATTCAGACGAGATAAAGAAGAGGATAGAAGAGGAGCGGGGTTGCAATATTGATCAAAGAATCAATTATAGCAGTGAGGAGGGATGATATCTTGGAAGGATCATGAAATGAGGTCATATGGGTAGAAGTGAAAAAACTCAAAAGGGGAAAACATGTTGTTGGATGTACTGTAGGCCCCAATAATCAGGGAGAGATAGAGGATCAAATCTGTAATCAAATTTCAGAAGTGTAAGAATAATAAGCCAGTAATAGTAGGGGATTTTAACTACTCAAATATTAACTGGGGTAGTTTTAGTGTGCAAGGTAGGAAGGGAACAAAGTTCTTAAGTTGTATCCAGGAGAACTTTTTTAACCAGTATATAGCCCAAAAAGGGAGGAGGCAGTTCTGTACCTAATATTCGGAAATGAGCCCGGGCAGGTGGAAGGCTTATTAGTAGGGGAGCATTTTGGAGATAGTGACCATAACTCAGTTAGATTTAGGATAGTTATGGATAAGGTTGGACCATGAGTAAAAGTTCTAAACTGGGGAAAGGCTAATTTTACTTAGATGAGGTACGATTTGGTCCAAGTGGATTGCGAGCAGCTACTTGCAGGTGAAACTGTGTCAGAGCAGTGGGAGGCATTCAAGGAGGAAATAGCGAGAGTACAGGGCAAATACATTCCCATAAAGATAGATTAAGAACAAAAGAGAAGCTTATGGCAGATGCTGAGGGCTTAATATAGCAGAGTCCCTACAGGTGTAGAAAAAATGTAGGCGGGAACTTAAAAATTAGGAGTTAGGAAAGCTAAGAGGGTGCATGAGAAAGCATTGGTGGGCAGAATAGGGTTTTTTTAAATATTTAAAGAGCAAGAGAATAACTGAGGAAAGAGTCAGGCCAATTAGGGACCATGGACCATAATGTGTGTGTGGACCCGAAAGATGTGGGTATAGTCCTCGATGAATACTTTGCGTCAGTCTTCACAGTTGAAAAGGACGACGCAGGTATAGACATCAGTGTGGAAGACTGTAATATTAGAGAAAATTAACATAGAGAGAGGGGGGGGTACTAGCGGGTTTAGTGGCCTTAAAAGTGGATAAATTCGCAGGCCTGGATGAGATGTACTCTAGGCTGTTAAGGGAGGCAAGGGAAGAGATATCAGGGGCCCTGGCAGTAATTTTCAAATCCTCTCTGGCCACAGGTGAGATGCCAGAGGACTGGAGAACTGCTAATGTCCCATTATTAAAAAAGGGAGGAAGGGATAGACTGGAAATTACAGGCTGGTCAGTCTAAACGCGGTGGTGGGGAAGTTACTGGAATGACTTCTGAGGGACAGAATATATCTGCACTTGGAGAGACACAGATTAATCAGGGATAGTCAGCATGGATTTGTTAAGAGGAGGTCACGTTTGACAAATTTGATTGAAATATTTGAAGAGGTAACCAGGAGTGTTGATGAGAGTAATGCATTTGATGTGGTCTTTAGCAAGGCTTTTGATAAGGTCCCTCATGGCAGACTGGTCAAGAAAGTAAGAGCACGGGGGATCCAAGGCAAAATTGGATCCAAAATTGCCTGAGAGGCAAGAAGCAGAGGGTGATGGTAGAGGGATGCTTCTGTGACTGGAAGTCTGTTTCCTGTGGGGTTCCGCAGGGCTCGGTGTTGGGGCCCTTGCTGTTTGTGGTGTACATAAATGATTTGGACTTAAATGTAGGGGGCATGATCAAGAAGTTCACAGATGACTTGAAAATTGGTAGGGTGATAAATAGCGAGGAGGATAGCTGTAAACTGCAGGAGGGTATCAATGGACTGGTCAGGTGGGCAGAGCATTGGCAAATGGAATTCAACCCGGAAGAACTTGAGGTAATGCGCTTGGGGAGGGCTAACAAAGCAAGGGATTACACAATGAATAGTGAAACCCTGGGAAGTATTGAAGATCAGAGGGACCTTGGTGTGCATATCCACAGCTCTCTGAAGGTAGCAGGGCAGGTAGATCATGTGGTTAAGAAGGCATATGGGATACTTGCCTTTATTAGCAGAGGCATAGAACACAAGAGCAGGGAGGTTATGCTGTAACTGTACAAAATACTGGTTAGGCCACAGCTTGAGTACTGCGTGCATTTCTGGTCAACACATTATAGGAAGGATTTGATTGCACTGGAGAGGGTGCAGAGGCGATTTACCAGGATGATGCCTGGGTTGGAGGGTCTGAACTATGAGGAAAGATTGGATAGGCTGGGGTTGTTTTCCTTGGAGCAGCGAATGTTGAGAGGGGACCTGATAGAGGTGTATAAGATAATGAGGGACATAGGGTGGATAGGAAGCACTTTCTCCATTAGTAAGAGGGTCAATAAATGGAGGGCATAGATTTAAGGTAAGAGGTAGAAGGCTAAGAGGGGAGCTGAGGAGAAATCTTTTCACCCAGAGGGTGGTGGGAGTTTGGTACTCATTGCCTGAAAGGGTGGCTGAGTCAGAAACTCTCGTAACATTTAGAAGTATTTAGATATTCACTTGAGTTGTCAAAGCCTCCAGGGCTATGGGCCAAGCGCTGGAAAATGGGATTAGTCTAGTCAGATCTTTGTTGACTGGCATGGACATGATGGGCCAAATGGCCTCCTGTGCTGCAAACGTCTGAGTCTATGATTCTCTCACTTCATCTCTCTTATTCCTATCTGCTATACCCATTCTATATACTGCAACATTTGTTTTGTTTAAAACTCTTAACTTTGAGGCTCACTGTCCATTTTGGAAGTGAGAGCTGAATTTCACACATTGGTTCCTGGCTTCAAGGTCTTGAAATTTGAATATTGAGATAGTATCTGAGCATGATGCTGTTGAAACTTTTGAGCTAATCTTGTCCTGCCGAGCACACACCTGCTATGGTTCAACAAGTAGAGCATTAGATACCCTGTGAATTGTGGACATTCTTGCTTTAAAATTTGGATGCTAGCAATGACTGACTTCAGTCTGCTTTGCATCCTGCACACACACTGTGACCACCTTGTGCGATTCACCTATGGTGTGTTGCTGTTCTTTATCCCTCTCGGCTTCTTTCTTTAACATGACCTCTTTCTTTCTTCTTTGGTGTTTCTCTTCTCTGGCCCTTTCCTAATCCCCAGTGATATGTTGCCATTCTGTAACATCACTCAAGTATTGGGTCAGCTTTCTTATATGTAACCACAACCAACTTCATTCCTCCATCACCACCACCCTTGAATTTGCAACTGTGATTGAGCTGTTTAACATCAAGACTTTCTATAGCAGAGCATTGACAAGAGCAATGTGATCTTGTTCAATCGCAAATAAAAATTATACAGCTGAACTCTGATTCCCATTCCCCTTTCTGAATTTTGCTCATGCTGATGGTGTGGAATCTTAGCATGGTGCTTTAGCCTGAACTGAGCTTCACATGTCTCTTTTTTTAAGTATTCATTTACGGGATGTGGGCTTCCCTGGCTAGGCCAGCATTTATTGCCTTTCTTTAGTTGCCCCTGAGAAGGTGGTGGTGAGCTACATTCCTGAACCGCTGCAGTAATCCCACAGTGCTGTTAGGAAGAGAGTCCCAGGATTTTGATCCAGCGACTGTGAAGGAACGATGATATATTTCCAAGTCAGGATGGTGAGTGGCTTAGAGGGGAACTTGCAGGTAGTGATGTTCCCATCTACCTGCTGCCCTTGTCCTTCTAGCTGGTAGTGGTGGTGGGTTGGGAAGGTGCTGTTGAAGGAGCCTTGGTGAACTCCTGCAGTGCATCTTGTAGATGGTACACACTGCTGCTACTGTGCGTCAGTGGTGGAGGGAGTGAATGTTTGTGGATGTGGTGCCAATCAAGCAGGCTGCTTTGCCCTTTATGGTGTCTAGCCTCTCCAGTGTTGTGGGAGCTGCACTCATCCAGGCAATTGGGGTGTATTCCAAAACACACCTGACTTGTGCTTTGTAGATGGCAGACAGGCTTTGGGGAATCAGGAGGTGAGTTACTGATCGCAGGATTCCTAGCCTCTGACTTGCTTTTGTAGCCACAGTATTTATATGGCTAGTCCAGTTCAGCTTCTGGTCAATGGTAATCCCCAGGATGTTGATAGTGGGGGATTCAGTAATGTTAATGCCATTGAATGTCAAGAGCTGATGGTTAGATTCGCTCTTGTTGGAGATGGTCATTGCCTGGCACTTGTATGGTGCAAATGTTACTTGCCACTTGTCAGCCTGAGCCTGGATATTGTCTAGGTCTTGCTGCATTTGGACATGAACTGCTTCAGTATCTGAGGAGTCGTGAATGGTGCTGAACATCCCCACTTCTGACATTTATGATGGAAGAAAGGTAATAGATGAAGCATTTGAGCATGGATGTGCTGAGGACATTACCCTGAGGAACCCCTGCAGTGATGTCCTGGAGCTGAGATGACTGACCTCGAACAACCACAACCATCTTTCTTTGTGCTAAGTATAACTCCAACCAGTGGAGAGTTTTCCCCTTGATTCCCATGGACTCCAGTTTTGCTAAGGTTCCTTGATGCCACACTCAGTCAAATATGGCTTTGATGTCAAGGGCAGTCACTCTCACCTCACCTCGGGAGTTCAGCTCTTTTGTCCATGGCTGAACCAAGGCTGTAATGAGGTCAGGAGTTGAGTGGTCCTGGCGGAACACAAACTTGGATTCAGCAAGCAGGGTATTGGTAAGCAAGTGCTGCTCACAGCACAGTTAATGACCCCTTCCATTACTTTACTGATGATAGGGTGGTAATTGGCCGAGTTAGATTTGTCCTGCTTTTTATGTACAGGACACAACTGGGCAATTTTCCACATAGCTGGGTAGCTGCCAGTGTTGTAGCTGTACTGAAACAGCCTGGCTAGGGGCCCGGCAAGTTCTGGAGCACAAGCCTTCAGTACTACTGCCGGAATATTGTCAGAGCCTTGTTTGCACTTTCAAGTGCTTTCAGCTGTTTCTTGATATCACCTGGAGTGAATTGAATTGGCTGAAGACTGGCATATCTGTGATGGTGGGGACCTCTGGAGGAGGTCGAGATGGATCATCCACTCGGCACTTCTGGCTGGATTGTTGCAAATGCTTCAGCCTTATCATTTGCACTGGTGTCCTGGGCACCCCCACCATTGAGGATGGGGTTTTTGTGGAGTCTCCTCCACCGGTGAGTTGTTTAATTGTCCACCAACATTCATGACTTGATGTGGCAGGACTGCAGAACTTAGATCTGATCTGTTGATTGTGGGACCGCTTAGCTCGGTCTATCACTTGCTGCTTATGCTATTTGGCATGCATGTGCCCCTGTGTTATAGCTTCATCAGGTTGACACCTCATTGTTAGTTATGCCTGGTGCTGCTCCTGGCATATCCTCCTGTACTTCTCATTGAACCAGGGTTGATCCCCTGACTTGATGGTAATGGTGGAGTGTTGGATATGCCGGGCCATGAGATTGTGTTAGAGTACAATTCTGCTGCTGCTGATGGCCCACCGCCTCATGGATGCCCGGTCTTGAATTGCTAGACCTGTTTGAAATCTATCCTATTTAGCATAGTGGTTGTGCCACACAACACGATGGAGGGTACCCTCAATGTGAAGATAGGACATTATCTCCACAAGGACTGTGCAGTGGTCACTCTTAGCGATAGTGTCATAGACAGATTTATCTGCAGCAGGCAGGTTGGTGAGGATGGGGGTCAAGTATGTTTTTCCCTCTTGGTTCCCTCTTTACCTGCTGCAGACTCAGTCTAGCAGCTGTGTCATTTAGAACGCAGCCAGTTCGATCACTAGTGATGCTATCGAGTCACTCGATGATGGACATTGAAGTCCCCCACCCATAGTGTGTTCTATGCCCTTGCAACCCTCAGTGCTTCCTCCAAGCGGTGTTCAACGTGGAGGAACACTGATTCGTCAACTCAGGGAGGGTGGCACATGGTAATCAGCAGGAAGTTTTCTTGCCCACGTTTGACCTGATGCCACGAGACTTCATGGGGTCTAGAATCGATTTTGAGGACTTGCAAGGCAGCTCCCCCCTGATTGTATACCACTATGCCACCACATCTGCTGTGCCTGTTCTGCTGGTGGGATAGGACATACCCAGGGATGATGGTGATGGTGTCTGGGGCATCACCTGTAAGATATGATTCCATGAGGATGACTATGTCAGGCTGTTGCTTGACTAGTCTGTGAGGCAGCTCTCCCAATTTTGGCACTAGCCCCCAGATGTTAGTAAGGAGGACTTTCCAGTGTCGATGGGGCTGAGTTTGCTGCTGTTTTTTTTCCAGTGCCTAGGTCGATGTCGGGTGGTCCATCTGGTTTCATTCTCTCTTTGAGACTTTGTAGCAGTTTGTTATAACTGAGTGGCTTGCTAGGCCATTTCAGAGGCCATTTAAGAGTCAGCCACATTGCTGTGGGCCTGGAGTCACATGTAAGCCAGCTAAGTGGGGCAGCTTTCCTTCCTAAAGGACATTAGTGAACCAGATGGGTTTCATGGTTGTAATTAGATTTTTAATTTCAGATTCTGCCGGGATTCGAGCCCCTGTCCCCAGAGCATTACCCTGGGTCTCTGGATTAATAGTCTAGTGCCAATACCACTACACCATCACCTCCCCCTGCATCCTGCCCATCTCCAGGACCCCACCTCCTTTTACCTCAGATATACCCCTCTCTATCCTTGCTTCTCCCCACTACCACTAAAGTCTGATTCATGGCTCTTCTCACTTCCAGACTTGATTACTTTTTCATTGTCTTCTTTGCTGACCTCCCAAGTTCCACGCTCTAATCTCCAACACAGCCTGAACACTGCACCATGACCCTGCTCACCTATCACTCCCTGTCGTTAGATATCCTTCTGCCTTCCCTCAGTGCTTCAGTTTCAAAATTCCTATCCCTGCATCTGCCTATAGTCGTTCCCCTTTGGCTTTCCAATTTGGTTCTGCCATCCATCCCAGGTCACATCCTCTGCTGTTCCAGTTGTGCTCTCCTGAGCATTCCCAGCTCTATTTGGCAGTAGAACTGTCAACTGTCTTGTTCCTGCACCCTGGAACTCACCCTGATTTCCTTCCCACCGCCTTCCAAACACCCTCAAAATGTAGCCTTTTGGCTGCTTTCCTGTTGGCTAATTCCCTCCCAATGCTGCTCAGGTCTATCTTAAGAATTTTTGCTATAGACAGGTGCTTTCTTTAATGTACATTGTATTTGATTTGGCGTTTCTTTTTCTATCACACCAAGTTGCGCCATATAGAGAACAGGCTGGAAGCTGTGCCCACCAGCACTGCAGTGTTAGACACGGTGATGGATACTAAGAAGGCTTCGAGCAGTGCTACCAGAAAAATCAGCCGGAAGGGTAAGTGAAAGGGCAACAAAAGAAATGATTGTAGTATTTGGTGCAACAGTAGCTGTTAATCTCATGTAGGCCATCATTGATTAGTAGCTTTAATGAAAACAGGAAATAACGGAGCGAAAGGAAAAATTTGCTAAGGTTATGCTCTTTATCAAGTTAATTAGTGAGCCTTCATGCACTGACATTTTGCAATGATTTGTTAGCATTTGAGAAACGGATTGAGGCTATGAAATCTCTTCTCATTTGTGGAGCTTCTTCGGTATGCAAGTGAGCCCTCCATTCCTTACTGAAGTGGCCAGTCTGTAAGTATAGGCAGTGAGTGGCTCACACAAGACAAACAGTTACTTAGCATGTGTTGTAAAAACTTTTAAAAATTGTTGTGTATGCAAATCAAAATTAAGGGTCTTAGAAAACATGTACTATCTTATGAGATCTGTGTGTTTGTGTGGCTCATTCTCTGCTTATGCTTCATCTGGAGCTATCTTCCTTGCCAGTTTTTGTCAGTGTTGGTTTGCCTTTGCCTTCCACTCTTAGGGGCAGGGCAAAGAGGCAGGTCCAAGTCTACCTCAGCTGGAACAGAAATTGAACCCAGGCTGTTGGTGTTATTCTGAACCACACACTAACCATCTAGCCAAATGAGCTAACCGGCCCCGGTAATAGATGTGCCACTGCAATATTTAATTCGTTTAATCTTATTTTTTAAGTAATGGACCTCTGAATGTTTGCCTTTCATTGACTAATGTGCTGCAAATTGCCTTGAATCTCTATCGTTGCTAATGTGGGCGTTGGATCTTGAACAGATAAAAACATCCCTGACAATTGGTTTTAGATTAACAGTATATTTTATAATCAAGTTCACTGCAGACAAACAAGTTAATACTATCAGGCTTCGGCAAAATAGTGTATAAAAGATAGCAAGGTTCATTTTCACTGTCCAAAGAGCTTGATCCAGTCATAGCTTCAGATATAAGGTATCATATGTATTCATGGTGAGTGACTCACACAAGACAGTTGACTTTCAAGCTCCAAAGAAAGTCTATGACCCATGTGTAAGAAACAGTGATTCATAGAATTGCATAGAAAATATAGTACAAAAACAGACCATTCAACCCAGTCATTGCGTGCTGGTATTTATGCTCTCATTGAGCCTCCCATCCAACAATCTAAAACTATAAGTGAGTTGAAATAACTAATTTAAATATTATTCATTGTTCAGTTTAAACATTCAAGTTCTAATTGAAATTTTAAGATGTTAATGCCTTGAACCTGATCTAACTCTGGCCTTGTCCACTTGTCAATTGTTTATAATGGAAAAATGTTTGTTAGCAGTTTGCGTCAGCAGTTTACCGAATTGAAAATGCCTGTCTATCGCAATGCTTTTGTAGACTTCCAGCTACTGGTGGGCACTGTGATGCAAGTTATACAGGTCCATTCGCCAGTATATTCCAGTGCTCCTTTGGCCAGCCACCCACCTTGTGCCCTCTATAACTTGAGTTCATCCAAAATTCTGCTGTCCAAATCCTAACTTGCACCGTGCTCTTCAACCATCACCCATTGTGCTTGCTGATCTACATGGTTAATGGCTCGGCAATGCCTTGATTCTTAAAATTCTCATGCTTGCATTCCGATCCCTGCACGGCCTTGGCCTCATACATCTGGTTTATTGCTTTCTGTTTTAGTGCATGGAATTTGAGCTGGTCAGCGAGGGATGAATGAGCTTCCCACCTCTCTCATACACATGCTGACAGTAGTCTTTTTAATGTAACTTGTGTGGACTGAGTCCACTGATAGTGATAAGGAGATGGAATGCATGCTCCTTTTTTTTGTTAAACCTTGTTTCTATTCCTATCAGATGGAAGGTACCTGGAGGATTCTGCAGCTAGTGCTTCAGCTGTCAAGTCCAGGAGTCGCAGCAAATCACGGAAGGACAAAACATCCCGGAGCCCCCTGAGATCTACCACTCTGGAGAGCAATGTGAAGAAGAGCAGTCGAGTAGAATTCAGAGATCCATTAGCTGCATATAGGTATGATCAGGGGTATGCATTTTTTGCCAATTATTTTCTGTTATAAATTCCTATTTCATATACGCAATGGAAACTGCCTAAATAAACTTGAGATTGTAGTTATACTGTACTGGCAGCAAAGGCACTATAGAGTCAACACTGGCAGGGTATATACATATATATAATGTAAAGAGGCAGTTTCCAATATAAATGCGGGCACCAGAATTTTTAAAGGATGTATTAATAGAATGTGAGACTCCAATTATCCTTTGTCCTGTAGCCCTACTTCACATGGATTATATTTGGTCTTTACTCATGTTCACTGTCTTGGGAGATTGCCCAGGGGTGAAGATCGTGTAGTATTTAGACCATTGACCAGCTCATCAGAACTATTGAGCTTGTATAAAGAAGGGCATTGAGTACCCAAGTAATGTGTAAAACCTTCATAAATCATCGGTCAGGTTGCAGTTAGAACGTTGTACCCAGTTTTGGGAACCCTAATCCGGGAAAGATTTTGCGGCTGTGCAGAGGATGAAGAAAATGTTAATTTTAATCCCTCGTTCCCATAAGTAATCAGGGGAGTTGAAAACTGGGGCTCTTTTCGTTAGAACAGTGGTTAAAAGATCTCAAAATGACAAGGAATTTTGAGGTAAATTTGGAAGAACTGTTTCCACTGGGTGAGTTCGTAAATCAAAGGCTAATTCAAGATAAATTTAAGATAGTCACCAAATGAGCTGAGTAACAGTCCACAAAAATTGTTTTTTATCCGGAGGCTTTCCCTACTAGCAACAGTGGTGGAAGCAGCATTTAAGACCATAAGACATAGGAGCAGAAGTAGGCCATTTGGCTCATCAAGCCTGCTCCGCCATTCAATGAGATCATGGCTGACCTGATAATCCTCAACTCCACTTTCCTGCCTTTTCCCCATAACCCTTGATTCCCTTACTGATTAAAAATCTGTCTATCACAGCTTTAAATACACTTAACGACCCAGCCTCTACAGCCCTTTGCGATAAAGAATTCCACACTGACTACCCTCTGAGAAGAAATCCCTTCTCACCTCTGTTTTAAATGGGCGCCCCCTTACTCTGAGATAATGCCCTCTGGTCCTAGACTCTCCCTCAAGGGGAAACAACCTCTCAGCATCTAACCTGCTAAGCCCCTTAAGAATCTTATATGTTTCAATAAAGTTGCCTCTCATTCTTCTAAACTCCAATGAACAGGCCCAACCTACTCAACCTCTCCTCATAAGAAATTCCCTCCATACCGGGATCAACCTAGTGAACCTTCTGTGCCTCCAAAACTGTTCACAGTATTCTAGGTTTGTCTAACTAGTGCCTTGTATAATTTTAGCAAGACTTCCCTATTTTTATACTCTATTCCCTTTGAAATAAAGGCCAACATTCCATTTGCCTTACCTGCTGAACTTGTATGTTAGCATTTTGGGATTCACGCACAAGGACCTCCAAATCCCTCTGTGCTGCAGGTTCCTTCAGTCTTTCTCCATTTAAATAATATTCAGCTCCTCTATTCTTCCTGCCAAAGTGCATAACCTCACACTTTCCCACATTATATTCCATCTGCCACATTTTTGCCCACTCACTTAACCTGTCTGTATCCCTCTGCAGACTCTGTGTCATCTTCACCACATACCTTCTCACCTACTTTTGTGCCTTCCGCAAACTTGGCAATAATACATTCATTTCCCTCATCCAAGTCATTAATATATATTGTAAATAATTGTGGCCCCAGCACTGATCTCTGTAGCATTCCACTAGTTACAGGTTGCCATCTCGAAAATTATCCCAGCTCTCTGTCTTCTATTAGTTAGCCAGCCCTCTGTCCGTGCTAATATACCACCCCCAATACCATGGGCTCTTATCTTATTAAGTAGCCTTATATGTGGTACCTTACCAACACCTTCTGGAAATCCAAATATATTACAGCTACTGGTTCCCTTTATCTATCCTGCTAGTTATCTCCTCAAAGAATTCTAATAAATTTATCAGGCATGATTTCCCCTTCATGAAGCCATACTGACTCTGCTTGATTAGATTATGCATTTCTAAATGCTTTGCTACTACACTCTTTATAATAAACCCCAACATTTTTCCCAATGACAGATGTTAAGCTAACTGGCCTATAGTTACACGTTTTTTGTTTCCCTTCCTTTTTGAGTAAGGGTGTTACATTGGCAGTTTTCCAATCCTCTGGGATCTTTCCAGAATCTATGGATCCTTGGAAGATTACTACCAGTGCATCCACTATTTCTGCAGCTATTTCCTTTAATATCCTAGGATGCAACCCATGATGACTTATCGGCCTTTAGTCCCATCAATTTCCCTAGTATTTTTTCTCTAGTGATAGTTATTGTATTTATTTCTCTAATAGCTTTTAAAAGGGAATTGGATAAGTACTTGAACAAGAGAATTTTTAAAGAGCATGGGGAGAGTTTAAGGGATGGGATTAAATGGGTATCTTCTGGGAGCTGGCATTTGCAATGGCCTGTAACTGTGTTCCAAGCCGATTATTCTGTAATGCTGTTACCTGAATTTCCATGTTTGTGTGATGCCTATCCCCTATCTTGGTCCTGAAACACAAATTTACACAGTTAATGTAATCTGCAAGAATTGGCCGTTTCAAGCTCCAGCTCGATTTGTCGGAGAGCCGAATATGCAGTAAAATTGATATGTGGAAAGTGTCTTACCATATTGGGGGTTGGGGGGGGGGGGGGTGGTGGTTACTATAAATTAATTGTGTGCCTTATCTTATCACTCATCATTTTATTGAAAGTCTGGTTATAATATTACAAACCAAGATTTTAACATATTATAAATTAACTGTTCCAATAGGCAGTCCAGTGTGGATAACCATTTGAGATGATTAGACTAACAAAGCTGAATGTTAAGCAGAATGAAAATGCATGCTGTTGGGCACAAATCTTTAGATGAAGTGAAAAATTCTTGTTTTTTTGTTGTAGGTGTCACATTTTGGCTGCACACTGCCCAGGGTAATTACTGTAACACACTGTTCACAGTAGAAACAGATGTCAGCCTAATGTGTCTGTTCAAGACATGGAAATTACTTTGGCTAGGTTATGGGTATTAATTGAGAACAGAAGGAAACCTTCTTCGGTAGTGAAGGTCACCTATGCTTTTGCCAACTTCTCCCTACCTCTTGTAAAGGTGCAGACTCTTAGTGTTGTTCAGTTTCGCAGCCACTGACCCTTTGCCCAATTCACCAGTTCTTTATGTGTAAGGTAAGAAAGTGAGTGTTGGCATACAGTTGACTGCGGGGCGGAGCACTTCCAAGCAAGCGCAATCTTTTCCTCAGCTAATGTATATTTGTGCAAATGGGGGGTGGGGGGGGGGGTTTGTTTCTTCTGTCAACATCTTGATTGAAATGAAAACACTTAGTAAAGACTAATAATTGAACCTTTCTGTTATCTCTGCTAACTGAACTATTATAGACATGGCTCTGAGACTGTCATTTCGCATTTACATTAGGAGTGCTCCAGGGAACTGTTGTGGATTTCAACATTGGGGCCTAAATGATCCTTTCAAACATTCTTGGACTGTAAAGCTCATTGCTTTCCTTAGTACAAAAACAAAATATTGCTGATGCTGGAAATCTGAAATGAAAACTGTAAATGCTATATATTTGCTTTGAACCTGTTGCATCTCTAACTTTTTCCAGTGCTGGTGAAAGGTCATTGACCTGAAACATTAGCTTTGTTTTTCTGTCTCTTTACCTGTTGAGTATTCTCAGCATTTTCTGTTTTTATTCTACTTCTTTCCTTTGCTGGCTGAAATGGGAAAGATTCTGATTCCTTATGCTTCTCCAGCATCTGTTGTTTACATGCCACTGGCACTTTTCTCAGTCTGCTTTTTGTCACTCTATGCACTGAAGCATAATGCAGGACATGTCATTGCGGAGGGGCCGGGGGGGGGGTTGATGGTACAGCCACCAGTTCTCATTCTTCTACCCTGCATATCCACCGCAGGTACATCATTTTAAGAGCGCGTTGAAGTTGTATTTTATGGAAATAATTGTGAAGGGGCCAAGCCTTTAAATTTAACAAATAATAGAGCAGTAAATTATATTCATTGAATAGTGGGCATGAAGGCTCCAGCTTTGATCCAGTTTCTGTTGGGAGACTAGTAGAAGGTGGGTCCTACTTCTGACTTCAATGTCCACAAGTTAAGGGTGTTGAGTATGTTGGAAGGGAGCGAATCATCCATACGTTCTCCATGATTACTCCCTGATAGTCCCAGCTGAGAAGTATGTATATGTGGGAAAGGCCTAGGACTGAATGACGCTCAGTGCCTCTTCATTTCCAGAAAGTGTCCTCACTTGTGCGAGGTGCAGTTTGGCTGCTGTTGTCAGTGGAACTGTATCCCGGGCTGAGTTTAACTTGGAAGGGGAAAAGGCAGCCCTAAAATTAGAGGGAAGTCATTTTGGAGGGAACAGATTATTTCTCGAAAATAAAAACTTGCATTGCTGTAGCATCTTTCACGTTATTCATATATCCCAAAGTACTTCACACCAATGATTTATTGTTGACATGCAGTCACCTTTATATAGGTGAATGCCAGTTGTTTCTATTCTTGGTCACAATTCAAAAGTGATTTATGTAATCTTTTCCTGAAATAGTCCTCAAGTTTCCTGGACTTGATGTAAAGAGTAGATAGGATGAGTAATATTAACCTGTCTGTCTCGTTTTCAGGGAAGTGGATGTCAGGGTCCCATCTTATCTGACTGCGAGCCAGCTGGAAGCTCAACGCCTCCTTTCTGAACTTAACTCCAGCGAAGTGCGAGGGAAGGAGAGTGAAATCAACCACATGATATACGAGCGAGACAACCGGAATTACCACTGTTTGGATGATGAGAGCACACGCTCGACAGCAGTGGACGACACTGAGGTGAAATATCTCAACGATCGCTCTGCACTTGATGCCCTACACAACTCCAATGCACTTTACAAAACTCTCGGCCGAGGTGCTCTGGGACAGAAAGTTGGTACCACCAAAGGCACCCACTCTAAGATTGCAAGCTACGAGTCTGACACAAAGAGTGATTGGCCTTCTGAGCAGTCTCAGCTGTCCTCCCCAAGTTCCACGCCTGAGTCAGTGATGCAGAAACTGGAGATGATGCGTAGGAAGCAGCATGACGACAAGCTCGAGAAGCTGAAGGAGCGAATCAGGAAGCAGCGGGAGCAGTCGGAGGAATCTGCCGAGAGGGACCGGATGCTAAACTTCTCTGAGTTGCCTGCAGTGCCTGCTGTAGATACTGCAGTTTCTACTACCAAAGTGAGAAAGGTTGCTGCAGCACCACCTGCGCCATCGTACAAAGGTAAGCTGCTGGATGTGCACTCTGTATCCTTCTCCCTTTATAACTGGCCGCTCCAAGGTATGAGCTGCCAGTGTGTCTACTAGCAATTTCAGGGGGCACATCTCTAAAGAGAGGCTCGCCTTTATTTAGTGCCTTTCACGACCTCAGAATCGTCCCAAAGTGCTTCACAACCAATGAAGTACTGTTGTAATGTAAGAAAAGCGGCTCCCAAGTTATGCACAGCAGGCTCCCACAAATTGCGATGTGATAATGACTAGATAATTTGTATTTAAAGATGTTTGTGGGTAAGTATTGGCCAAGACACGCAGGAGAACCATCCTTTGTTCTTTGAATAGTGTTATGGGATCTCTTGCATCCACTTGAGAGGGAAAATAGGACTGCAGTGTAAAGTTTCGCCCAAAAGCTGGTACTTCTGACAATGCAACATTCCCTCAGTACTACGCCAGCTTGTCAGTCTGGATTATGGGGTCATGTCTCTTGAGTGGGACGTGAACCCACAACCTTCTGACTTGGAGCAAGAATGTCCCTAACTGAGCCAATGCTGCCACTGCAGTAAAGCTCAAGACCTCCACATGGTACTTCCACAGAATGATCTTGTTAAATTTAGAAATGTACTGTGCATTGGCATCAGTCAATGCAAACTTGCCTCCTATCAGTGTGGCATGATGTTGGAGCTCGCATAAGCTGCTCCTGAAGCCTTCTCCATTTGAAAATAAGATTTTTGGTTGAACCGGGGTACAAATGTGAATTTACACCACTATTTTTAGCCATTGAATCTGGAGTCACCAACTAGTAATGAAACACAGTCATTTGGTTTTAAATTTCAGGTTTAGGAGAACACTGGACCTCCAGACCTGAATTAAGAAAATACTGGAACTTGATCAGCATCTGTGAAGGACCAATATTTCAAAACATGATGCAACATTTACCTATATTTCCCTGCCACCTGACTGTCTTGGGCAGCTGCAGCACTTTCTGTTTGTAGCTCTAAAGTCTAAATGTGGTACCCAGTTTGACTGCAAATAAAAGGCAGAATAATTATATTGGTTCGGAATGTGGATCTACCTGAACCCTTGGGGAATTTTATAAACGCTTTCTGGGTTATTGTATTTCAAGATTGGAAATAGTTAGTTCAGGGGATTTAGTTGCCTTGAAGACTCTTCACTTTCAATGTTTTGGAGAGCATTGTGCTGAGGTTTAGGAAAATTGGGAATTGCTGTACACAGCAAAGCTTTTTGAGCTGGAGTTCCATGCAATAACTACGATGGCAGCTTGTTTCACCAAAGCAGTGCTCTTTTTGAAAAGTTTGTGTAAGTGGGTGGGAGCAGACAAATGAAGTGTACCACGCGCTTACATCTTTCTGTCCCATCTCCTCGTTTCTTTTCTCCCCCAACCCCTTCCAAATATCCTAAAGAACATTAGTTTCTCTTCTTGGAGTGTGGACAAAGCTGGTATTTATTACCCATTCTTAGTCTACCATAGAAGTTGATGGTGAGTTGCTGCGTTCAACTGCTGCAGTCATTGTGAATTGAATCTAGTGGTTTGCAACATCAAAGGGCAGCTAAGAGTCATAAATCATAGAATTGTACAGTACAGAAGGAGGCTGTTTGGCCCATTGTGCCTATGCTGGCTCTTGGGGAGAGCTATCCAATTAATTCCACAAACCATACAATTCTCATCAATGCTCTTTTACTTCATCAAATAATTCATTTATGTTATTCCAACACAATTTGCCTTTTTCTGAGAACTTGATTTTTTTTTTTACATGATGAGTTTCCGCCCTAGTTTGTGGATGAGTTATGTTCTAGCAGAGCAATCTCATTGCCTCATATTCAATCAACCACATTGGTGTGGGACTGGTATGGGGCTTGAGTTACATTTGTCCAGGCCAGATAAGGAAGGCAGGTTTCCATCCCTAAACTACCAATGAGCTATGTGTTTTTTTTTGAAAATCCATCAGCATCACGATCACTTTCCCAGATTTGTAAAACTGAATTCAAGTTCTCAGACTGCCGTGGTGTGATTTGAACTCAGTGTTCTCTAGATTATAAGCCCAGGTCTCCAGGTTACTAGTCCAGTAACATAACCACTGCTCCTATCATAACTCCTATCTTGGAAAAAAGTCTCAAGTTTCTTCGCCTTTGTGGTGATGAAATTTTGAATTTTCAGCTATGCTTTAATTGATTGTAGACTTGTATTAGGCCCCCATCCAGAAGGCAAAGGCCTTTTTCTGCCAACTTGTCTTTTACTTTTAAACCAAGATGTTCCAGGCCTGGTTTATGGATGAGATATATTCTTGTAGGAAGAACATTTTCTCATATTCAGCATTCTGATGTCTCAGGCTCTTATTTTCATTCCAGGTTTCAACCCCATGGAGACGAAAATCCGAACACCTGATGGCAAAGTGTGGCGTGAGGATGAATTACACAGTGTCAGCAGAGACCTGTATCGGGACTTCACACTCCAGTTAGCGGGTAAGAAATACTGTCCCTGCTTAGAAGTACAGGAACAGAATGAACTAATCCGCTTCTCAAGCATGCTTTGCCATTCAATCAGATCATGATCGATCTGTATCTCAACTCCATTTACCTGTCTTTGCTCCATATCGCTGGATACCCTTGTGTAAGAAAAATCTATTGGTTTTAGTCTTGCTAGTTCTAATTAACCCCTAACATCCACAACCTTATTGAGGCGAGAGTTTCAGATTTTTGTGTGTTTAAAAAGTGCTTCTTCTTACCACTTCTAAATGGCCTACCTCTAATTTCAAGATTCTGAACAGTGGTTGAAAGGGGGCGCTCCAATGGGCAGTGTGCTGTGCTGTGCAATTGTGTCTGTTAAATTCCAAAAGCATATTGTGATAGCCCGTGCATTTATTGATCACTGTGGTTTTTGAATAACATGACTGGGTTCTGAGTGAGTTTGAGTCCCATCCTTCAAGCCAAAGGGAGGATGTTGAAACCGTAGGCTGGAATAGATGTTGCAGCCTTGTCATGGTCTCTAAAGCACATCGGTTAGAGTAGAGTCAGAGCTTAATACTGACGTGGATCGCAAAGTGGATAAGGTGTTACGTTCTGTAGCATTAATAGAAAAAAACAGAAGGGACCTAAAAGAAAGGTACCTAATTGTAGAGCTGCTGGCATGGATTAGCTTTCTCTACTATTGACTATCTTAAGATGGTTCAGTAGGTGGGGATTATTGTGTTAATATGTAAAAACCATTTCTTTTAAGCTCCTATAAGTGTGTTGTTGGGCTTTCTGTGCCTGACCTCTGATTACAGCAATAACTTGTATTTGTATTGTTCCTTTAATGCAGTATAAGGTTCCAAGGCACATAATTGGACAAAATTTGCCAATGCTGCATAAGGCAATGCTGGAACAGTTTGGTCATGGAGGAAGGGTTTGAGGAGTATCTTAAAGAGGAGGGAGATGGGAAGAGGTTTACAGGGGAAACTTCAGAGCCTGGGCCAGAAGCAACTGAAGGCATGGCTGCCAATGGAGGAGAAAAGGCACGGGGATTGGAAAAGGCTGAATTTGAAGGAACACAAATTTCTAGGAGGGTTAGAGACTGGCAGGGCGAGACCACGGAGTGATTTGAACAAGTGGACGAGAATTTCAAAATTGGCAGTGCCAGACTTGGAGCCAATGCTGATTATTGAGCACAGTGGTGATGGGTGAATAGGACTTGGTGCAAGTCAGTCATGGGCAGTTAGTCATGGGCAAAAGAATTTTAGATGAGCTCACATTTTATGGAGAGTGTAAGTTGGAAGTGAGCAGCCAGGAGAGCAGGGACAGCTTCATGTCCAGCTGGTGTGCCAACCTCCAAAATTCTGTGCTCCACCATTTTATTCCGGTGAGGTTGGGTGACCCAGGGGTTTTTGGCACTGGAAAGAGAACGGCTATCCATTGGCTTTTCTGCTTTTATTTCCCTTTGTGTTCAATGGCAGGACAAAGTAACTTTTGAATTAGATAGTAGACCTTGACTGCCAGGAAGTTTATAGTAAGTGGGCTGACTTTGAGAAGTATCCAAAATCCACATGTGTACTTGCCAAGTCAGTGTCTTCAATGCACCTAGTTTCTAGTTGTTTTATTTTCATTGTGTGCCATGTCTATGTTTACTATCTAACATCACAGGAAAGCCATAAATTGTTTGGCTGATGAGTATTGCTCCTTAGGGATTGAACTTTTTTTATTCATTCGTGGGATATGGGCTTTGCTGGCTGGGCCAGCATTTATTGCCCATCCCTAGTTGTCCTTCAGAAGGCGGTGGTGAACCACCTTCTTGAACCACTGCAGTCCCTGTGGTGTAGGTATACCCACAGCGCTGTTAGGGAGGGAGTTCCAGTATTTTGACCCAGTGACAGTGGAGGAACGGCAATATATTTCCAAGTTGGGATGGTGAATGACTTGGAGGGGAACTTGCAGGTGATGGTGTTCCCATCTATCTCTGATTGTCCTTCTAGATGGCAGTGGTCATGGTTTGGAAGGTGCTAAACAACTGGGAGTTTAACAAATGTTAAAAATATTAACTATTACTAACTATTCACTTGCTACTTGTTATTAAGTCTCATCTTCTATTTTTAAATAAGATTTATTACAGTGAATAAGATGTATTAAGTGCTACTAGGGTTTATCAGTAACAGTAAAGTTTATTAATAGCAGTAAGGTTTATTATTATTGGTAAAGCTTTATTAGAGAGATGCAAGCAGAAGAAAAGTAAAAAGCTGATGAATCTATGGTTTCATTTTAATTTTAAGTGGTAAGATTTATTGTATTGCTAAGGTTTAATGTAGTACCTTATGTGGTGGTGAGGAGAGGCATCAATTTAAAAAACCATTAAGAAAATAAATAATTAGCTAATAGGAGAACGGTAGGAAGGAACTAGAGCTGAGTGGGGTAGTAAAAAGTGGCTGGCGGGAGCAGAGCGCTGGCAGAGTTCGAAACGTGATGTCAGGGATAAAAATTGACATCCGCGCAGGGGAAGAAGTTGATTTGCTATTAACTGGTGAGTAATTCTACTTTCTAGTCTCCAGTTTATAATAAATAGTCTCTAAAGTCATGTTAAAGCATGGCAGGGCAGCTTGGCTGCTGGAATGCACATCCTGTGAAGTGGGAAGCTGTTGATGCTTTCTGTGGCCTAGATGACCATGTGCAGGAAGTGTCACCAGCTGTAGAAACTTGAGTTTGGAACTTGAACTTGAGTGACAGCTGGAATTACTATGGCGCATCTGTGAGGCTGAGAACTAAGTGGATAGCACATTTAGAGAGGTGGCAGAAAGGGAATGGGTGACCACCAGACAGTGAGGAGGACCAGGTAGGTAGTAAAGGAGTCCCCTGAGTCCATCTCACTTAGTAACTAGTTTTCCATTTGGATACTGGTGAGGGTGATGCTTCTGTAGAGGAGTGCAGCCAGACCCAAGTCCGTGGCACCACGGGTGGCTCAGCTGCACAGGAAGGGAGGAAGAAGAGTGGAAGAGGCTTTTAAAGTTACCAAAAAAAGTAAACCTGAGGATTGTGAGCATTTTAGAATTCATCACAGGAGGACCAAGAAACTGTTAAAGAAAGGGAAAATAGAATATGAAAGTAAACCATCCAAAAATAGAAAAATTGACTCAAAACTTCTGCAGGCATGTAAAGAGGAAGATATTAGCAAAGATGAATGTGGGTCCATTACAGGCAGAGACAGGAGAATGTATTATGGGGAATAAGGAAATGGTAGAGAAACTAAACAAATACTGTGTCTGTCTTTATAACGAGCAATCGTTGTAGGGGATTTGATAGGGAAACAGACAGGCTGCGGCTGTAGACGTGACTCTAGGATGGTATGTTACTTCCCTGTGCCTGGGTCAAGGATGTCCCTGAGTGGCTGCAGGACATTCTTATTTGTGAGTGTGAACAGCCAGAGGTCGTGGTCCACATTGGTATCAACCAAATAGGTAAAAAGAGGGATGCGATCCTGAAAGCAGATTTTGGAGAGCTAGAAAGAGATTAAAAAACTCTTAAAAGGCAGTAATCTCAGAATTATTCCCAACACCACAGGCTAGTGAGTACAGAAATGGGAAGATAGGGCAAATGAACATGTGCCTGGAGATATGGTGCAGGAGGGAGGGCTTCAGATTTGAGGCACTTGGGACCATTTCGGGGGCAGATGGGACCTGCACAAGGAGAAGTGATCCAGCCCTGGGTAATAAGAGAAGTTAAAGATTGTATTATCAAAGGAAGAGGCTTTTAAAGTTACCAAAATAAGTAGTAAACCTGAGGATTGTGAGCATTTTAGAATTCAGCATAGGAGGAACAAGAAACTGATAAAGGGAAAATAGAATATGAAAGTAAACTATCCAAAAATAGAAAAATTGATCAAAGCTTCTGCTGGCATGTAAAAAGGAAGAAATTAGCAAAGATGAATGTGGGTCCATTACAGGCAGAGACAGGATAATTTATTATGGGGAATAAGGAAATGGTAGAGAAACTAAACAAATACTTTGTGTCTGTCTTTATGGAGGAAGATGCATAAAAACTTCCCAGAAGTAATGGAGAATTGAGAGACTAGTGAGAATGAGGAACTGAAAGAAATTAGTGTTAGTAAAAAGGTCGTACTGGAGAAATTAATAGGACTGAAAGTTGATAAATCCCCTGGACCTGATGCTCTGCATCCTAGAGTGTTGCAAGAAGTGGCTGTAGAGATAGTGGATGCATGGTGGTTATTTTCCAAAATTGTAGTTTCTGGAACACTTCCTACAGATTGGAAGGTAGCAAATATAACCCCAATATTTAACGAAAGAGGGAGAGAGAAAACTGAGAACTACATACCTGTTAGCCTGCATCAGTACTAGAGAAAATGCTGGAATCTATTATAAAGGATGTTTCTCTTAGAAAATAATGGTAAGATTGGGAAGTCAACATGAGTTTATAAAAGGGAAATCATTTTTGACACCTTTTGAGTTTTTTGAGGATGTAACTGGCAAAATAGATGGGTGTGGTATATTTGGATTTTCAGAGGGCATTTGATAAGACCCCACACAAGAGGTTAGTCAAATTAGAGCACATGGGATTGGGGGTAATGTACAGGCATGGATTGAGGAATAGTTAACGGACAGAAAACAGAGAAGGAATAAATGGGTCATTTTCCGGTAACAGTGTATGAGTAGTGGGGTACTGCAAGAATCAGTGCTGCAACCACAGCTGTTCACAGTTTATAAAAATGATTTGGATGTGGGGACTAAATGTAATACTTCCAAGTTTGCTGATGACACAAAACTAAGTGAGAATGTGTATTGTGAGGGGGATGCAATGAGGCTTCAAGGGAATTTAGATAGGTTAAGCGAGTGGGCAAGAACATGGCAAATGGAACACAATGTGGAAGAATGTGAAGTCATCCCCTTTGGCAGGAAAAACAGAAAAGCATAGTATTTCTTAAATGCTGAGAGGTTGGGAAGTGTTGAAGTCCAAAGGGACCTGGATGTCCTTGTTCATGAGTTGCTGAAAGGTGTAGCAAGCAAGCAGGAAGGCAAATGTTATGTTGGCCTTTATTGAAAGAGGATTTGTGTACAGGAGTAAAGATGCCTTGTTGCAATTGTATAGAGCCTTGGTGAGATTGTACCTTGAGAATTGTGTACAATTTTGGTCGTCTTAGCTAAAGAAGGATATACCAGTCATAGACGGAGTGCAACCGAGGTTCACCACACTGATTGTTGGGATTGAGGAGATTGGGCTGTATTTTCCAGAGTTTAGAAAAATGAGGGGTGATCTCATTGAAACACATACAATTCTTACAGGACTCGACAGAGTAGATGCAGGAATGATGTTTCCCCTGGTTTGGGGGTCTAGAACCAGGTGACACAGTCTCAGTAGGCACATTCTCTACCCCATAGGGCTGTGGAGGCTCAGTCACTGAGTATGTTCAAGACAGATATTGATATCTTTTTAGATATTAAAGACATTAAGGGATATTGGGAGAGTGCAGGAAGCTGGTGTTGAACTAAGAGATTAGCCATGATCTATTGAATGGCAGGAACAGGCTTGAGGGGCCAGATGGCCTATTCCTGCTCCTATTTCCTATGTCCCTGTCTTGTTTATGTGACTCTTAACTGTGCTTCTTGTTAGATTTTGTATTTGCACTGGTAATAGTTTTTAGTAAATAGAAGTAGTAGCTGAAGGCCAGCAGTATTTATAAGGACTGCAATCTTCCGTACTTCGTTGAACTTTCCATGTCACTCTTGAACCCTGCGTTAACATGAGAAATGTGATTCTGTGCTGAGTCAATTGTGTGGAGGCCAGTTTCTTCTCTTCTGTTATTGTTACTGCCCGGGGCTGTTCGTGTTGGACGCTGGCTGTCACAACTGAACTTTCTAAGTATTGAAAGGAGGAAATGGAAAGTAGGAGTTGAAGACAGTTTTTCAGTGAATAGAAGTGGCTAGTGGTGTCCCTCAGGATTCATTTATGGGGCCACATCAGTTCACTGTATCTGTCAATAATTTGGTAATAGACCTAGACAGTGTGGTGTTGAAATTCGCAGATGATATCAAAATAGGCGATGTATTCTTTATAAAATGTTTGGATAAACTGGATCTTAGCAAACATTTCTGTAGAGAATTTAAGAATAAGGAGCCACATTTTTAAAGACAAGAAAATGGTAGTGGGGAAACTTCCACAAACCATAACCCAGGGAAGACATTATTTTCATTTTGAAAAGCATGGGTTAATGACAGCAAAAATAGGTTTTTTAAAAGCACATCGTGATTCTTTAAAATAACAGGCTGGATGACAGTAGAGTAGCTCATGTGTATATGGACTTTCTGGAGGTGTTAGATTAAGTACCACATAATAGATTTGTTAGCAAATTGAAGCTCGTGGGATTAAAGGGGCAATAGCAGCGTGGATAAAGAATTGGCTAAAGGGCAGAAAGCAGAGTGTAGTGATGAATGGTTATTTTTCAGATTGGAGAAAAATATGCAGTATTAATTCCCAGGGATGGGTGTTGGGACAGTGATCTCTTTTGATACATGTTAATGGCATGGGTATAGAGGCCACAATTTCTAAGTTTGCAGATGCCACAAACTTGCAAATGTGGAATTTGGATGATAGTATCAAGAGGTCAGAGAAAGACCGATGACATACGCAGACACAAGGCAAATAATATTTAATGCCAAGAAGTGTGGGAAGTAATCCATTTTAATAGGTTAAATGAGGAGAGGCAACGTAAAATGGTAAATTTTAAAAGTGGTGGAGGAACAGAGAGGCCTATGAGAAGTTTTGAAGGCTCAAGCTGGGAAGCTGTTGGGATTGGTGGCTTATTAATAGAGGAATAGAGTGTAAAATCCAGGAAATTTACTAAGCCTTCATAAAACATGGTTAGGCTTGAACTACATTTTTCTGTTCAATTCTGGACACTGCAATTCAGGAAGGATGTCAAAGCCTTAAAGAGGAGATTTATTACAATGGTATTTGGGGTGAGGGACTTGAGTTACATACAAAGACTGGAGAAACTGGATTGCTCTGAGCAGAGAAGGTTATAGGAAGATTTAATATTAATATTAGAATAATTAAGGAGAAACTGTTTCCAGTAGTAGTAAGGTCAGTAATCAGGAGACTTATTTAAGATAATTGTCTTACCTTAAAGACAATTAAGGTAATTAATTCTCTTGAAAAGGGAAGTAAATTCCAGGGCTGTGGGGAAGGAACAGGGGAGTGGGACTAATTAGATAACTCTTCCAAAGAGCTGGAACAGAATGCCCTGACTCAATAAAAAGAAAATAACAAATGTGAGAGGAGCTTTATTTTTAAGTGTGGTAACAATGCAGAATGGCTACTGGCATTGGTGGTAGAACAAAGAAACTTTTGAGTTTTATGAAGGAACGAGATAAGTTCTGTTCAGCAAACTAGTTTGTGTTATTAGAAATGCATCATGAGAATACAGTGGATAGATGTGCTGGATAGACTGAAGACCACCACCTGTCTGAAACTGTTTCGCTTTTACTAAGACTGAAGGAAACTGAAATGGGATATGGATGAGATGGGAGGGAAAATGAGTTGGGAAGTGGCAGCTGGAATTCAGCCTCAGTAATTTTAAGGCGATGCATTTTGTTCAAAAAATATCTAAAAATCTGATTGGAAGTAAAGAGCAGAGACATTTGCAGGGGCAAGTTGACAGGACCTTAAAGGCAGTACCTTGTGTTGATAAGGCTGTAAAAAAGGCTAATGGAATTCTCAGTTTTGTTACCAAGTACAGAATATAAAAGCATAGAAGCAATGATGAACAGATATAATATTTTAAGAGTTCCAAAGAAGTATCATGTTGGACTCAAAATGTTAACTCTGTTTCTCTCTGCACAGATACTGCCAGAACTGCTGAGTTTTTCCAGCATTTTCTGTTTTTAATTTAATTTAATATCTTAAGAACTCAGTTAAGAGTATCACAGGATTGGACAGCACACTATAGGAAGAATATTGAGGCGTCAGAGAGGATACGATGCAGATTCACTATGAAGTTGCCCAGTATGAAAAAAAAAATCCAAAAAAAAAGACTTGAAAAACACAGAATATGGGGCACTTTGATAGAAGTGTTTAAAATTATCAAAGAATGGGACAGGGTAGTTAGATTTATATTGTTTTCACTAGTTGAGTCAAGAATGATAGGCCATAGGTATAAGGTTTAATGCAATAGAATTTGAATAGAGGGGAGAAGCTTCTTCACACAATGCTATATGAGGCTGCGGAATTCACTTCCAGGATTTGTGGTTGAGGCAGAAACAATGTCACTATTTGAGAGATGGATGAAGGAAAAGGAGTTGAAGGGATCTGGGAATGGAGAGGAGGGGTAAATGTGACTAGATTATTTGCCCATGTGGAGACCAAATGTCGACATAGACTATTTGGGCTGAATGGCCTCTTACCATGCTTTAATTTTATGTATTTCAGCAAATTTGATCTTATCTTCACCTGCTATTAGTGGGTGTGCAATTTCCAGTAAGTATTACAGGAGTTGTGACTAATTGTTTTATTCCCCTACCTAACTTCAATGTGCAGAGATCAGTTAGAGAGCAGTCAGCATGGCACTGGCCAAGCACCATAGACATTGAACCTCCTGGCTTGTACAGCTTAGAGCAATACTGGATCTTTTCACCTGTTGCTAATTCTTTGCTTTGTGCCAAGACTGAGCAAAGGTGACTGTTTATATATCCCTCTGCCAGTTTCTGGAGCTGCTAATCCTGTTGTAATGTTATATTAGAAAACCTGCAGTAACTGCAGTGTTCCTATGTGGTTGAGACAGGCTTGGATGTGCAAGTCAGTATTAGTTCTGTAGAATTTGTAATATGGAAATTAGGGACCAGTTTAGTGCTATATTACAAAAGCCCTATTATTTACTCCTTCACCTTCTGTCATAACCTGATAGTTTGTGTGGGGCGATATGTATATGATAGTGTGCTGTTTCCTTCAACAAATGATTAAATAACCTCAAACCATTTGAACAAAAAGAGTAACCCTTGCCTTGACATCAAGCTACATATCTGTACTGCAACTGTTGAGAACAGTCACTGACGGACTGGGAACATTAACTATATTCCTCTCCGCAGATACTGTCAGACCTGATGAGTTTTTCCAGCTATTTTTATTTTTTCTGAGAACAGTGCTGTGTAATGTAAAACCAGTGTTTAGCCTTTATGCTGATCCCAGTGGGCTCTTTAGTTGGTGATGTGTACTTTTTAAAAATTTCCCCAGTTCATATCTCTTAGTGTTCCCCAAGTGAACTCCAAGTGCTCTTCCAGTGTGGCTTTGTGACAAGTCCCTAGTTAGTACATTAGAGCCTGGGGACCCGCACTCCTTCCATCCCCTTGTAGGGAAGCATTTACTCGCAAAGTAACAGCTAAAATCTAGAAGTCACCTTGCAGTAAATCCTGATACACCATTACGCTATGCAATCAGCTGGCCTTTGGTGTCTCTGGATGTTGGAGGGGAAGGTTTTGAACCCTGCTCTTGATTGCCATTCCCAATCACTATTCTCCTACTGGACATTGTTTGAAAATAAGATTGGATTTGTGATGTTTCTCCCAGCCCACAGTGAAGCAGCCTGTTGATATTAATAAAAAAAACAAACTCACTGCACCTGCTGGAAATCTGAAATAGAAACAGATCAGGCAGCATCTGCAGAGAGAGAAACAGTTTATGTATCAGGTGACCTGCTGAATACAGCATTTTCTGTTTTTTACCTATTCGACCCCAAGCTCAGAAGAATAGTTGCTTTGGGAGGGCAGTACAAAGCTGCTGGTGCTATGAAATTGTACCCTAATATGAGTCTGTACATTCAGCGTGGGCAAAGGGATAGAATTTCTTTCAGAATCTGTATTGCTTTCTGCACAGGAACTGTCCCACTTTTGTGCTTCGTTGAAACTAGTTCATTGACATATATACACTTTAAACAGCAATTCTTCAATAATGGGTCAGGGCAGTTAAATTATCTATATACGATTTTCATTGGAAAGAAGACTGAATCAAACTGTTCAACAGCTTTAAAGTTACATGCACAGTAGTGCTTCCTAATCTTGAGTGCTCCATTTCTGATTCTTACAGAGGGGCTTTTCCCAATCATTATTAAAATCTCGTTTTGGGTGTTGGCTCGTCACACGTTACTGTTTCGTGATGCCTTTTTAAAAATCCGAATTGGTGGGCGAGCTTCCAGATTGAGGCATCAATCTTTGTTGGAGCATGGGGTTCTCTCTTTTACAGAGAGCAGAACAAGAGAGTGGGACTGGCTCCCCATGGTTAGAGAAATCTAAACAGCTCCCTCCAAGTAGACCCATATTTTTGGAACTGGAAGTGAGGAACTGTTTTTAAAAGATTCAAAGAAACTCCAGTTCCTGTGGATCAACTAATTTTTGTTCTTTGGGTACTGTGACACTGACATAAACTATTAATCCTAAAATTACTGACATATTTCACCTTAACTGCATCCAACACCTAAAACAACTATGTGAAAATACTTTTTCAAAAATGAAGATTTCACCAGTGTTTACTTGGTCATTCCTTTTGCTTGATCCTCCTATTTTTATATTTCAGCTTTCACTTCACTCTTACTCATTCTATCTCCTTCACAGCAAAATAATACTGTGGATGCTGGAAATCTGAAGTCAAAACAAAAAATGCTGAAAATATTCAGCCGGTCAGGCAGCATCCGTGGAGGGAGAAACAGAATTAATGTTTCGAGTTGAGATGAACCTCATCAGATGAAAGGCCACCTCGACCTGAAACGATAACTCTGTTTCTTTGCACAGGTACTGCTTGACTGGCTGAGTATTTCCAGGACTTTTTACTTTTATTCCTTCACTGTTTTATTTGCTTGCTTCCCTTTGTCTCCCTGCTTCCATTGTCTTTGAATGTGTGAACTGTTCTTTTTAAACCAAAAATTTTAAACTTTCTGGTTTGAGGTCTGCCAATGATAAAGCAAGAGTAAACCTGGAGCATTGATTCAAACTGCACTGCGGCAGTAAGGCAACTAGACGCAGCTTTAAACTGCCAAACAAAATCAGAATCTGCACAGAGGAGTCAACAAATGCCACTGATTGTGGGTAGTGGTATGGAGGCTAAAACCTGGGGAAAATTGGGGGCTTTCTCTTGCAGATGAGCTAAAATGGGCTTTTTTCACCTGAGATTGAATCTAGTTTGGTTAGGTTGGGGTATAGCTGGGTAAGGCTTTAACTAGGAGACGGTGTTAGAAGAAGGCAGTACCTCATTTCCTGGGTTAAATACTCCATTTGTGCTGTTTGTTTAAGGTGATGTCATCACTGCTTTGCACTTTTCTGTAAGAATTCTGATTTGCAGTAAGGGTTGGTAATGTTAGCTATAAATGGATCCTACAATTTAACTAATTTACTAATGTGTTATTTTGCAAATCAGCCATGGGCTCTCACCTGAAGTAAAATGTTGGTACTTGTCATTTGAATTCAGTAACCACTTGTACTAGTGGGGCAGCAATGTCTTGGAGGGAGAATGTTGTTCAGAATTGGTGGCATATTTTCCTGTGGTTGGGTTGAAATTGCACCCCAACTATTTGCAGTGGAGCTGTATCAGAGGGATATTGCCTGTAATGTCATGTCACTAGAAGCAGTCAGCAGGAAGGGAATCTGCAATGTTGTGCAGCAAAGATATTATTGAAACCATTTATGGAAAATTAGTGCAATAATTTTAATGGTCTGTAAATACTTGACTTATTGTCCCCTTTGAGCAGTTGTACTAACTTTTCACATTTCAACTTATTATTCTGCAATCTGGTTCACTGAATATTCATTCCTTCTTCCTCGTGCAGCTTTGATCGCAGTAATGAGGGGAAGACTAAAAATAACTTTTTCCAATCTGGTGCTAAACATAGGAGCGCACGGATTGGCTCGGGGAATTAGATCAAGGCTTTGAAAATGAAAGTGGGACAAGTAAAGGAATATTTGGCTGCAGTTTCTGTGCTAATTTCATAGGTTTTCTGCAAGTAATAATCTAGTTCACATTGAGGCTTTAAAGACTCTGTTCCTCCAGAAGAACTAGCATCATCATGTTTCAATTAAGGCAGTGGAGCTGCAGTATTAGCAGGACCGTTATATGTCAAAAGCCACCAGTTGGACTTTCTGATATCTTAGTATGTTTACATAGCTGAATAAGCCAGACCTTGGTTTAATCCTTGCTCACAGCTACCTCAGCACAAACCTTTTGTGGCTCAGGCTGTCAAATTTCCTTAGTGTCTCTGGATTAAACAGGAGAAAGTCAGCCAGTGTTCTCTCTGGTTGCTATCCAGTGGGAGGTTTCTATGTATGGCCTTCAAGTGAGGAGGTGATTATGGTGCCCCCCATGGTTAAATGGCCTGCTCAGTCTGGGGACCTGTACGCTGGTTGAATTGATACTTTTGGCAGGGGGAAGATAAAGAATTAGGAAATGTGAAATTTGCCTTCCCCTACCCTGCCAGCAAAGAGACTGGTCTTGTCAGCCCAATGGCCTTTTTATTTTGTATAATAGTTTATGGTGTCGGATCATCCTGTTTACACTGTTGAATTTGGCAGTGAAAAGACAGATGTATTGAAAGCAGCTGCGTATGTTGCACAAGCATTCCTGTCCTATATTGGCTCAGAAGTCAGACTGCCATGGATGGGCCCGTGATGATGAACCCAATGGGAACTGCAGCTGCCCAGAACTATTTTAGTTGTTCAGTGGGGACAGTTTTAATGAGGCACCCAGTAAACTGCCTCTTGTAGGTTTTAGTGTCTCTAGAAGATAATCGAGTGCTTTACACTAACTGCTTTGGGAGTACTTTGGCTGTTGGATGCAATATGAAGGGGTAAACAGATTTTAATCTGTTGAAATTTGTGGTTTTTGCACATAAGGGGTTGAAATAAAAGGGATAGAGTTTGAACATGTTGCCTATATGTGGGAATAGTGAGAATTCAGCAACCACAGTTACAAGAAACTAATTGAACTCCTGCTATCACTAGTCCATTGTAAGCACACTGTTGGCTATTTCATAGAATAGTACAGCAGTGAAGGAGGCTGTTTGGCCCATCAGGTCTGTTCTGGCTCTTCTGAAGAGCAATCCAATTCCCTATATCCCTCCAATTTCTTCTGAGTATTTATCCGATTCCATTTAGAAGGCTTCCAGTGAATCTGTATCCACCACCCTGTCAGGCAGTCATTCCAAATCCAAACCATTTGTTGCGTTTAAAATAAAGTTTTTCCTTATTACCTTTGGTTATTTGCCAATCAGCTTAAATCCATGCCCTCTGGTTATCAACACTTCACCCATTAGAAACTGTTTCTCTTTATTTACTGGAGCAACCCTAACTTCTCCTGTCTATCCACATAACTGTAGCTCATCCCTGTAACCGTTCTAGGAAATGTTTTCTGTACTCTCTCCAAAGCCTTCATGGGCCAATTCAGTTGCTGCAGATTGTATCAGGTGCTTTAAAACAATTATTGATTCTAATAAAATTACGGAGTGTATTTTATACAATTATGCAGCTTGATTGAAATAAGTTGCAGTTAAATGCATGTGTAATTTGTCACACGTGCCTACAATGGTGAACTTTTGTTTTATTTTGTTGACAGAGAGCAGTAAGATGAAGGAAGCTGCATGTGAAAAAACCAAAGAGAAGAGAATCACTAAACCAGTGCGGAAAGTGCAGAAAATAGCTCGATCACCGAGCCCTGACAATAAACCAAGTGAGTGAACCAAATTTTCTGTTTCAGGGCAGTAAGTAACTTTTTTCCTCTTGACAGGTAATATATATCTAGGTAAAGCAAAAATTGTATTCTTCTGCGCCTTATGTTTAAACAGAAATAAAATGCAACATGTAAAATGGCAACACAGTCTTATCCTGCACAGATAATTAAAACTTTTTCAGAAACCAAAATAAATTGGAGCTCTTGAATAGAGAGTTCTATAATTGAATCTTGTATTAGCTTGAATTGTGCGTCAGCTCCATGGAAATTGGCCTCACCAACGTTACGTAATTCAGATTTCACTGAGTGAGAGTCCAAGCCCTGTTATATTTATTCCAGCTTTATTAGCCCCTGGATATAGAAGTGTAATTAAAGATTGATCAAAAACACAGTGGAGGGTGATGCTCGCAAACCACGTTCATGAGCATTGACAACACAGGGACTGCGAATGTTGTACAAGCCAGCTTTTGATAGCCTAACCATAGCCCTTTAGTGCTCACTCAAATTTTGTGTTTTTTGGACACCTGGCTAGAATTGACAAATTGCCAAATAAAATAGATCCACCAGAGGTTCCTTAATTTGTAAGTTATTGGGTCATTCAGAGTTTCATTTAGGTCAAAATGTCAGTCGCATTTTGGTTACATTATAATTATTTTAGGGGAGATGGTGGTGTAGTGGTAATGTCACTGGACTAGTAATCCAAAGGCCCAGGTTATGATCTGGGGACATGGGTTCAAATCCCACCAGAGCAGCTGGTGAAATTTAAATTTAATTAATAAATCTTGAACATAAAGCTAGTCTGAGTAATGGTAATCATGAAACCATCGTCAATTTTTGTAAAAACCCATTTGGTTCATTAATGTCCTTTAGGGAAGGAAATCTGCCATCCTTACTTGGCCTGGCCTACATGTGACTCCAGACTCTCAGCAAACTGTTTAACTCTTAACTGCTCTTTGCAGTGGCCTAGCAAGCCATTCAGGTTAAGGACAATTCAGGATAGGCAGTAAATGCTGGCCTTGCTAGTGACGTCCACATGCCATAAAAGAATAAAGTAAAAAAAACTTGAGTTGTGTAGCTGCTTTCTTTCTTATATTTTATCTATCACATAGACCACTGGCAGGAAACATTTGATAGGCACTGGCTATTAAAGTATTTTAAAAGTGTGCAATGGGTGCAGCAATTTGCTGTGTGATCCTTTTGATATCTTTAGTCTTCTAACAAAACATTCTTGTGCTCTGAAATCCAGGCACATGCCCTTTCAGGATAGTCTCATCTCTAGGCATGTATGGTATATTAGCACCAATAGACTCAAGAAAAAACACACATTTAAACTGATACTCCATATCTTCTAATACCCTACAGCCCTAAGATAGTTTACAGCCTTAAATTGCTTCCACCACTCTACAGTTGCCTAGTGCTGAGTCATGTTTGGAACGACTGGTAGTTCAAGTAGTGTGAAAATTCTGTTCACCATCCTACACGATTCGCTGATACAACAGGCAACTTCAGCAAATTTAAGATTTCAATCACAAATGACTAACTGTGGTAGATAGCCACTTCCATGTCTCCCTCTCTCCCGCCCTCCCTCCCTCTTGTGATAGCTCTGGGGGTCCTGACCACGAGCCAGCCTGAGTTGCATGCCCTGTATTGTAAAATTGTTTTGCACGTTTAAGCTTTTGACTTGCCAAATTGTTCCTGGACCATTTAGGTGCATTATTCTCTGGACTGGGTGGTATGGTAGGTTAGCATCTCTGAGACCTGGGTCCAAATAGAGTTCAGCTGTTTCTTGCTGACTGTAAAAGTTTAATAGAAAATGAATTTGAGACAGCCTGTTTTGTTCTGAGCGGGCACTGGTTGAAAAGCTGTCCCTATTTCAGTACTTGGCCATTTGTGGTGCTAACAATTGGTCCCTACAGTTGAATGAATTTCATTTCTGTAGAACTGACATCCTTTTAAAAAGCATTCTTTGATGAAGATTTCTCATTTTGAGCCCACTTGTCAAAGATACCGGTGAACCTTTATATTTTGGGATTTATGTTCAGATGAGACTTTAGGTCATATTCTGCAAGTAGCCCCCATTTGACTAAAGGGCATGCACCTGGCTTTTGACGATACAGTTGTGTAATTGGCAGCTGGATGCTCAGAATGGTGGCCTAGAGAGGTGGGTGGTGGGTAGGTTGACACTGGCTGGTGCATAGGGTGACCCTGAGTATTGGGTAGCGTGGTGCTGGCAGGAATGTACAGGCCTAGAACTGATGATATCACTCTTACTCCATGACATGAGCACAAATTCAAATTTGGGAAGATGTGGTAAATCAAAGAGTAGAGACCAGGCAAGCGAGAAAAGTAGTATTATGGGAAATGATAAACAGATCCTGACAGGAGGATAAATCAGCAGATAAGACTAGAGGTTACAAAAATAATAAAGGGACAAAACTAAAGGCTCTATACCTAAATATACTTAGCATTTGAAACAAAACGGATGAACTGATAGCACAAATAGAAATAAATAAAATCTGATAGTCATTACAGAGACATGGCTGCAGGATGACATAGATTGAGTGCTGAATATTGAAGGATCGTGACATTTAGGAAGGACAAGAAGCCAGGGAAATGTGGTGGCTCTGTTAATTAATGCTGGTGTTTGTGCACTAGAGAGGGATGACTTAAGTTCAAGAAACTAGGATGTAGAGGCTGTTTGGGTAGAGATGAGAAATGATAAAGGCAAGAAGTCACCTGTGGGAGTGTGTACAGCCTCCTAAAAGTAACCACATGGTAGGATGGAGTATAAAGGAAGAAATAATGGGAGCTTGTCAGAAAGGTATGGTGATAATCCTGAAGGATTTTAATCTATATATAGACCAGAAAAATCAGGTGGGCAAAGGTAGCCTAGATGAGGAATTAATAGAATAGTTTCTTGGAACAGTATGTTCTGGCACTAACCAGAGAGCAGGCTATACTAGCAATTGTGCAATGAGATAGGATTAATTAATGACCTCATAGTGAAGGCACCCCTAGGTAGCAGCGATCATAATATGATTGAATTTTACATTCAGTTTGAGGGAGAGAAGAGTGAGCCTAAGACTAGTATGTTAAACTTAAATAATGGCAAATCTGAGGACTTGAAAGCAGAGCTAGTTAAAGTGAACTGGAAAATTAAGTTGAGGGATAGGTCAATAGAGATGCAGTGGCAGACGGTTATGGGGATATTTCACAATGCACAGAATAGATACTTTCCAACAAAAATGAAAAATTCTAAGGGAGGACCCACCATCAGTGGTTAACTAAAAAAGCTGAAGATAGTATCAAGCTTGAAGAGAAAGCATGTAATTGTGCAAAGATGGGTGACAGGGAAGAAGATTGGACAGAATGTAAAAAAAAACAGTGAAGAATGACTAAAAGATTAATAAGGAGGGAAAAATTGGAGTACAAGAGAAAGCTAGCTAGAAACACAAAGACAGATAGTAAGAGTTTCGATAGATATTTAAAAAAAGAAAAAAAACAAAGTAAGCATTCGTGTTCTTGAAAGTGAGTCTGGGAAATTAATAATGGAAAATGAGGAGATGGCAGATAAATTGAATATGTATTTTGCTCTGTTTTCACAAGAAGCATCCCAGAAATAGCTATAAATCAGGAAATGGAAGGAAGAGAGGAACTCAAGAAAATTACAATCACCAGGGAAGTAGTAATGAGCAAGTTGTTGGAGTTGCGGGCTTACAAGTCCCCAGGTCCTGATGGACTTCATCCTAGGGCCTTAAAAGAAGGGGCTAGTGGGATAGCTGGTACATTGATTTTAATTGGTTGGTTTTAAGGTGCCACATCTAAGGTTATTGTGGTAAAATAAAAGTTCATGGTGTAGGGGCTAAAATATTGGCTTGGAGAGAAGTTTGGCTAGCTAACCAGAAACAGTAGGCAAAAATGGGTCGTAATGAGTGGTGTGTCACAGGGGTCAGTGCTGGGGCCTCAACTTTTTACAATTTATATAAATGACTTGGATGAAGTTATTGAAGGTATGAAAAAAAAACAAAAACAGAATTACCTGGAAAAACTCAGCAGGTCTGGCAGCATCGGCGGAGAAGAAAAGAGTTGACGTTTCGAGTCCTCATGACCCTTCGACAGAACTTGAGTTTGAGTCCAAGGACTCAAACTCAAGTTCTGTCGAAGGGTCATGAGGACTCGAAACGTCAACTCTTTTCTTCTCCGCCGATGCTGCCAGACCTGCTGAGTTTTTCCAGGTAATTATGTTTTTGTTTTGGATTTCCAGCATCCGCAGTTTTTTTGTTTTTATTATTGAAGGTATGGTTGCTTAAATTTGCTGATGACAGAAAGATTGGTATGACATTAAGTTGTGAAGAGAACATAACGAGGCAACCATGTAGATAGGTTAAGTGAATTATCCCTGGTGTCTTGGCCAATATTTATCTTTCAATCAATATTATAAAAAGCAGATTACCTTATCAACATCATACTGCTGTTTATGGGGGTTTCTTGGGTGCAAATTGGCTACCACGTTTCATATGTTGCACAGTGACTATGCTTCTAAAGTACCTAATTGGCTGTAAATGATTTTGAGATGTCTGGTGGTCTTGAAAAAGGCTATATAAATGCAAGTCTGTCTGTCTGCCTTTCCATCGTGTCAGCCTCTTTGAACTCTGGACTTTCATCTGAGTATAGCTGCTGTTGGGAGCACACTGCATGGAAAATTGGGTTTAAAACCTGTGCCCTAATCCTTAACTTTTCAGAGCACTGAGGTGGCAGCACCTCTGCCTGTGCAGTATTATGTATCCCGTTCAAACTAAGACCGTTATTACACTCGATAAAAGTGTGTGCAGCAAGCCTCTGGGAGCTGCCCTTGATTTCTGTGTTTGTTCATTTTATGTAGCAGAGGGTCTCTTAAAGTAACCTCACTCAGGCAAACCTGCTAGGCCTGCAGTCTGTGTGCTAAATATAGCAAAAGGGCTGCAGCAGTAGTGAGCTGAAGTCTTGTGCTGTCTTTCCTTTGTGCAGAGGCTGGGGGGATGGGATTTGCTGCACTGCCTGACACTGGTTATGGATGGCTCATCAGCACTTCCTATTAATAACCTCACAGCTGATAGAAGGTAAGCAGCAGGTTCTGCTTTCAGCAGCTTCTTGCTCTTGCCTGAGCTTTGGTGATAATTTTCTCAAGCAATTTGTTGTACATTCACTCATTTACAGTAATTAGGTCATTCCTCTGCTAATTATATGCAGAACACTCAGATTATTTACTGTGACCATTTGATTTTGCACACAGTAGGAATTGCTTTTCAGGCACCCCCACCCCATCTAATTATACCTGAAAGAATTGGTGGAGAGGGCTGGAATGACCCCACCTCATTATCTGCCTGTCATTCTTCAGTCCCTCTACCTTAGTGTAGGAGGTCTTGTGGTGCAGTGGGTTGCATCCCCGACTGAGAATCAGACCTCTGGGTTCAAGCCCCACCCCAGGACTTGATGGCTATAAGGAAGGTACGTTGATAACACAGCCAAACAGTTGTGTATCAACTCGTAAATCCTTCCAACACATGCCAGTGGCAGGTAGTAATAACGGGAGAGATTCCTGGTTAGCCATTTGATGGAGAGAAAATTGAAGCCTTTACCATCACTATCCATAGCTCCAGGCTACCTCAATACAACCCAGCCTACC